>NC_081824.1:462689390-463005502 GCF_030867095.1 Alligator mississippiensis | reverse complement strand
CAAACAGATGTTACATTTGAGGCAGTCCTGTTTGTCCCACATTTTGACGTGGATCAAACAGGAGTGGCACAGCCATTTACACAGAGCCCTTCCAGGTTGTATTGCTGTTCCTTCAGTGGTAGGTGGCCAGCAAGAACATACATCCTAGCCTGTTTGTCATGGCGTGACCCACAACAACTTGACAGATACACATCACAATGTGCCAGGAAAGAGCGATAGCACATTTTATGCCACATACTTCAGTGGGACTTGAAGCAAGAGAGTTTTCTTATACATCTTAGGACAAAATGCTTTCTCCCAGGACAAGTGCAATGTCTGTTTATATCCGTTCTCTTTATCTTCTTCCCACCAAGGGAAACCTGATGACTCCATGAAGGTGAAAATAGAAGTAGACAAGTAACATTGGAGAAAGGCACCACAGAATCTTGGACACGTCCTGCAAAGATTTCACACTTAAAAAGCATGGTGGGTCTATTCTCATCACCTTTAATCTCAGCAGTAGCTGTACTCCAGCTCCAAGCGTCAACTGAATCAGTCATGCCAAATCTTTAGTCTCAGATATTATAAGTTGCATCTTACCATGCAACAGTCTCTGTACTGACACAAGCACTCTACAAAACTAAATACACATAGAGGAGTCAAGTGCAACACCAAATGGCTGGAAAACACCAAACACAGCAACATAGGAGAACAATTGTGAAGAGAAACATGTAAATTCTGGCCATGATAAACTCTTATTCTTATGACAAGGGCCCCTGGATTTTTTATGTTCAGGCAGTGATATATTTCTCCTCCCTACAAGAAGAGAGTGACCCTCAATTACTGCACTGAGTTACTTGCAACCTGTGCAGGGACTGCAGGACTCCTTATGCAGAAGACCTCTTATTTCACTACAGCTCATCTCTGCACAGTTCCCACCAGCCTCCCCTACCTATTATCTCCTGGTTCTCAACTTGGAGTCTCTTGCCGAGTGTCAGTAACTCAAATGTTTCATCCAATGGCTTGTTCACCTTGAGAGAGCTGAGCTTATTATCAAAGAGGAGGATAATCTGGGTACTACTGCTATCTCAGACCTTATTGAACCACCCCATCAGCCTTTGATCTTTCCCTGTTTGCTCTCAGAGCCCTATTTGACAAGTCCATGCAGAAGCCTGAGGCAGACCTCCAAATTTATATGCAAGCTCTCTTGGAGTGACGATTTACAATGGACTGTTTCTATGTTTGCTGTGAAAGCATGCCAGCATGTCAGCAGAGAGCCCTAGTGAAGATCCAATGCCTGATGACAAGAGTTGTTTTTCTGCTACTTCAGTTAAACAAAAATCCCATTTGACATATGCCAGCAAAAGCCCTTTTCTGACAACATGGCCACATTCACATAAGGGGTGAATGTCAGCTGTATACTTATGGCAACCACAAGAAATTATCTTTTCAAACCTGTAGCCAATGTAGTTATGCTGGCAACACTTTGTAATGTAGACCTGGCTTCACTTGTTAAACACCTGATGTGGACTAGGTGGTAGATCAATTGTGCAAGACATACAAGACTAATGGTGATGTGGTAGTTAGTCCAAGCATTTAGTCTTCTCACATAAAGGGATGTTCATGGTTTTGTACATGCTGGGCTTTAAGTATATTTTTATTAGTGTGGATAGTGGTTACCCACAATAGGGCAGAGTGTTGTGGAGACATTGGGAAAGTCTGCAAGTCAAAACAGAGGAAAATTAATAGTGGTCTAACACTATGAGGACTGGTTCAACTGGTGCCTTTGGTTTCCCACATTCACAGAGAAGAAAGGATTGCACTGATCCCAGTCAAAGACATTTTCTCAGGCATTGAAACAAATCAATACATCCATAAAGTATCTGGGGCAGCTGTTTTGTATTTTATGCTTCAAGATGAAGCCATTCCAAGCCATGGCCCTTTTTTCCTAGTAGGGAGATTGCTCAGATAAAACATCCATTTCAGTTACGGATCTGGGGCTCACGATGATCAAAAAGTTTTGGGGAAACTTCAGTGAGTTTAGCCTCGCTACAGACATTGGCAATAGCAAGAGCAGCTGTGGCTGCGGTCAATAAGACATTTGTCTAACAGAATGTTAAACTGCTTTCCCTTACATTCATTATGCAGTTGACTGATTCAGATGTTTTAGTGTAATTGTCTTCCTTGTCGAAGAGTTCTTTCTTGTCTCCACATTTAAGATAATTTCTCTGACAACCATATGGACAAGGTTTGCTTGTCTGGAGAAAAAAAAAAAAAGGAATTCCATATATAGTAAAATGGATTTTTGAAACAGCAGGATCTGATAGAGAGTGGGGCAGTGAGGTGGAAAAAAATGTGGGGTTTTTTTTGGTTAGAGCTTCAATCTCTAGTGCCCAGTCAGGTTGCTCCAGGCACATGCTTCTGTACCTGGACTGAGGTTTCTCCACCTGGAACAAGATAAGGTAATGTGAGGCTTTCAGAAAATCTGCCCACACAGAATATCCTTCAGAAAGGGAGTGAGAACAGGTGCAAAACCCATTCAGGCTCAAACTTTCAAATCTTGGTGCCTATATATTTAGGCTCTTAAATCCATATGAGAAGCAAAAAAGCCACAAGTTCCTTTGTTTGGCAAGAAAAGAGAGCACATAAAGGAGATCTGAGAGCAGAAGTAAAACCTGTATTGTTTAATTATATCTGGTAGGAGCAATCACTTATTAACAGTATTGACACGAGGTCCTAGAGTTTAGAGAATTAGACTTTTTGGTGATGCTTCTGACATTGTCTTGTGGTACGAGCTAGGTCACACCAGTTGACATTTCTGTGCCTCAGCTACACATCTGCAGAACAGAAATAATCCTGCTAGCACAAGGGAAATCAAATTAATTAATTAAGCATTTAGAACTGCTCAACTATAAAAGCACTACGGACATTTGCAGGGCTGTGCAAAATTTCGCTCAGCATTTTGTTTCAAAGCTGTTCCGATGCACTTTGAGCTCAAAACAGTGAAACTGAAATGAAACAAAAGCCTTCGAAATGGCTTTGAAATGAAACAAGGGAACTCAAAACATTTTGGAAGTTTCAAAACATTTCAAGTTTTGAAGCCTGGCTTACTGGCTTCAGCGCTGATCCCAGCCAGCAGCACCCGGCTCCTCTTGTCAGGCAGGCAGATTGGGGGATCACCCGCACCCCTGGAAGGGCTGCGGGGTCTTTGCCAAAGTCCTCCCAGAGCTGTGGGTCCCTGATCTGCCTGCCAGATGACAAACCGTGCTGGGCTCAGCCTGCACCCAGGACTGGGAAGATCACTGCTGCCACTGGCACCAGGCAGCAGCACGAGGCTCCTGTTATCCTGTGCGCAGATCAGGAACCCACACCCCCGGGAGGACTCCAGCCCACCCTCTGCAGCCCTCCTTGTGGTTGAGCCCCTGATCTGCCTGCCGGATGCCAGTAGCCGGGTGTTGCTGCCTGGGGCTAGTGGCAGCACCGATCTTCCTGGCACCAAGAGACAGGCTGTGCCCAGTGCCAGTCTGTCATCTGGCAGGCATATCAGGGGTCCACACCTCTAAGAGGGCTCCGGCATAGCTCTTGCCACCCTCCTGGGGGTGCAGGTGAGCTCCTGATCTGCCTGCCAGATGAGAGGAGCTGGGTGCTGCTGCCTGGGGCCACCGGCAGCACCAATATTCCCGGGACCAGTCCCAGCCAGCAGCACCCAGCTTCTCTCATCCAGCAGGCAGATCAGGGGCACACATCCCCGGGAGGACTCTGGTGCAGCCCCTGCAGCCCTCCCGGGGATGTGGGTGAGTTCCCGATCTGCCTGCCTGCCACGTTTTATGATTCCCCATTATACCCTATGGGAGAAACAGCGATGAAACAGCGAAACAGTTTCGACTGAATGAAACGGAACAGTGATTTCGAAACTAAACAAAACTCAAAACGAAACAGGTTCATCGAAACAGAAGTCAAAGTATGTCGGTAGCAAGAGGAGGATCAGGGAAAGTGTGGGTCCCTTACTGAATGCGGGAGGCAGCCTAGTGACAGAGGATTCAGAAAAGGCTGAAGTGTTCAATTTTTTTTTGCCTCAGTTTTTATAGGAAAGGTCAGTTCCTAGACCATGGCACCAGGCAGAACAGTTTGGGGAGGAGGTGAGCAGCCCTCAGTGGTGAAAGAATGGGTTAGGGACTACTTAGAAAAGCTGGATGGCTCAGATGGGATGCACCTGAGGGTGCTGAAGAAACTGGCTGATGTGATTGCAGAGCCACTGGGCACCATCTTTGAAAACTCATGGTGATCAGGAGAGCTCCCACATGATTGGAAAAGGGCAAACATAGCACCCATCTTTAAGAAAGGGAAAAAGGAGGATCCAGACCAGGCAGCCTCACCCTGGAAAAATCAGTCCCAGTCCCTGGAAAAATCATGGAGCAGATCCTCAAGGAATCCATTTCTAAGCACTTGGAGCAGAAACAGGTGATTAGGAACAGTCAGCATGGTTTCACCAAGAGCAAGTTATGCCTGACCAACCTGATTGCCTTCTCTGATGAAGTGACTGGCTCTGTGGATGTGGGAAAAGCAGGAGATGTGGTGTTCCTTGATTTCACCAAAGCTTTTGATACCATCTCCCACAACATTCTCACAGGCAAGCTAAGGAAGTACAGGTTGGATGAATGCACTGTAAGGTGGATAGAAAACTGGCTAGAGCATTGGGCTCAGTGAGTAATAATCAATGGCTCAATGTCTATTTGGGAGACAGTATCGAGTGGAGTGCCCCAGGGGTCTGTCCTGGGGTCAGTTTTGTTCAATATCTTCATCAACAGCCTGGAAGATGACACAGAGTGCACTCTCAGCAAGAGTGCAGATGGCACAAGGCTGGGGAGAGTAGTAGATACACTGGAGGATAGGGCTAGTATTCAGAGTGACCTAGAGAAATTGGAGGACTGGGCCAAAAGAAATCTCATGAGGTTCAACAAGGACAAGTCCAAAGTGCAAGGACAGAACAATCCCATGCACCGGTGCAGGCTGGGGGTTACTGGCTGGGCAGCAGCTCTGCAGAAAAGGACCTGGGGGTTATTGGGCATTCACTACAGTGCCCAGTTTGTATGTAAAATACAAAATACAAAATTTATCTATTAGCCAAAGATGCTGGTGCTAAGACTTTTCTTCCTCCCTGAAAAGCCATGCCCCTCTTCATTTGCAACTTGCTAGATGCAACTTGAATAAGCTGAATATGAGCCAGCAGTGTGCCCTTGCTGCTAAGAAGGGTAATAGCATCCTGAGCTGTGTTAGTAGGTGTGTGGCCAGTAGGTACAGGGAAATGATTATTCCTCTCCATTCAGCACTGGAGAGGAATAATCATTTCCACATCTGGAGTAATGTGTTCAGTTTTTGGCCCCCCACTACAGAAAGGATGTGGAAACATTAGAGAGAGTCCAGCAGAGGGCAACAACAATGGTTCGGGGACTGGGGGACATGACTTATGAGGAAAGACTAGGGGAACTGGGCTTATTTATTCTAGAGAAGAGAAGACTGAAGGGGGATTTAATAGCAGCCTTCAACTACCTGAAGAGGGATTCAAACATGGATGGAGCTAGACTGTTCATAGTGGTGGCAGATGACAGAACAAGGAGCAATGGTCTCGTGTGGAAACAAGGGAAGTTTAGGTTTGATGTTATGAAGAATTTTCTCAGTAGGAGGGTAGTAAAACACTGGAACATGTTACCCAGAGAGGTGGTGGAAGCTCCATCCTTGGAGGGTTTCAAAACCCAGCTAGACAAAGCCTTGGCTGGCATGATCTAGTTGGGTATGGTCCTGCTTTGCGCTGGGGGTTGGACTAGATATGACCTCCTGAGGTCCCTGCCAACCCTTTCTATGATCCTATGATTGTCGCCACTGCAGCCCTGGGAGGCCCCCAGGTAAGGCTGCTGGGCCATCAGAGGTGGTAGCCCCAGCCTTCCCACCCCACATGGGGAAATTTGCCCCATAGCAGAGCACATGTGCAGGGGTGTTCCTCGGGGACAAGTATTTCTCCCTGAGGAAACACACATGCATACTCTCCTGGAGTGCCCTATGCCATGTCACTGAACCAAATCCTCCATTGATGTAACACCACTGAAGTCAATGGAGTTATTCCAGCTGGGCATTTAGTCTTTTATGTTTAAATTGTAATGCAAGCAGTAGTTATAAAAATAAATATATGTCTCCAGAACACCTTAGCCAGGATTTTTTATCCTGTTATTCTTTTCTGGCTTGAAACAACAATGCAAAGGGGAAATCAAGTGCTGAAAAGACACCATTTTGTTTTCCAAGCAAAGTCCCTTGGCACTAATTTGAGAGAGATGCTGTTTTCCAAATATCTACTTGGAGGATATTGGGGGGAAATAGTATGTGGAACGTTCTGCACATTTTTCTATCTTGCATATCAAAGACAGCCCGCTGACCTGACCCTCTCAAAGCAAGAGATGCGCCATCAGGCAAAATTATGCATTAAAAATGCAAATGTATAAACCATGCTTTTCCAAAGATTACATCTTTCATAGTTTCAGCTTGTCATGGCCAATTATATCCATATGTGGTCACAATCAGTTATATCAGTCGTGTGTCCCTAAGTCCAATTGTTTTAACAATATGCATGCATGTGTCTGAGCATGCATAAATACCAATTATAACAGAAATCTGATCATTAGAATAGAGCCCAGAACTCTTGCAGATACTTGACTGAATGGTAGAAACTGCTATACTATGCCTAATTGTGCAATGCTGTAGTACAGAAGGGTATTTCTTCCTGACCCAAGGTGATGATCCCTTTTTTCCTTGAAAAGAATTATAACCACTAAGTCCTGCACATTATTTTGCTCCCTTGTTGAACTGCAGACCCCAGTCCCATTAAACATGTGTGGGGTAGCTGATGTTACAGTTAAGTCAGCAAGCCATGCTGGTTTTAACCCCTGTCAAAACTACATCCTGGACTTGGGTGACTGATCACCCCACCATTTTTTTTTTTTATTTGGCGTTTTTATATCATCAGGTTTATTCCAAGGTCTATGTCCCCAGGAATAGAGAGCCAGTTGACACATGCTCTTCAAAGGCAGCTGCATGACTATTCAGCCACCCCAGCTCCACTCCAGACTTGGCTTAACAAACTCCTACATATTTCCAATTAGGAATCATGAAGGAACACATTTACTAGAGGTACCCACTTTACTGTCTAAACCAAGGTTCAGCAACCTTTTCAGAGCATCAGCCCAACATACATGCCCCTTAGTTAAGAGCAGACTGACCCTTCTGATCCATGCTTTGCCACTGCAGTGGGATGGATCTGGGCATGGGCGACGGTTGACCTTAGGGCATGTTGCAGATACCAGTTCAAACTTTATCTTTAGAAACTATGCTTGGCCTTCACATGACCTACAGCTTTTGGTAGGTTCTTCTGGCTTGTCTATACCACCTCCCTGGGGATCTCAGATGTGATGTTCTCTGACATGCCCAACTTCCCTACTCCTGCTTATATATACACTGAACCCGAAAAATGGAGATGAACCCACTCCAGGGACATCTCTGCCTGCTGCCTTCTTTTAAGCATGCAAGCAAGCACATGCAACTATGAATTTTTCTTTCCATAAATCCTTCCATAATACAGAGTGAACTAACCATATTACCGTAATCTTCAACACCGATACCTTGCTTAACATCTGGCAGTATTTATTGTTTGGCTAAAATCTTAGATGGCAGATCTATAGCGGCTGAGAGCCACTGATCAGGAAATTTCCTGCTGCTCTGTCCAAACTGATATAACAGTTCAAAAATTGTTGGATGCTTGGTGGAGGCATTCATAATAGTTTGCATACAGACAATTTCTATGTTCCTTTAGAGCAGGAATTGTATTGAACTCATTCATTTTAAGCTGCCGAGTAGAGAAGGTTCTCCTGAATGTAAAATCTGATTTTCCCAACCCTGGTCACTAAAAAGCCAATCATTTTTATCACAATTCAATTGCTCAAGTGCCCCTGCATGCATATTACAGAATATGAGGTGCACAGCCTGGAGAAATTCAGTTGATTTGAGGAAACTTGTTCTTTTACTTGTTTTTTGCTAAGAAAATTGTAACAAGCAGCTAAACGAGAGAAAATCTGCTCAGTGTGAACAGCAGTAGCCAGGGGTCTAAAGACCCAGGTTTGATTAGCTACTCTGCCACAACTGCACTGATGACCTTGGGCAAGTCACTTAGGCAGGGGCACAAAAGTACCTAAGTAACTTTGTGCATCTGGATCTCTGTGTGCTTCAGTTCCCAATTATACAGGTAGGTACTTCCAGAAGTAGCATGAGGCATTCAGAATGAGACTGAGAATGAGACCTCTGCACAGGGACAGGAAGCTTTCCTTCCTTCCCCACAAACCCATTTGGGGTACAGAAACAGGCTCCTTCTTGCTTGTTTGGCTCTATAATGCTTGCTTTCTTTTCTGTACAGTGGCCCAGCTGCAACACGATAGATAAACAGGAACTTCATTTTGCCTAGCTCACAGTTTGATGGTCAGGTTGCTCAGGGACCTGGAACATATGAGTCCCTATAACCCAGGTGTGGGCAAAATATGGCCCAATCTGACCCACCAAATAATTGGATCTGTCCTGCAGGTGGGTGCCTGCCAGTTGATTGTAGCCAGCCCATGGCTGCCCCCGCTGTGCTCCATGTGGAGCCGAGCCCCACTGGCTCCCACCCGGGGCAGCCTGCCCTGCACTCCCACCCACACCTGCCAGACAGTGCAGCCAATGAGCACAGCTTCCCAGCAAGGCTGCTCCCAGTGCGGCTGCAGCTGCGCAGATGCTGCTCAGCTTCTCCCTCCTCCAGTACTTCCTCTTCCTGCTCCTGCTGCACTACTCCTGGCAGTAGGTAACACAGAGAAGCCATGGGGACATGCACCAGGCACCACATGCCCAGCCACGCTGGCTGGGCATCTGCTGCCCAACACCAGCTTACCCATGTTACCAAGTGCTCCGAGCAGCTCAGCAGAAGCAGGAGGAGCCGTAGGAGGACAGGGGAGTCGAGGGTTGGGCAGGTGCAGACAGAAGTGTGGTGTGGGCTGCTCCAGGCAGGGCTTGGCCCCATGAGGAGCACTGTGGGGGCAGCCACGGGCCGGATAGGATGGAGGGCATGGCAGACAGCACCTGTGCTGCACCACCCGAGCAAGCTCTGCTGCACGTGCTGCCTCCTCTCATCCCAGGACCTAGCCCATGGGCAGCCCCCCACACACATGCACACTCCCCAACAACCCCCCCCCCTCACACACCCAAACATACCCTAAATGCCCACACACCCATCTCCCAGGCCTTCCCACAATGTACAAGAAAAATACTTTATTTTGAGCTATTATGTAATTGCCTCTATATACATTACTTAAAAGCACCTAAATCACGACAAAATTATTTTTTGAAATAAAATTAAAATGTGTTACAGTAGAATCATAGAAAATGAAGGTTGGAAGGGACCTCAGGAGGTCACATCTAGTCCAACCTCCTGCCCAAAGCAGGACCAGCCCCAACTACATCATCCCAGCCAGGGCTCTGTCAAGTCTGGCTTTAAAACTCTCCAAGCATGGTGATTCCACAACTCCTCTCTGGGTAACTCGTTCCAGTACTTCACCACCCTTGTAGTGAGAAAGTTTCTCCTAATATCCAACCTAAACCTCCATTACTGCAACTTGAAACTATTTATCCTTGTTCTGTCATCTGCCACCACTGAGAACAGTCCAGCTCTATCATTTCTGGAACCGCCCTGCAGGTAGTTAAAGGCTCCTATCAAAAGTTAAAGGCTGCTATCAAAGTAGATGTTTGATTGCTAGTATATGCTTTGTTTTTTATCTATAATGTGTTAAAATGATACCTTCTAAAAGATTTTGTGTGCAGCCCTCAACAGGTCACCAAAACTTGGTAAGTGGTCCTCCAGATAATACTTGCCCGCTTCTGCTATAACCCCCAGTCTTCCTCTTCCTGAGCAATTGCTCTTTATAAAAGGTGGGTCCCATCAAGAGGGGTAGGTATGTTCAGTAAAGATGGTTTCTCCTTTGGACATGGTCGGTAGCTGAAATTTAGGTCCCATGCTAGTTTTTCCTGGAATAAAGGGATACATGTGTGTGTGTGGGGGGGGGGGGGGGGATCGGGGGGGTCTCGTTCTTATCCCCTACGTCCCACCTCCCAGTTGATTAGGCATCAATTTTGTGAAATGTCTTCAATTCAGTGACTTGTCTTCATCTGAGGTGCATATATTCTGCTGTCCATTTGAAGTGTTTTATATCCTTTGCTACTCTCAACCCCGGACATTGTCTTGTGGTAATGGTCCCTATATGAGTATCTTAGATATAAAGTCTGCACCTCAGTATAACATCGGCAAGAGTTATGCTTGTTGTATGACCATAAATCATAAGCTCTTCTGGGGCAGAGATTTACAGGGGTCCTAACATGACTGGGATTATTCTTGAAAGTTTTACTGCAATGCAAATGAATAAAAACAAGAGAAAAACTTGAGACACCAGAAAGCTAAAAAATGGCCCTAATAGTGAAATGCAGTAGGCCAAAATTCAATTAGTGAGGGGGCAATTTGTCCTGAAATCTTCAGTTCTAGGACAGCTCTACCCTTTCTTTCCCAAAGTGCAATTATATTTTCCATTGTAGCTAGAAAAAAAAGATTTTTCTACTGACAACTTAACTCAAGGGGAGATGAGTCATTTAAAGGAGAACAGGGGGGTGAGGAGAGAAATGGAAGAAAGACAACAACAATAACATCCTCTGCAGATAAATGAACATATAGCAGAAACGATGAGATAAATTAGCTAGAAATTAAACTAGTCACAAAATGTAACATTAATTGGAATCAATATGTGGTTAAAAAAATGTTGGAAAGACCCAAATAATTAGAACAATTAATGATGTTGTCTTAAAGGAAAGTAGTAAGGTCAACTAATTAAATTGTCTTAATGTGAACAATAATGACTAAAAGCTACGGAGCTTTCAAATGCACTGGGAAAAAAAGCAGAGACGACTGTTAGGGAGTAAGTTATTCAATGCCAAGAAAATTAAACTTAAAAAAAAAAGGGAGAAGAACCCCATACAAATTGACATTTCTTGAAGCACTTAATATAAACCCTTAACAAAGCAAATTACCTGTAAAATGAAAATTGATAATTTACTTGGCTCACAAGCGGTTTGCAGTTCTGAACATATTGTGAAAAGATTGTATCCTAATTCACACAGCGTGCTGGCAATTACCAAAGACATAAGGCGTATTGACCCATGAGGGGAAAATGCTGCATACTTCTTAGTGGAGAGAAAGGAGTTCCTTTCAGTTGTGGTTTTTCAATCAGCATCGGGGGCCATGGTTTTTGAGCTCTGCTAAGAAGTAATAAAGGGAAAGAAATGTAATCACTTTTAAAAGAGGTTTTGCTTTCCAGCCTCAAGCCCTCTTTTGATATTCATCTATGGGTAGGCCATATCCCATCCTCTTCCATATGATTACTCTCCAAGGGATTATATATTCCCAGGTACCAGAGATTTATCTTGTGGGTAATTTCTCTGTTCATTACCAGTAGTGTCACTAGGGGTAAGTGAACAGGGCACCACCCAGCACCGATTTAGATAGGGCATATGGATGGCAGCACTAGTGGCTGCCAGTCTAGCTGCAGGCTCAAGCCCTGCAGCCTTCCACGATGCAGAGCCTGCTTGTTATACCTCTGTTCAATGCATTCAACCAAAGCACTCTGTTGCACTTGGTACGAGAGCTATATAAACCTCTGCTGGCATAAGCAAGTTCTAAGTAAGCTCCTTTCTGAGTAGCCCCCATGGGCACGTCCAGACAAGCGCGCACATGTCTCTTGCCCTGCTTCAAACCCCTTTGAGACGGAGCAAGAAGCATGTGCAGGAACAAAACACTTGCAGCGTGAGGAGAAAATTAGACCCCTGGATATCCAGGTACCAATTGGCTAGGCTCCAGAAGCTCCTGCGAGCGAGTAGCCCTGAGCTGCTTGCCAGGGAAGATTTTTGTATGGATGGAGCCAGGACAGGGCAGCTTTTTATACTGCTGGGGACAGTGCAGGTGCTGACTCCAGGCTCTAGCTCCCCCCGGCTGCAGATCCTGGAGGAGCCAGGCATGGTTATTTTGCTCCAAGTGGTACAATTTGCTCCACAAAGTGCATGTCCAAGCATGTGTACTGAGGCAAAAAGCCCTGGCTCAAATTTGCACCGCTTCTATTTGAGCTGCAGCAAGTGCATGCGCTTGCATGTGTGGACGCGTGAGTTTCTTTCCCCAGGAGAGGGCAGGATCTGAGCCCTATCACTGGCTTTGGGCCTTGGCACATGTTCAATTTGTGCCTTTCCAAATGCATCTTTGATGTCCAAAAGTGTGAACACACATACCTACATGCCACTTGTGACATGGCAAGTGCAAGCAAAAAGTGGTAAGGTTGAGCCCTTTTGGTAGAGGTTTCTCTAGAGAAAGCCATATCTTTGACAGAAGCACTTGCTCCATGCAGATAACCATGTCTGTCCTTCAGCATCCCAGAATGCACTGCTCCCCAACCCCATTCACTGCTTTGAAGGCAAGAATTAGCTCTTTATCAAACCAATGAGCCCACTGCTCATTGGCCCACATATCATACACAGGGGCTAGGATTGTAGCAGGTACCTGGGGAAAGAATGGGGTGGGACCATAGCACCATCAAGCTGCAGTTTCCCCTGCAAACCTTCAAGCCATGGTAAGCCTAAACTTCCCCCACATGCCCTACAGCCCCCATCGCATCATGGGGCAGTGGGAGGGAGCAGGGATCACCCTCCCACCCCTGCCTGGCACCCACACAGGTGCAGCATGTCTTGGCAGGGCACTGCATGCTGTTTGGTAGCTGAGGCTCCTGGCGCTGAGCACTGCCAAGCTCTGACTGACACGTGGAGCTGGCCCAGCTCCCAGGTGAATCAAACAGAGAGCTGAGGGTTAAACCGAGGGTTGGAGAACCTCGGTTGGAGAACTGGTTTGATTCCCTGGCTCCGTGTTCAATTCCTCCGCCCTTGGTATGATTTCCCAGGCCCCAGCTCAATTTGCCTGGGAGCTGGAGCAGCTCCAGCACTCAGCTGGAGCCTGGCACCACTCAGCCCCAGTGGCCCCAGCTACCAGACAGCATGCAGTGTCCTGCTGAGCAGCGCTGCACCTGAGCAGCTGCCAGGCAGGGGAGGCAATTCCCACTGCACCTCACTACCCTACGCTATGTGAGGGGACGTTGCCACAAGTACCCAGAGGCCCCAATCACTGCTGATGCAGCCAGTGAGTGCAGGGCTTTTTTTTTTTTTTTTTAAGTCCCGGGAGGGTGGGGCCAAGTGGGGGATGGGGCTAGGCAGGTCAACCATGAGGGCTTCTCCTGCAGCTCCCCCAGCTGTGCCTGCCTCTGCCCCAGTGGAGGGAGCAGTGGGGCCTCTGCCCAGCCCCAATCCCTCCCTCCCCCATGCTCCTTTCCTCCCCCTTCCCTCAACCCCAACAGACTTACCAGCTAGAGGCAGCTGTCAGCTGCCTGTTTAGTCCATGCCCAAATCTCCAAATTGGCCAAATCTTTTCCAAAGTTTTTTTTCCAAATCAATTTGGATGCTTCTACTTGGTCTCCCAATTCATTTTGGATTCAGAGATTTGGTCCCCAAATTGGGCCGAATCTCCTCCAAATCAAATCAGCTACTGAAGTTTTTCACAGCCTACTGAGGACATGAATATGTGTCTGCTCCTGTAACATCCCAATTTAGCTACAGCACAAGATTACACAGATTTGGATTGGCACAAAGTGAACAAGTACCAAGGCTCTTCATCATATTACACAATATTCCTTACTTTCTAGTATATAACCTGTACCTTTCCTCCCCAAAAACCAGCTAGTAAAAATAGGGGTTTGAAATTTATGAGAGAAAAACAGAGCCTCAATGATCCAAAAATTTGGCAGCGGGGGAGTGGTATCAGTGTTAATTGCTGCAGCTCTGGGAATGGCAGCATTTAATGCTGCCACTACTCCCCCCGTGCCAAATTTCCTGACCCATCAGAAGCCCCCAAGCCAGATGATATGGCCTCATGCACTGGATGTGGAGTCAGTCCACTGTCAGACCGGGCATATGCAGTCAGGCTCCGCATATGGCTCTAGGCCCTGCACATTGGGTTGAACCCAATGCATGGGGTTGGACGTGGCATGTGGCCACAGACCCAATGTGTGGGGTCAGTCTGTAGGCCCCACCTAGAACCCACAGGCTCGGCAGTAGATTAGCCTTGGCTTCTTCGATGCTGCTACTCAGTTTCCATAAGGAATATTTTTTCCCTTCACCCTGTCTTTCAAAAACAAGGTACATATTATATACAGGGATGTGCTGCATGCAAGAAAATGCATTACCCTCTTCCAGCCACTTGATAAGAAAATATATAAGGAGAAAGATAATATGAATTCATGCTAGATTCAGAATGGAATGAATATAGCTCTGTTTGCAAAATGCCTAATACATTTAGGCCCCAATTTTGAATGGGACATATGGATAGTACTTTAATACAAATAATATGTTAATATTATTACTAAGGGACATTCATCCTGCTTGCTCAATTGAGCTGACTTATTTTCACTTAGTCTTTAAGAGCACTTTTACACATGCTCTGAGAGCTGCTCTAATTAAAGTGCTGCTGCATCTTGTGTATCAGCACCCCCACGCTGAAAAATGGCAATGGGGGCACTTGAGTTAAAGCTCATTTGATAAGCTTGAATTCCAGTGCTCTCACTGCCATTTTTAAGCTCAGAGACATTGATATATGAGACACCAGAGCATGGGAATGGTCAAGCTCCAGAGGACTCGATTAGTTGAGTCTGCTCTGATGCACTAGAATTCTAGCGCATTGGAGCAGCCTCTGTGCTCATGTGTAGGTGCCCTAAATCTGCTCTTCTTTGGCTATGAATTATGGCACTAAATACTGTGCTACAGCTTCTCACAAAGTACAACTTAAACACCATCTATATGTGGATGGATTATAGAGCAATTTAAAAAAGCACTTATGAACTGATGCCTTCAAAGTTTGGCACACTGACAACAACTCCAAACAGAAGCAAGGCATGTCTCCATGTTAGCACTGTGACCCAGAGGAAAATTCAGGAGCAATAAAGGAAGTGCTGAAAGGACAAAAGAAAAGAGATCCAGAATTTTGCTGAGAGCCATGATATGCAGTTTTTTTTTCAGTGCAACCAAAGCTGTCTGTGCACCAAATATACAAGGAGCCACACCTCTAAGGTGAAAGTATGAAACAATACTCCATAAAAACAGTGCCACCATCAGTGTATGGTGGAAGGAATATTAAACCAAGATTCTAATGTTGAAGATAATAGTGCCACAACACCCCATTAAGGTCCACTTTGTAGATCTAGTAACCTGTCAAGAGGCCTTGAAAGCCACTGAGCAACCAAAGAACAACAAATCGTACAGTCCTGTTGGAATACTAACTGAAATGTATAAGCATGGTGGAAAAAAAAACTTTTACCAACTGCATGCCATTATTCTGAAAATATGGAAACCTGTACAGATTCCCGGTGTGTTGAGAGATGCCAGAATTGTAATTATATACAAGAAAGGTGGTAGATAGCATTGCAGCAATTGCCATAGCATTTCACTTTTGTGAAGTGGGGAAGATCCTCATGTGCATTCTCCTCAACAAACTTGACCCCCTTGCTGAAGAAATTCTACTTCAGTCCCAGTGTGGTTTCATATCCCTCCGAGGTACAGTACACATGATCTCTATTGCTAGGCAGTGGCAGGAGAAGTGCCACAAGCAGCACTGAGATCCTTACATGACCTTCATTGACCCAAGGGCTTTGATTCCATCAACAAAGAGGCCCTATGGAAGATCCTGATGAGATCTGGATGCCCGTCAAAATTTGTTTCCATCATCAGACTTCTTCGTGCCATGATAAATGACAAGGCGTCAATCATTTTGAGCAAATTTGAATCACTGTGGAGGAGGACAGACAAGAAAGACAAAGGGAGAGAGCTGACCCAACATCACTGGGATCCACACCTTCCTCCTGGAACTGTCTGCTGTGTCTGCAGTTGGACATGCAGATCTCAGATCACCGTTCTCAGTCATCTCTGGGCTCACTGATGATTTCCCCATTTACTGGAATTCTGTCATCCTTGTATTGAGGGATTGCCAATGCAACTTTCTCACTGTAGTTGATGACAAAACCCAATTACTTTCTACTGTGGTAAGAGTGTCTCTTGATTTCTGATCTAGTTTTTAATCTGCAGTTTTTAAACTCCTTTGCTAAAATCTCTATTCCCATTTTACAAAGAGGAACTGAGATGATGAATGGTGATGCAACTTGTCCACAGTTATTACACAGGCCTGGATGAATGAAACCAGGACCCAAATTTTAGCTCACTGTAGGTGCGTCTACACATGCATTTACGCCGTCTTAAATTTGCAGATCCACTAACCTGTCAAGTGGGAATAGGCTGGCGTCTACACATGCAGATGTTAAAGTTCATTAACGGTTTGTGTGGACAGACTTTTGTAAGGCAGTAAGGCGTCTATATGTGCATTATTGTGCAGTAACTAATTGGGCATAAATTTGATTCCTGCATGATACAGGTATCAAATTTATGCTCAAGTTAATTTAAGTTGCCGTATTTACTACATAGTATGGGCATGTATGTGTAAATGCGCACCCGTGCTGCACAGTAATTTCAGTTACTGCGCAGTAAATGTGCACATGTAGACATGCCCTGTCTAACTTGGATTTTGTGCATGTGTGTGTGTGTGTGTGCGTGTGTGTGTAGACATCAAATGTTCGCTTGAAAATTTGCAAAAGGGATTCAATGTACATGGTCAAATAATAGTGCTGTTTCCATATCTAGTGAATCTCTTCAAGAACATGCAAGCATTTCACCAATCTTCAAAATTTTTAAATTATGTTTTTGTTCAAAAAAGCAGATATTTTTTTCCTTAAAAGTTTCTACATTTGAACAAGGAAACTCAAAATTTCAGGGTGTTTTTCATTGCTGAATTGGACAATTCTGGCAAAAATATGAAGGCTGCTAATTTTGAGATTCTTTTTTGAAATTCATTTTTGAATACTTTACGCAGCTCTAGTCATAACACTCCCACAAATCTCTAGATTTCTGCTGTAACCGCAGCAATATAAGCAACAATGCAATAAAGTGTCCAATTATACTAGATATCCACCTACACATGGAGAGTATTTTATGAGGTGTAATTTAAGAGGATCTTCTCTGTGTGTTATGCCATAATTGATCTAAATGCTGCCAAAACCTTCTAGCCAAGAAATTAAGAGATTTGAAGACAAATTAAGAGCAAGGCCATCCTTTCTAAGACTAATAGAGCAAAAAAGTTCAAGAAAGCAGCAATGTAGGTGAGGGCACTGGACTGGGGGTGCCCTCACCTACAATATTGGAGCAATATTGGAGAGGGCACTAGACTGGGGGTGAAGAGTGAAAGTTTTCATGTCTTGCTAAATGACTTCAGACATGTCATCAATGTTTGGTACAGGAGGATATAAAAAGGAGTCTGGTGAAGGGGTGAAGACATCTTCTGTCTCCAGATTCCAGTTAGGAGGCATACGTGGTTAGGAATTGGGGACACCAATGAGGGTTCCTCATTCTTTGAGACTCCTATATCTGCCCTGCATTTAAAAATCTGGGGAATGCAGCCTCTCTAGAGGACAGAAAGCAGGCACCTGTGTTCACAAAGGAGAGGAAGAGGATGGGTTGGAAGAGTCTCTGCTTATGTTCTGGCTAATTAGTAGAAGCCAGGAAATAAAAAAGAAGGGTTTCGGGGGTTTGGGTTTTTTTTATTAGTCAAGTATGTCCTATCCAAAACTGAGTATTTGTAATCTGTTTACATAAATCCAGCTGATAGCATCCTTTTAAATTGCAACTTATCTTTGGCTCTCCTCAAGTCTATGTAAGCATGTGTATGTGTGTGTATTTGCACACAGATATCTTTATACATGAGAGAAGGAGGTCTGAATGCTGAAAAGAGAAAGAACTGCAGCCAAGAGCCTCCTTATGCATGGAGCTGGCCTCCTGTTGGTCTTTTCTTGGGGACTCTGGAGAGTTTCCTAAGATTGCAAAGGGCAGAAGAGCAGACGAGGTAGAGGTAAACTCCCCTTCTTGACTGAGCAGTTCAGGAGCTATTCTACCAGGAGATCTGCACTTTCCTGTGTTGAAGATTTAACCCAGTGGTGAAGCGAAAAGAGAAGAGGAGAAGGGGAGCACCACAAGAACATGAGTTTCAGCTATTAGAGATACTGCAAAATTAGGTGAATTAGGCTCAGTGTTTAATCTCAGCTTAGAAGACAATTGGACAATGAGACTGCCAGGCAAATGGAAAATTTTGCTTAGGGCTTAACAGTTATTTCTGTCCTGGTCAGAGCAATATAATGGGATAAGAGAAGCTGCTGAATCACTGTTACATTATATGTGCTTAAGACAAGTGGTCAGGGCACCTATGACCCAGAGGGTATGCTGTAGTTCTGTACAGGATACATGGAAAAATATTACGAAATAAATATAAAATAAAGATGGGTTACATCTCTTAATGCTGAAATATTCCCTTTGAAAGTCAAGTTCAGGTAAAAGGCTATTATTGCATGACTGGCTTTAAACCAGTTAGTTCAAACACCTGGAGATGTTATATTATGAAGTATCGGAGTGATGTTGTAGCCATGACACTATGAATATGTCATTTGTCACAAACTTTACATTGTGCTTGCGTGTCTTTTTTATGTACGTATTTACATCTGAATGTATATATGCATATCCATGAATACACTGTATCTCTATTATATCAATAGCTATAGTATGACAAGTCACCTCTTATTAGATATCTAATAACTGGGAACTAGTGCAAGGATCAGAGAAATTGCAGCAATGCAAATTCATTTGGTTTCACTCAAACCTTACTGACAACATCTTAATAAAACAGGTTAAAGTGTTGTACTTTTATTAAAAAACATATTCAATCATAAATTCATAAAAAAACCCTCACTGGTATAAGGTTTGCAAATAATGTTGCTTTTCTTTCTTAATCCTTAGCTTCTTTTTTAGTTTTCAAATCCTCTTTCAGTAGAAAAAATAAATAAATGCATTATTTTGTTTCATCTTTATGAAGCACCTAACACCTCATTAAAAATATGTCTCTGTTTTTTCCCATAAACAAGAAGGCTAAGATTGATTGGAGGATGCTATATATATTCTCGTGCCTTAAGATAATTAGCTCTGCAACATATAATCAAAGCATCTCTAGTAATATGCTGTACTGCAGGTGTATATTTTTGTAGGTGCTATATACAGTGCCCTACAGGCAACCTCGGCATTTCATTAATATTCAACAAAATTTACACATACTGTATATTAAGACAGTATGAGAACGGATCATATAGATTATTAATTTTAAGATGCTAGTCTATTTTGAGAAACAACATTTGGAGAAACATTTATCACTTTGCCTAGTCTTACTGCCACACAGAGGAGAAAAAAATATGAAGAGTGTCGAGTCGCAGTCAAATCTGATCCCAATCAAAGTTCAGCCATTGACTTTAGTAGGACCAACATTTGGTGATATGCTTGCAAAAGACTGAAAAAAAATATAAGGCTGCTAGGAGTAAGGGGGATTGGACTGGGGAGGGAAGAGGTGACTTGTTATACGTACATCAAGAAATGGAAGCACTAGAAATTAAGAAACGTGAAAAAATGTAGGCCTAAAGATTCAGGGTGAAATTGTGGACCGCACTCCTAAAAGGAACAGTATACAACTTACCACTTGGCCTGGGTGGCTTTCAAAAAACATTTTTATCTTTCTAGTTGCCAAACTGCTATTGTCCAAAGTCTGGCAAGTCCCTCTAGCCCTCAGCTGATCCCAGTGGGGAACTGGCAGGCCATATCTGGGCTAGTGGGGTATGGGGTAGTGGGGACCCAGGGTGGATAAACAGAGGTTGGCATGTCTAGTGGAGGCCTCTGGGTTCTCCATTGAGCAGGTGAGATGGGCAGGCACAGATCCAACTTGGTATCTCTTAGTCACACCCCGACTTACTGGACCTCTAAGGATAGGTCAGAGCAATGCACGTTACAGGTAACTGCTCAAAGCACCTGCTAACTTTAACAACAACAAGCATTCCTTAAAGTTTGCATGTGCTAATTATAACATGTAACTAAACCCAGAGTGTGCTCAAGCCTATCCAGTAACTGAAGCTGCCTATACACATGAGTGTGCAATTTAATTAGAGTGGTTCTCTAATTCAAATGGCTAACTGTCACATGTATTAAGCCCCCCATTTTTCAAAATAGCTGTGGGGGTGCTTTAAAGCACATTCAATAAGGCTTACTTAAAGTCCCCCCACAGCCATTTTGAAACACTGGGGGGCAGCGGGGAGCTAATACACATGACAATGAGGCCATACTGGAGCATTCTAGTTAGAGCGCATCAGAGCACATCTATAGGCACCCTGATGGCCCAAGGTAGGAATAAAATCAGATCTATCTCAGGGATGTATCTAACACTCTGCCTCCCTTTGATCAATCAAATGCTCCTAATTTTCCATAAAGCAAGGGAGGTAAGCACGTTTCTCCTAAAAAATAAACATGGCTAAGTGTGAACTGAGCATCAGCTGGTATGGGGTAAAGATTCTCCATGATGTGGCTATCCAGTAATCCTTGGTGTTTATCTCATTTATACCCTCTCCATATTCCTCTGCTGAAGTCCCGTCCCCAGAGGGGCTGGAATTTCCAGGCACCTTCAGAACAAGCTTAACATTATGGACCTCCAAACATAACATAGTGGCCACAGCCAGTCTCCTATTATACTACAGCTCCTGTAAGATGTCAGAGGCCAGAGCTCAGTGTCCGTCCTGGCTTGATGGTTTTCAAACTTATGTCTCCCACATCTGCCAGTAAAGTATTCCAACTATTCGGATGTCACCAAAGCAATGGTAAATATCTGCTCTACTACTCCCATTGAAGTTGCCCTACCGTGTAAAGACTGTAAGATTCACTGGGCTAGTAAAAGAGAGTAAAATAGTATTGCTAACTGGATTATATTCCCTGGTACTTTTAATTAAGTATTTGCACCACTGTTATCTTGCTTGGAATTGACTCAGAAACGTTAACTTTTTGGCTCCTGGAAGACTTATGAACAGCAATGCTGATAGTTAGAGAACTCTCAGAAAATCTTTACTGAACTACTTTTAATGCAAGTTGGAATTTCTATATAGCTATTGAAAAATCAAAGCAGAACAACTCATAACAAGCAATACATCAGCTTATATTTAATCAGGGACTTTAAGCAGTGATAAGAGTGGAATCTGAGAGTGCCAAGATGCATTTTAAATCAGAAACTCTGAATGCAATATAAACACCTCTTTTTATACTATTTTTTTTCCCATTACTTGATCCATTTGACCTATCATATTAATGGTGCCAATATATATCCATATTAAAAACTCAAGAGATAAAACATTATGGCTACAATTTTCTCAGCTACATAAATACTGTTCTTCAACTATGCTGCATAACAATTCTGAACTCTCTTTGTCCTAAAACCTTTGCCCTATTCTTTTGCTTTGCAAAACACTAATTAATAACACTCTTGGCTTTACTATTTATAAATTCTGACCTCACCAGCCTGTTACTTAATCCCACTCTTTAGCTGCGCTAACAGCTGTAACAAATTAATTTAATTTTTCTTAAGTCCTTTCTGAGCCACAGTGGAACTTAACTCCCCAGTCTAGCAGCTACAGTACTCACCTGGGATGCATGGCTTCGGGTCTAGCACTAAAGCCCATTTATACACTTTTACTAATTTCTGTTTAAGGAAAATACAGAAAAAGACCTTGGAGTAGAGATCTGCACTCAGGGCACTGCTTCAGTCCCTGGGCTAGATTGTTAAAGTCCAACTTGTTCTCCAGACCCCTCATAACTCAGTATAATTTGCTCATTTGCACATCACCTAAGACTCAGATACAAGCCTGTACTTGGTACTAAGGTGCTGATGTCACCAAATGGACACAAAAGGGATGACGAGGACGAATGGTCACAAACTACTACAAGATCATTTCAGGCTGGACATAAGGAAGAATTTCTTTACTGTCCGAGCCCCCAAGGTCTGGAACAGCCTGCCTCCGGAGGTTGTTCAAGCGCCTTCATTGAACACCTTCAAGATGAAACTGGATGCTTATCTTGCTGGGATCCTATGACCCCAGCTGACGTCCTGCCCTTTGGGCGGGGGGCTGGACTCGATGATCTTCCGAGGTCCCTTCCAGCCCTAATGTCTATGAAATCTATGAAATCTATGAAAAATAGTTCTGAATCCTGATTAGAAATACTGACTCCATACTCAATGCAGCCAGCAATATCATTCTCAGTGTAACAGCTAAACCACAGCAATAAAAGTAGAAGTTAAGGAAAGCATAGCATGCACCCTGAAACAGGAGGACTAATCACTGGATTTGTATGATATTGCTTTGGAAAGCTCGGTATAAGAATCTGCAATTCTGAGCAGCTTGAGATGGTCTAACAAAGAAATTCACAGAGATCCTGTCAGGTTTGGTGAGGGTTTAAATGAACATTTTATAATAATGAAAAGCCTGCTTGTTCAGTCACTTTCATGCATTTCCATATCACTCTACACACAGTTGTAGAGGAAGTGGACATACTAAAATGATTTCTTCTTAACACTGTAGATATTTATTCATATATATTACAAGACCTTCTTAGGAACGAGGAACTATGCTGTAAATGTACTCATGTATTTTTATGAAATTTCCTGAGCAAGATAGCATTAGCTACCAGTCACATGCTATTAACTACCCAGTGTATCATGCTGCCTTATGGGAAAATATTCTGAGTAAGGAAATGAGTAGCAAGCTGGTTTATTTTGCAGAAGGAGCCTGCCAAGCTTTAATCATGGACGAAGACCTGTGCCAGCTTACTGAGAAGATAGGGTTGAATGAGAGCTTGCAGTGAAGAAACAGGTAAAAAGCACAACTGAGGTCTTTGTCACATGGTAACATTAAGTGGCTTCTGGAGCTCTTAACCCCTGAACTGAATGCACGTTAACTCCTTTTAAGTGGCCTGAAGCACTCTTTTTTTTTTTTTTTTTGTCTTAACATTTCACCACTCCAGCGCAGGATTCTCACTAATTCACCGAATTCTGCTCTTGTTCCAATAACTTGTGGCCACTCTGCATGGTTTTTCCAGCCAACTTGAAGTCCTCCAGCATCCCAGGAAGCAGTGGGTGAGTGAGGAAGCCAGGGCACAGAGCCTCACTGGGACTAGAGTGAGCCCGTTTGATGTGGGAGGCACCACCTCCCTGCTGCCACTCACAGCAGAGTGAGCCAGTCAGAGGAGGGGGTGGGAACTGCCTCTATGCTATTGCTCACACCAGCTGTGCTCCCAGCAAGCCAGTCCCAGTTGGGGGTGGGGATGGGGGACGGGACACCAGGAACAGAAGCAGAGCCAGTGTGAGCAGTAGCAGGGAGGCAATGCTCTCCCTTCTTAGACTGGCTCACTACAGCTGCAAGCAAAGCCAATCTGTGGGGTGGCGGGAGGCACCGGCACTACAGCACTTACTCTGCCCAGCCGGAGCAACAAGACTGTCCTTCTTCTAGCTCCTTAGCCCTGCCCCTATTCACCAAACCTCTAGCGCAGCAGCTCCCAAACTGTTGGTCACTACCCCAAATGGGGTTGCAGCATCAGAGGATGGGGTTGCAATAAAGAGGGATCCATGTTTTCTGTTCACTCTGGAAAAATGTGGGGTTCCTCCTTTAATGGAAAAAAAATGCAAGTTTTCTCCTTTGAAGGAGAAAATAATGGATTTCTTCTTTAAAGGAGACAAATGCAGGAAATTGTGGGTTTCCCCTTGTAGGCTGGCAGAGTTCCAGCCTGCAATGGGCTGCTTGGGGCCAGGAGGCAGGCAGGGAGGGCTATTAGCGGCAGGGGATGCCATATGCATGTGTGTATGCACATGCACATGGCAGCCAAGCAGCGGTGGAGAGCAGTTCCTTCAGCTCCCTCCATGTAAGTCTATGGGGGTGGGGAGAGGCACAGGTGACATGGGAGGGTGGCAGTGGAGTGCAGGTGACATGGCAGGGGGCAATGTGATGTGGTGAGGGGGTGCATATGTGTGGGGCTGCAGCTGGGTCAGACCAGTTCTGGGCAGGATCTGCCTCCATGGCCAAGCAGGCAGGACCCACGCCTCCATGGCCACCAAGGTGAGGCAGTACAGCATCGTGGAGTTGTGCCCCTGCTGCTGCCAGGTGGGCAGGGGCACCTCAGCTTGGCAACAATGGTGGTACAGTGCTCTCTCCTGCACTGGGAGCTGCAGAGACCCCAAGGGAGGGCAGCAGGGCAGGAAGCGCTGAGCCCACATCCTCCCCACCATGGGGTCTGCTCTGGCCCTCCCCACTATGGGGGGTGGGGAGGGCAGGCTGCACGCTCCTCTCTGGCCACAGGTGGCAGCCGGGGCTCAGATACTGCTGGGGGTGGGTGGGGGCAGAAGGCTGCCAGCCCTGGCCTGGGGTACTTGGGGTGGGCAGAGCGAAGCAGGTCGGGAGTGAGGGGCACCAGCACAACCGGGGTCATGCTGAGGACAAGTTTAGGAAGCACAGCTCTAGTGATAAGTCACAGATGTGCAGGTGAAGGGCAGTCACAGCAGGATTTTTTGCCTCACCATGTGACTGCTCCACTAAGCCAAAGAGCACTATAATTAACTTTTTTTGACTTACAGGATTCGGTCTGACACGCCCCTGAGTGGAGTGGGAGTAGGGAGATGCATCAGATGTAACCAACAGCAATTCCTCTAGGATATTTGGGTACTCCAGGCACATTTGTAGGATACTGGACAGCCCCTTCACTTCAAAAAAACCAACAAAAATCCCACCTTAAGTAACAACATACCGTGTTTGCCCGCTTCTCTCCTTCTCAATCAAAGATTCTCATGGAACAAAATGTATAGAAATTACTAGACAAAAAATATCTTTTCAATAGGCTTTTAACACCAACCTATAACATATAATTGACTATTTTATACCTTGCAATAGATTTCTTTAACAAGATTTTATATATATTTTGCATGTGTATGCGTATATAAGGATTATATCCTCCATAAAACTGTACAGGGTTTAAGAGAAATTTCTAAAGAACCCAACTGTATTTTGATTTGCGCTCACTCCCATTAAATTCTAAATGACATTTCCATGAGAGCTGGAAATGTCTACCAGTGGTCTGGGTGCTTTCAAATGTTGATAATCATCATAATTAAAATGCATGTTTGCAGAGGTGCACAGGATGATCCAGGCACATTCTACATGTTCAGGAAGGGCTGAGTATGCTCTGGGTAGCTAGCTCCTGGGTTAAGGACAGACTGAGAAAGACGGCCTTGTTACATGTTGCACATTCAGCTATCCAAATGTTGATCCAAGCTTGAGTTCAGAGCAGTCATCACGCATTCAGGCCTGGAGGACTGAAGGTAAGAATCTACCCTCCTCCACTGCCCTCCTATTCCTGGTTTCCTCCAGGAGAATGGGATGCTTATTCTCACTTGTAGCCTAGAATTAGGGACCTTCCAAATTCATGGTGGGAGTGGGGTGTGTGGCGGCTCCTTTAATATCGCAGGTTCCCCTGTGCGTCCCCAATACAGTTGATTGGTGGAGGGGCCCGGCTGCTTACTCCTGATTAACGAGGAGGCGAAAACCACAGTTTAAAATATGGTGCTATTTTTGCCTCCCGACTGGTCAGCAACAGACAACATGGCTGCCAGGCCCCACAGCCAATCAGCAGTGAGTGGCAAAAATGGCATCATATTTAAAACTGAGCATTTTGCCCCGCTGCCGATCAGGAGCAAGTGGCAACCAGCGGGAGCCCTCTGCCAATCTACGGTGGGGAGGGAGTGCACAGGGGAACCTGCAAGATTAAAGGAGTCACCACACATCCCACTCCCACTGTGAATTTGGTAGGTCCCGACCTAGAGTACATGTTAGTGTACCATTAGCTGGGTAACACGGATCAGAGATAAACCGGCCCTGGAGTGGCATAACTTTAAGCCACCTAAAGGGCTTTAAACCTAATTTCATGTGTTACTGTCTGGACAATCCAGGGGTTAAGAACTCCAGGAGCTGCCTAAAATGAACATGTAACAAAGCCCATAGAGAGAAGGAAGGGAAACAAAAAACAGATGAAGAATCAGATCAATTCAGTTCCTTCTGAGCAGCATAATAACAAAGGGGTGTTTTAGACTTGCACATAAATAGGGCAGAGCTATTTAGTTGAACTTGTGGAGGTTCCCCTGCATTGAAGGGGCCAATAAGACTATAAAAGGCCATATGGATATCACTTTCTTGGATGGCATTTCCAAAAGAAAAAAAAATCCTGGGGAAAAGAAAGATGCTTCAAGAAGTGAAATCACAAAGTCAGGTAGCGCACGGATGGGAATGTTGAAAAGCAAGCTTGCCGTCTTAGTTTGAAGCAGATGGGGAGACAAGCTAGCCTGGCATTTTGCAGGGATCTACCCTGAGCCAAGGTTACTTGGCTGATCAGTTCTCTAGAAAGCTCAAATGTTATTAACAGAAGAAACAGCTTACCAATGACTGCCTCTTATAAGGCAGCCAGCACATTAAAGAAAGCTCTACCTCTAATTTGTCATTTTCTCTCACCATTTTCATGAGAAAGTCAGCATAATGGAAACTGATAAGAGAGCCAAGCTACTGAAATATAAAAATCACAGAATTAGCATTTATCCAGATTCCTCAGCTGAGCCTATCAAGAAAAGAGCTTGTTTTAATCACATCAAGTAGATGCTTTGTGACTCCGGAGTTTGTTACCAGCTAAAACACTCACTATTCTTCTAGTCAAAATTAATGGTTCGACCAAAGAATTAGATTAGCCAGAGCAAGCATCCTTTGAAGATCTCCAAAAAGACCTACTCAACATTTTCAAGTTGTCACCCCATGAAATAGAAACTTAAATGCTAAATCCCTTGTGAGTTTATACTCTTGCCTGAATTACTCAATCTAATGATAACCCCGTTAATGCTTGCTATTCTAGGACAAAATATCTAAGCATTCAAGTTTAAAATCCCATGCCTCTGAAATGTTAGTATAGTTTAAGAGCTGCTAGTGTTTGCTTATTTCCATTCTCTCTCTGGGGTTAAATCTATTAAAAATAAATGCAGCGCAATAGTTATGTAAGACTTACTTTCAAGTTATGAATTATGCTCATGTTCCTTATCTTCAAAGGTTGCTATAACAGTGGATTTTGCCCTACTTCATATATTGTGTAAGCTGGCTGATATTTAACTCTTTTCTGATTAAGGTTTACACACATTTCATTCCCATTTCATCCTGAGAGGACGTGGTCATCATCAAAGTGATTAATTAATCCACTAACTGCTATTGTATATTTTATGAATTCTTGAATATCATTGGCATAAGGCCATCATTATTCACTCTTTGGCTTTCTGCTTATACATACTGTATAATGAAGTTTTTCAACCAAAATCAGCATGGGGGAGCCGCCCCATCTTGGATTCAAGAACCAACCCAGGGTAGATGGCAGTTCATCTCCAGCTTTGGCCCCTGGCTTGGAGCTGAAGCTGGAACTGAGCCCCTACCTATCCCAGGCTAGCATGGCTCTTTTGGAAGGGGAGGAAGAACATGGTTGGGGGCAGTATGGGGGAGACTACAGGGTAGCAGGGGGCATGCACAGTCACAGAAGGGCAGGAGAAAGGGCATTTTGTAGGGGAGCAGATGGCAGGGAGAAGGCAGCAGGGAAAGCAGGTATGGGGGGACAAGGAGCAGGAGAGCAGGGGTTTGGCAGGGGTTTGGCCCATCATTCCCTGCTGCTGCTTCCCACGCTACAGCAGAATTTAAGATAACCTTCTACTAATTAGATTCTATAGGTTGGAAAATGATAACAAATCTGTAATTTTCCATTAATCTAGGGTAGGGGCAGTATCTTAAATTTGAAATAGTGTTGGATTTGGATAAAACAGTATTTTTGCAAGCACTTTACTAAGGTTTTCTTATCTCAGGAATTCAGCATTGATTAAAATATATTCTTCCAACAGAACGGCTAAGCAGCTCATCCATGAGATAAATTTACTCTAGTTCTTATGTTTATGGACAAATAAAGGTCTTGGATTAAAATCAAACTTAAGTCGCTAGACAATGCCTGACACTGTCTTCTGACATTATAATAATGTAAAACATACCACAAACGATTAAGGAGCATGAGACAAAGAATTGTGATGGAGGCTTTCAAGGCCAAGTAGAGTTAGTTGTAAACCTCAGTTTCATTTTCAATTCTTATCCCACATCCATGGCAATGGTGTTTGAGTTCTTAGTTTATAAATCTACTGGGAGCTTTAGCTAGCTTTGCAAACTTGGACATTAAAGCCAGCTAGTAAAGTCAATTGAAGTCTTGGAAGTGCCTTCAATTCACTTTGTTTCAGACCCTAACTAAAATCTCAAATCGTTTATGTAGCCCTGTTGATGTATCTGTGTTCTACATGACATCTTCTCTGTGATGCATATCTTCAGATTCCTATTGGTATGCCTGGTCGATGGAATTCAAATTCAGTGTGCTTGTTTTAACTCTATTAACTTGTTTTAACTGTGCTTTCACAATTCGAATGTAAGGAGTCAGGTGTGTTGGGTTTTGTGTGCACTGACTTCCCCTTCCAGACCTGTAAAATTTAAAGGATGTTGTAAGAGAAAACTGGGCAAAGATTGCTGAGAGGTCAACCATCACGATGACGTGCATGGAGGTCAAAGGTGGAGGGATGTCAGCTCAGGGGATGACAAACGAAGCTTTGGAGAAGGTCCCTCCAGGAGTTATCTTCTGGGATGGCATAGTGCACTTTGTCATTAAGCCTCAAGGGGAAAAGTACGTATGATTTACAAATGCCTGTAATAATAGGTTCAAGCTGAGATGTGTCACCCACTTGTTTCTGAAAGAGCTGAAATATCTGGAATACACAGAAAGGGGTGAGGCTGAGACCTGCATCCATTAGACTCTAAAAGAGGTGAAATCCTTGAGCTGGCATCCGAGAGGCTGGGTAGTGGCAACAATCATGAGCAGTGCCTCCCAGTGACAGTGAGAAGCAGCAGCAATGGCAGCAGATCTATACCCCCAGTAAGGAGTGACTGCGCCAGTGGAGCCATGCTTTCACTGGTGGTGGGAAGCAGTAAGAGCAGCAGCAGAGCAGTGCCTACTCAGTGATGGCACGGTAAGCAGGGCCGGACACAGACATGGCAAACTGGGTGCCAGCCCAGGGCCCAGATAGAAAGGGGGCCTGAAAATGGCAATTTTTTTACTATTATTATCATTATCTCTGGTGAAAGGGGGCCTGATACTCAAAGTTTGCCTGGGGCCACCAGGAGTCTAGGTATGGTGCTGAAGGTAAGGGGAAAGGCTGGGTTAGCAAGTACGCTGGCTCCGTTAACGACTAAGTTCAACTTGTGTGGGACTCTAAGCATACCAACTCCGATAAACTGTGGGAAGTTGGCTGAGACAGGCTACCGAGTCATTTGCATATAAACCCAGTTATAATTTAATGTTACCTGTGAGTAGGGAAAGTTGTTCACATTGGACACCTTGGTAGTATTTAATTTTCCCAGGTTTCTGAGTGGGAGCTTGAGCCAAGATGGAATATACGTGTAGAACCCCTAAACTGAGATCGGCCCTCGTTACTGCCATCCAGTGCCTGGCAAAAGAGTTATAGAGGTATATGAACCTGAAAAGGACTCAGGCAAATATGGAAAAAAAAAAATAAGAAAGAAGGCAATAAAAAGATGTAAATCAGTGAAGAGAGCGATGAAGGAAGGGTCTTGCAAAAGTGAGTCTGAAGGAGATTTGAGGGATGCCACTGAGCAGTGGTGAAAACCCACTTTTGCATAAATTGTATTTTCTCAAGGGAAGCAACCACCTGGAGACCTTCCTCTCCATCTTGCATTCTTTGCTCAGAACAAGTCTGTAGTAACACCTCTTTGGTGCTTTCTCCTTCTTTGCTTCAGATCACAGCTAGGAATTGCAAGAGTGTGCAAATGAAGGGGTGGGCTGGAAGATTAATCAATATAAAACAAAAACCAAAAAAAAAAAAACCAACAAAAACTTTAAAAGTTTCAGATCAAGTTCTGACCAAAAATGTGAAGCCGGGCTGTGTTCAGCTATTACCTACTCCACATACCTGTATTAATCTCTACCCCCTCCCAATAATAATCCTTAGTGGGAATACTGTACTCTGATAACAAAAATAACCATTGATCTATAAGACAAAGAGCTAAACTAGAAACATTCCAAATGGGGAAACAGCAGAAAACAGCTGTCTTCCAAAGGCTGCAACCTGTAGAAGATATCATTCCTCATAACCCTACAGCTCAAATTGATTTCCTGTTTCCTTTCATAGTAGAGATATGTGGTTTGTGAAACAGAAGACTGAGAACACACTCAGCAAAACGGGGTCAGTTTGGCTATGATGAATGGGACAGCTGACATGACCCTACACTCCCGTGATATGGCTACACTTAATATCAATTCTTTAGTTGCTGTAATGTTTTCCCAGGACAAAACACTTTAGACTGAAATAATTATCTTTGAAATTCACTTTACATCTATACATCTATGGGGACAGATGAATATGGTTTATGTGTAACTTGGCTACAAGTAATTGCTATATTGTTCTTGTCTATTGTTTTTTCTTATTTACCTCTTCAAACAGAATGACCTATCGTTAAATCTGCTCCAGTGGTATTGGGTACTGCAATAGCATGTTATCCATATTTTTAAGGAGTAAACCTGCAGCTTTTAATTTTTTATTCTTCACCACTTTTACTGCTCTCTCAGGGCCAGAGAATGCCAACCTTATTCATGTGGAGTCATAGCTTACCCTGCAAATAGACCTACAGATTTCAGTGGAACTAGTCAGAGAGCAGGGAGTGATAGATATACTATGAGGGTTGGCGGGAGGTTAGAGGCATCTTGTCATGGTTTTTGAGATGTGAATTTGAACCCTATTCTATTTGTGCCAAAAATGGCTAGTTGAACCAACTGTAAATAGGTGAGCTGAGCTGGAACATTGAAGGTGGCTGGACATGAAGCTAGCCATACCTTACCTGAGCCCTATGGGCTGACAGACATGGGAGGACTTTTGACCTTGATTAACAGAATAAGCTATGAGAAAGGATGGCGAAATCTGGTGTCGACTCTAGGAAATAAGATTAGTTTCCATAGAGGGTTATTTCCATTGTCCAAGCGTAGCTTATTATTGCTCTCTGTCTCTTTTTCTCTTTTTAAAGACTGGTGTCTAGCTACCCCAGACTGAGGTGTCAGAAAGTTTGGGATGGAAGAGCTTTCCATCTGAGAACGGCAGTTTTGTCAAAATCAAAATGTTTGTGCACATATTTGGATTTGAGTGAAATTTTCTATGAGGAAAAAAATTGACTGATTGATCTAGTATATTGTTTTCAATACAGGAAGAAGTTTTCTTTACTTTTTCCAAGTCATTTAGTTCTTGGTCAAATACTGTATGAAATATTCCTTTTTAATATATTAGCTATTGCATACGTTTAACATCATATTTATGATAGGATATGTTTAATTGTTTCATGTAAAATAAAAATGATCAAAACATAGTATTTCAATGGGGCTTCATTTTTTTTTAAATAATTTTACGGGGAATTTTAAAAATTTGGCTTATCATATCAATCCAGATCCCCCCACCTCTGCAACTGTTGCCATTTCCTATGAACCAAAAACTACTGTTTCCAGCCAGCTGTAGCTCCAGCCAAACAACAACAGAGGGTTCATTTTTCTGGGCACCAGAAGTAGTAATTTGCTGGTGGCCTGGGAACCATAAGTAGGATCTGGCAACTCTCAATACACATGAATCTGTATTTCCAAAGGACCAAAGTGGACTAGACAACCAACTCACTGTTAAGTCCATAGGTATGTGGACCCCGTGGAAAGCCCGACTATAGTATTAGACAATCTTTGCCTTGAATGGTTTACAGTCTAAGGGCATTTATACGCATGCTCTGGGGTAAAGGTAGGGGCATTTTAACTAGAGTAGCTCTAATTAAAGTACCTGCAGCATCACATGTATTCAGTATCCCACACTTCAAAATGGCAGCAGAGCTTGTTCACTTTAACTAAAGCTTGTTCAATGAGCTTTAATTAAAGTATTGCTGCCACCAATTTGAAATGCAGGGATGCTGATTACATGTGATGCAGTGTACTAATTAGCGTGCATCGGAGCTGGGGTCCTTCACATGTAGAGGTGCCCAGAAGACAAGACAGGCGAAGGTCAGGGGATAAGATGTGCTATTATCCTCACTGCATAAAGAGGGAACTGAGGCACAGAAAGGTTCAGTGATTTATCCACTATCATATAGGGAGTCTGCAGAAAAGTTAGCTTCAACTCCTAAGCCCCAGGTCACTGCCTCAGTCACTAAATGATGCTCTTGAGATCAATAAAATAGGTGCTCACCAAAGTAAGAAGGGCTGCACAATCAGGCCTCTATAAGAGAAAGTATGGTCTTCAAGACTTCTTTAACTAAGTGCCGCACAGGCAATCCTTAACCTTTGAGGTGTAAAACTATATATACCACACCATTTCACTCTTAGCAGTGGATGGAGCATGGGCATGCTGGTCAAAAAACACTGTATTGGGGGAGATCTCATCACCTGGTCTAGTGACATATTTTTCCAACAGACAGTGCAGTCAACACAATTCCCTTAAAGACTTTGGTTTGGACCAAGCAAGTAAATATATACTAAGCATTTCATTCATTCAGTCACCTTGAAACAGCCTTGGGTTTCAAAGGCTGTTCCAGACTCATGTTATGAATTGCTTGTATTACTAACAGGCTGAAGACCTAAAGAGCAATGAATACAAGGCACCATATTTTTTCCTTCATTGTGTCTACCCGGGGTTAGATACAACATTTTAGAAATCAACTGCTCTCTTGCCCAGGAAAGCATGTATTGAATTATTAATAATACAAATGGCTCCCTTAACTGCTATTTTATTTCAGTACTTTTGCATAATTATCGGTGTTCTTTCAGGACACTGCCATTTTTTTCAAGCCCCTCCACAGTGCATTATAAGCAAACATAACATTACAGACGTAATCATTATGAATACAAATTGTAAGCAAAGTTTATACTAACTGACACACAGCTGAAAAATGTCTCTCTAGATGGGATAGCACTGGTGGATAAAAGCTACTCTGTAATGAAATACTAAGATCCCAATATACTGTTCCACAATAAAAATATATCCTAAGGTGTATTTATTAGGTACGGTTTTTAAAAATGCAGTATTAATTCATTTACTAATGTGTAACAGTGAGGCACATAATACTCAATAACTCTTGCAAAGTACTTTTAAAGTACACACAGTATATTTATTGGATAATGAAGATATCTGTACTGTAACTAGGAACCACATTCTGGGATGATTTGTAAACTTACATTGATTTTCTTCCTTTCTTAACTATCTTCTCCTCCATTTACTATAACAATCAAAGCGTTGTAAGGAACCAGAGAATCGTTTGGATTAGAAGTAACCTCTTCTGGGTCATTTACTGCATCTCCTTGCTGGCTGCATCACAATGTCTAACTCCTTCATTGCTGGTTTGTATCCAGAGACACCTGAAGGACAAATCCTGGCCTCAGTTTTCACCCATGCAGCTCTCCTGAACTTAGTAGGCAAGGATAAGAATGAGACTAAATAAAAACTGAGGTGTTCGGCATGAATTGTGTTTTGACTTCTTCCCTGGCAGTCAAGCACAGAACATGCACATTTCCTCGCAGAATTAAATCAAGGCACCTAACAAATTCAACTCTCTGTATGCTCCTCACCAAAAATGAACTACCTGCTCCTCCCTGAAGTCCACCACATACTTGCTCATCAGCTTTGCAACATTCCCGCTACCTTTTTCACTACGTTCCTTAAAAGAACAGGATGCAGTAACAATAACAACATGCTTAGCAATTATATAGTGCTGCACTTTGCATCTTCAGGGAGCTGTGCATATGTTCATGTACTCTTACAGTAACCTTCCAAGTTAAATATCATCGCCCCTATTTTTGAGAAGGGAGAAACTCTGCTGCAGGAGAACAAAGCTATTCCTCTATGATCAAAAAGTTTGTCAGTACAAGATCAGAGGCTGAAATTCAGCAACCTTGAATCCCTGCATCATGTGCCTATCACTAGAGAGAACTGCCCACATACTTTCGTTCTGTGAACAATGATGCATGGGTTGAACTTTACTCAGGCCTGCTGTCCCATTGACTTCAGTGTGAATAGGCATGTACATGAAGGCAAGTAGGTTAGGATGAGAAAGAAAGCAAAAGATTGAGGAGGCTCATAGGGATTCTTCAATGTGAATAGGGATGTACATGAAAGGATGCATAGGGTTAACGGTGTCAAATACAGTTTGGAAAGTCCAGCCTTAATATCTGTGGTTTCCTTGCTTAGTTAAATCTCATCCCTCAGCCACATCATAAAGCTCTTTCAGATGCTGCAACTTGGTGAAATAAGTGTTTTGGAATCAAATTATTATGCCAGCCCTTCCCCAAATAGGAGAGTGATCTTAAATAGTGTTCAGTGACAGTGTAGTAAAGGAAATAAATACATAAAAATAATATCCAGAAAAAAAGAACAATGTTAAGTATATATCACTAGTTGGGGAAAGAGTCAACAGATTTGTAATCAACAGCAACAATAAAGACACAAGATGGAAATATGTGTTCTTTTAAAACACTTGTAATAGAAAAAGTATTTCAAAATGCAAAATACTGACTTCTAGTTGGTGAGATCCTGACAGAATTATTTGGCCTTTTTGCACATATAGTATTCTTAAACACTCCAAACATTAATATATTTGCTAATACCATAAGTTCTCACATATAACATATCTTGCCCCCCTCAAAAAAGATTGCTAGAAACTGATGTGCATGTTTTATGTGATAACTATGGCAAAAGCAGTTTCTGCTGTTTATTGGGCAAAAGCAAAAGTAAGGGAGGGAGAACACCGGGAAAAGAACAGGGAGCAGTCCCAGCTCCCGAGCTTCTTCAGCTCGGTTACTTACTGCAAGGAAAGATCTTTTCCCCTACTTTTGGCCTTTCAAAAATAAAATGCGTATCTTATTCTGGGGTATGTTGTACGTGAAAAAATACAATGCAAGGCTTCCTGTGTGGATAAATGCAACTGCAATGAGCAGAGAGAGGTAGTACACCATATTAGTCTAAAGCCAGGCAGAGGACAGGGTGAAAACATGGGTGGAGGTCCCCCTACATGCCGATTGGTGGAAGAGCCCCACTTGCAGCTCGCTCCTGATCAGCAGGAAAGCAAAAACTGCATATTTAAATATGGTACCATTTTTGCCTCCCACTGCTGATTGGCGGAGAGGCCCCGGTGGCCCCACTGCTTGCTGTTGACTGGCAGGGAGGAAAAAATGGAGCTATGTTTAAAACTGCAGTTTTCACTTCCCTGCCAATCAGGAGTGAGTCACAAGTGGGGCCCCTCCACCAATCAGCAGGGTAGGGGTGCAGGAGAAGCTGCAAAATTAGAAGAGCCAGAGTGCAGCCCACTTCCCTCGTAAATTTGGTAGGGCCTTACTTATAGGCTAAATGAATCAGAGATCCACAAGCTTTTGTGAGCAATAGTTCACTTCATCAGATGCTAATGCATCTCTGATTCAGTTAATCTATAAGGGGTATCTCTATCTTGCACTTTACAATAACAGTGTTACACTGGCAAGAAAAATGACATTAGAAATTCTATTTGTGCCTGTATGCAGAATCAGGGTTGATTAACATAAAGATACAGAAATTCCCCAATGTTTACTGAATATGTCCAGTGGATGAAGCAAAAACATATTTTTCAGCTGACTGACTGAAAGTATCTGGATAAATATTAATAGTCCAGCGGATTTAAAAATGCACCTGTCCTGCAAAGAAAAAAAAAAATCTCACTTTAAAGAAACCCTATACTACATGCTATGTAGTGATGCTATATACTGCTGCTGAATGGCTATTGTGTTTAAATTCAAAGGCAACCGCAGATAAGTGCTTTCCTTTACATACAGATCTAGGGAATGATTTAAAGCAATTTGGTTAGATGCGCTAGGGTTGTTACACAATCAATGGTGAGAATTAAGTCCACCTCTTTTTGGAATCCATGGCTCCCATTCAGTAGACTACAGTAGGATGGTCCCTCCCATCTGCTGTCTCTTGCCCTACAAATTCTGTATCCCCACCTGCCCAGTGGCTCAGCTTCAAGACATACCAAATGGAGCATGTCCTAATTCAAATTAATCTCATACCTTTGTGATTAGGTACTCACGTGGAAGTGGAAGACATGGCATTGACTCTCATCAAGCCACGGAAGCCTAGAATCAAGTTCTACTGCTATCTGGGTAAGTGTTGTAACTGGGATGTGATTAGGCACCACCACTGCCACCCTACCCATGTTCCTGAGCGAAAGCAGCTATGGCTTGGGTGCAGTTTAGGAGCCACCCCCCCTCTTTTGAAGCCATGCTATTTAGGCAGGAGTCAGGAGCTGTCTAGCTAATTTGATGGGAAGGGAGGCTAGTTCTGAACAAATGTGGAAGCCTAAGTTGAAACATATAGGGATGCTGCAGTCCAGCTCTTTGGGTATCCAAAATGTTGAGTGGTGAGGAGGAGAAGCATTCTGGATTGCCTTTTGTGACCTACAAGCTTATTTTCTTTGTCAATCCCATGTAGGAAATTAAGTATCCTGCCTCTGGTCCCTATGCTTTAAAAATAACCCCCTTAAAGTCAATAAAGATGGGTACCCAAAAAATCACACACCCCTTTTTAAACTTTAGGCAAGGAAATAGAGATCTTGCGGGATGAAAGCTATTACGTAATTGCCAGATACAATAATAGTTATTAATATTTACTGGAATTACTATTTCTCTTATTAATGCTATTTTTTAACAATGATGGAATATTAGACTTTTATAATAACATTATAATTATAACACGATGACAATAATTTTAAAATTCACATAACGTTTTAATGCTTTTCCTTTAAAAAGACTTTATCCAGTTACAGTATGAAAGAAACACAGCTGTAGCGGAGGTTATTTGAAACCATGCTGTGAATATAGTCAAAAAGATTTCCTTTAAAGAAAATTTCAGAACTCTATGCTTAAGGAATGAGCCATAAGGTTTTCTAACAATTCCTCTGAGAGGGCTTTTATAATCATTTAATTAAGAGCAATCATGCTTCATTTTTCTATTAAGGAGTTAGTTGTAACTTCTTTCATGACAGGGGACATCTATTTGCTCTTTTTCTACAGCACCTAGTACAATCAGATTATGGTCCAGCAACACAGTATGGATAAGAATCACGACCTAAAAATCTCACAATCATCTCAGAAAAACCTGCCTTCAGTAGAGATAGTGTTCACACCTGTGTGTGTGTGTAAATAAAATGTGGTAAATACTGTGTGCTCTGAAAACAGGGGGCATCTATACACGTTCTCCGGGTCGGGGGTTAGGGCGCTTTAATTACATCAGCTCTGACAGCCGCTCTAATTAAAGGGCCCACAGCATCACCTGTATTCAGCATCCCAGGCTTCAAAATGGCAGCAGGAGAGCTTTAACTAAAGCTATTTTTGTGCCCTCCTCCAAAGGTGATGCTCCCTCAGTTGTGTTACCGTTACACGTGAAAGTTAAAACAAAATTTAGTGGGGTAATTCACTCTTGCTCACACACACAAAGATATTTTGTCCTGATCTGGGATGAAACAAAACTTTAAAATTGTTAATTTCCCATAGGAGAGGAACTCCATTTTTAGAAGCTCTAGTTAAAGACAATGAACTGGAGCTCAAAATATAGAGGTTCTATTCCCAGGCCTCTCTTACAGTTTTGTAAAAATTTGGGTCAATGAATTAACTTTCTTGTCGCTCCATTCTCCATCTGTAAAATGAAAATGGTTAGGAGAACAGAATGTTTCTGAAACTCAAATATCATAGTAAGGGAAGCCAAAATACAGTGATATCACCATTGGCTTCAATGGAAAAAAAAATCCCCGACAAAATCTAATCACAGAAATTTCACTTCTTAGGAGTTCAAAAAGCTAATTAATCTGTGTATTCATAACAGTTTGGAGAATCCAAAGGGGCTGCGATATTATTAAGAACTGAGCTGCGCGGGGTGGGTGAATAGCTTTCACCAATGTTATCCACAGTAATCTTCAGCATTGACTGACAGTTTCTGTAGGCTATTTTCCCATTCTCTTAATTACTCTGGCTCTGAGAAGTGGCCTTTTCTCATTAAGCAATCAGGATTTTTTAAAGGAAAAAAAGACACACAATGGTTTCAAAGTTTAAAAAATACATAGTTTTCAACTGAGAAAATTGACACGTTTTTCAGGGTAAAAACACAGAGATTGGGAACAATTAACCAATAAAGCAGCAGAAAGTTTTAGGAGGGTAAAAATGCCCTCCAAGAGGAGAGGAAACACATTCCCCAGCTATCAACCTTCTCACTATCATTACTTTTCTTCTTCCTGTACCTTGGAAGAAATATGAGGGTTGCTCTGCTAAAGCAAATGTATTTCATTGATAAGCAATGCCTTGGTTGCTACTGTCCTATTGCCTGCTGCTGGTTTAGGGCCCCTATACACATGTGGGGAGCATGTTCTGATGTGCTGGAAATTCAGTGCATCAAAGCAGGAGCGCAGAAATTGATGTCCTCCAGCAGCCTTGCACGTCACACATATCAGCATTTCTGCACTAACAAACTGGTAGCAGGGTGCTTTGAACTAAAGTTCATTGGGTGTGTTTTATTTCAAAGCACCCTGCCACCATTTTTTAAGGATGGGGACGCACGGTGGTGCAGCTCGCTAATTAAAGCGCCTGGTGCTGCGTCTGGGAGTACATGTAAAAATGCTCCTAGTGGCTCAGTTATTCATTCTGTTTTCACCTCATGTGAGCAAAGATATTGGCTAACTCTCACTTGGTGCCATAATCTATTCACCTTGTACAATACTGCTGAATTCATTCACCAGCGGATAAATATGCATGTTCTACTACCATGCCAGTGCACTGCTTGGGAATTCATCAGTAAATTAACCATTTTCCTTGCAAACAGCAGACTGTTTATTGATTGACTTACCAATAGAAGAACAAGCTGTACCTAAAGCCAATGATAACCACTTATCTGTGGGGTATTTTCTGTGCATAGGATTTGGAGTGATGGACGTCTTAAATAGTCTCTTGCATTTGTGAACCAACTCCAATGTCAGATGAGTTCTAGCTGCAGACTTCCAAAAAATGAACTGATGTTTTTGTAGGTGCAGGGGCATTTAGCTATTATGATGATCTAGTTATTATTTTCATAATCTAAACAGAAAAACTCTCCTATTAGTTTTAACTGACCTTTTCTATAAATGGTATACCTATGCCTATGCAACAAGGCACATCAGTATACTACATTCAGGTGTTTACTACTACCAAAAAGACAAGTCATTTCCCGGAACCTAATTCAAAACTGCTTATTCCAACATTATGCTTCCCCTGAGCTAAGAGTACAAATCATGTTGAAATATGCAGTGGCTTTGTGATGTGTTCTGTATTGAATATAAGTGTGAATAATAATTAAAAGGCCCCAAAAGTGTTTGAGGCAAAAAAGTTATAAAGGTTTTAGGAAGGACGTATGAAAGGACTAATGTGAAAACTGGCAACAGTCACTTTGCTTATAGATTCATAGATGCTAGGGTCGGAAGAGACCTCAATAGATCATTGAGTCTGACCCCCTGCATAGGCAGGAAAGAGTGCTGGGTTTACATGAGCCCAGTCAGATGCCCATCTAACCTCCTCTTGAAGACCCCCAGGGTAGGGGAGAGCACCACCTCCCTTGGGAGCCCGTTCCAGACCTTGGCCACTCGAACTGTGAAGAAGTTCTTCCTAATGTCCAGTCTAAATCTGCTCTCTGCTAGCCTATGGCCATTATTTCTTGTAACCCCCAGGGGCACCTTGATGAGTAGAGCCTCACCTATCCCCTTCTGTACCCCCATGATGAACTTATAGGCAGCCACAAGGTCTCCTCTCAACCTTCTCTTGCAGAGGCTGAAGAGGTCCAGGTGCCCTAGTCTCTCCTTGTAGGGCTTGGCCTGCAAGCCCTTAACCACATGAGTGGCCCTTCTCTGGACCCTCTCCAGGTTATCCGCATCCCTCTTGAAGTGTGGTGCCCAAAACTGGATGTAGTACTCCAACTGCGGTCTGACCAGCACCCAATGGAGGGGAAGTATCACCTCCTTGGTTCTGTTCATCATGCATCTGCTGATGCATGATAAAGTGCTGTTAGCTTTGCTAATGACTTCGTCACACTGACGACTCACGTTCATCTTGGAGTCCACTAGGACTCTGAGATCCCTTTCTGCTTCCGTGCTGCCGAGCAGGTCATTTCCTAGGCAGTAGGTGTGCTCGACATTTTTCCTCCCTAGGTGCAACGCTTTGCATTTTTCCTTGTTAAATCACATTCTATTGTTTTCTACCCATTTGTCCAACCGGTCCAGGTCTGCCTGTAGTTGTTCCCTGCCCTCTGGCATGTCTACTTCTCCCCACAGTTTTGTATCACCCACAAACTTGGACAGAGTACACTTCACTCCCTCTTCCAAGGTATATCCTTCCATGAGAAGGAGGTACTACTGCCATAGGAAGACAAGTGTGAACATACTTGGCCTATGTTATAAAAATATATTTTAAGCACAACTCAAATTCAGAGCAGAAGGGCACATCTACGTGAGACTCATTAATGCACATTAGCCAAAGTTTATTTCCATCTACACATGCATGCCCTTAATGCGCATTCACTTATTGCTAATCATGCCTAAATGTTGATACCTGCAATTACAGGTATTAAATTTAGGCATGATTACTTCATAGGCATTAATGCACATGTAGATGCGACCCTACACTAACTTTAGTGCTGGGTCTACCCAACTTCTAGGGGGCCGGCCTGAGCCCAACCTCAGGAAACATCCAGGGGTTGGGGAGCTGGGCACCTGCCCAAAGGCCCTGCCCCCTAGAACCCCTCATTGCCCCCCTAACTCTGGGCTTGAAGACCCAAAATATTGTAAATAGTTTTCCCCTTGTATATAGTTTCTCACTTGTAAGCAGTTTTTTTTTTTTATTATTGGTGGGTGTGGACAGTGGTAGAAGGGATCAGTTGGTTGTGGGGGGAGGGGGTTCTGTTTGTTGGGGTTGGGGAATGGGGGCGGTGTTGTGAGAGTAATAAAGTTTTTTTGGTTCACCCATGTGCATGTCCTAAGAGTGATGCTGGGCATGGGGATTGGAGGTGTGTGGGTGGTAGAGCAAGCAGGCTGGAGCAGGGAGTGCAGGAGGAGGGGGTCAGGCAGGGCTCACTGCAGCCAGTGCCCTGGCCCCACTGGTGGTTGCATGGCTGTCCAGGGGCCTGGACTGGAAGGGGGAGGCCTGCTGGGGCCAGCAGGGCCAGCACCTTGACTAGTAGGAGCATGGGGCTCTGGTCATCAGTGGCAGGGACCAGGCTGGAGCAGTGTGGCTTTGGGTAGGGGCAAGGGTAGGGACAAGGGCAGGGGCTGGAGCAGCCCTGGTACAGGGAAGCAGGGTGGAAAAGGAGCGAGCTGCTACATGCCGCCCCTGCACTGGGCATGCAGCTCCTGGGCAGGGAAGGGCCTGGCCAGGGATCAGAGTTTCCCAGATGGCTGCCAGGTGCTGGCAGCTGGATCTGGCTTCAATATGGCTGCCAAGTGCTGGCAGTCATGTGGCCAGAGGCTGGGGCTCCCCCAGTGGCCATATAGGCATGTGTCAGGGCTGCAGGCACTTAGGACTAACTTTAGTGCCAAATGCCAAGTGCCTGCACATGTAAACAGCTGCCAAAAATCACTTAATGCACATTAGCTTAATGTGCATTAAATTTAGTCACATTTCAATGCATGTGTATATGCACCCAAAATGTACTGGGAAGGGAGGGCTTCACTTGCGGCCTTTTTTCAGCTGACTACAGAAATAACAGGGAAAATAGAAAACTTAAATCCAAACTTCCCTGCATGTTTAGTGTTTAAGTTGTGATTTAAGCCTCAATTATATGCCCTGTCTCTCAGGAGCTGCCAGTTGGGAGTTTTTCAGCAAAAATTCCCAGTACATTCTAGTTTGCTGGAACTCTACTAAAGCACACTGCCAGGCAAAAGTTTTCCCAGTTTACTGCTAGATCACTAAGTGAGCTGCTCTAGGAAACTAAGACGTCCTCTAGGGTACATAACTCCAGACCCCCTGTTCTGGGCTACCCGATTCTAGGATTCTTAGTACGCCAAACAACAGTGGAGAAATGGCTTCTGGAGAAAAAATGTTATTTTGTTGGCAAACACAGTATTCTTGTTTTATCCATATCAGCTTTATTTTCTCCAGTTAGACCCAGCTAAAAATATTTAATTCCATCTTCCTAACCAAGTAACAAGCTCTGCATAAACTATTGATTCCTTCAATATTTCAGTGCACACAGGTTACATTTGGGTACTGACATCTGAAAACTTTAAAACAAATGGAGGTAGAGAGGCTAATAAATACTAAATTATTTCAGGCTTCTCCAAGGTACTTCCTTAAAAATGCTTTTTACATTATTTGCAGAGAGGACAGATTGTTATTACCAACAACAACAACAAAAATTCCCGAGTCTCATATTCAGCTATTTGGGGGGAAAATTAGTTTATTAAATTTTAAATCACAATTTTCATGTCATGTTATCATATTAATTATTCCTGTAACTACTGTGCTCTACAGAACTGTCACACCTTTCATTAAAACTGCAAGTTAATTGCTCTTAAAATATTTAAGACAAATAAAAATGTTCTGGGCTATGAAAATGATTGAAAATGAAACATTAATTCAATTGGCTTGGATGTGAACAGTATGTTGCATGGATAGGGAGTTGGCAGAAGGATCTCAGACAAAAGGGTACATTTAAGTGGCATTGTCATGGCTTTTCAACAGGGTACACAGAGGTCAGGAGAAGGTTGGTTCCAAGGGCTTGATCCAAGGCCCTTTGAAACTGATAGGCATCTTTTAATTGATACCAATGGATTTTGGATAAAGACTTTGTATGCTTTCATGTTTTAGCTAAAAGATAAGGAGAAGTAGCACAGTAAATCAACAAATGATATTAAATTGTGGACACTAATAATAGTAAGGAATCTCGAGAAGTAATTTAAATACAAATTAGTGCACCTTGGGAGGAAGGGGAGAGGAGACAGCTCACCTTCAGATGCTGCTTTTGTACAGGAGGAAGAGAGTTTGAAGACAGTTTATTAACATAATCTGCTTTTGGAATGGAATGTAGACAAATTATTCAAGATCATCCAGTGCAATAAAATTGTAGGAAAGTAGAACGGGGGGAGGGGTGGGGGGCAGGGGGTCACCTCACAAGGTCATCTAGTCCAGCCCCTGTCATTTCCCTGATTAAACCATCACAGCCAACTGGCTGTCCAAACTGCTGCTGAAAACTTCCAAGGCTAGGGACAGAAGTTACACATAAACCAGTTTAAGTGATCAGAAAATGGTTCAATTGTGTAACACAACAGAAGTTCAGTGCATATAAACTACTTTCAAAATGGCTGAACCTGGTTTAAAATAAACCTGATTGGATGTAGTGTCAGACTGAGCTGATTTAGGCCAAACTGGTTTATGCAACTTCTGTGCCTGACCCCTTCCCAGTTCAAGCTAACTCTCAGTCCTCCAGCATTCCAAGATACTTTGCAGCCCTGGGCTGTGCTATTTGCTCCATCAGACCAGGGTTGGCCCTGCCCCTAGTTGGAGCACTATCACTTTTCTGGCTGACTGAGAAGAGGCGGGGGGGGGGGCAGGAGGGGGGAACCCAAGTCTGAACCCCAGGCAGGGTCTGCCTGGCACGGGGGAAGCAGCCCTTGCCAGACTTTTCCAAGGCTGGCATGCTGAGGCAAAGGGAGTTGAGAGGGGTTTAAAACCCTTCCCTGACCTGCACAGGACTCCAGCTGTGGTCTGCCTGGTGGGGGTAAAACAGCCCCTGCCAGGCTTTTCTCCCCTCCTGCCCCCTCCCCCTCTTTCACTGACTCACTTCAAAAGCCATTAGAGAAATATTATCAGCCTCTATTAAAATATCTGCTGAATCAGAGAGTGGGGAAAAGCCTGGCAGGGCCAGCATCACCCTTCCCTGCCCCAGGCAGACCCTGGATGAGGTCAGGGTGAGCCAGGTTTGGGGTTTAAACTGTCCCCTTCTCCCATCATACTCAGTGGGCTGGGCCAGCCAGAGCCTGGCCATGCCCCCTGCCCTCTTCACTCAAGCAGGGAGTGGGGAAAAGCCTTTGAGGGCTTCTTTCAGTTTTCTTCCTTCCCTTCAGCAGTAGCTGGCAAGCTGGGAGCTGTGCTCTAGCTCCCTCCAGCTTCTGGCCTCAGCTACTTCAGGCATGTGGGTGCATTTCCAGAATAAAAAATGAATGTCTGCTCACTTGCTTCTTGGTTCAACCTATGCAGTTTTACCTAACCTGAAAATATTGAATCAACTGAGCCTTGGGCTTTTTGACTGTCTGTACTTAGTCCAAGAGTGGAGATTCCACAATTTCTCTGGGGAACCTGTTCTAATGCTTGACTACCCTCATAGCCAAAAAGGGCCTCTTAATTTCTAACCTAAGTTTCCCCTGATGAATCATGTACTTCTCTTACCCCCCTCATCTCTGTGGGGGCATTAGGGTTCAGCTGATGTACCATCTTAGCCAGCTGAAGGAGAAAGAGGGACCCATTCAGCCTCCAAACTCTACAAAAACCAGCAGGTCTCCCAAGGCATGGGCCAATGAAGGTTGATGCTTAAGGATGCACTTCAGCATTGTCTGTCAGTAAAGACTAAGGCAGGAATGGAGCAATTTCAACAAATTCCCAGCCCCTCCAGGACCAACGTGGTCTGAGCAGTATTCCTTGACAAGCTGGATTGACGTTATCTTTGACACCCCTACCCAAGTCAATCCCATCTTGGTCCAGTAGTTTGCTCAATGCAGCTGGGTTCCCCTACCGCATAAGGGCCAGATTCTGTAACAGTGCCTACTGGACAGATAGCTTGGAAGAGCTGGCTATGTCCCTGCTGTTTACCATGAAATACAGTACCTGGCAAATTACTCAATAGAAATTACGTCTTCTGTCCACACCTTGACTTTCACATTAGATACCCATGTCTTTTCTTTGATGCCACCCTTAGTTTCTCTGTGCTTCTGTTTGACAGCTATAAAATAGGGATAATGGAACTTCTGTACTTTAAAGAGGTGATATGAGGATAAATGCACTAGACATTGCATGGTGCTGAGATACTACAATAATGGAAGCCATGTAATTAGCTAAGACAGAGACTACAATACAAAGTCCCCAAACAAGTAGAAACGCTGCCTCTATCTTATTGCATCCACAGTAATTTATTATGTATGCTACAAATAATGAAGAATGCAGAAGTCTGAAGTGCCTAATTGTGCTGTTTACAACATTATCACAGTGCAATTCAAGGTTTGTTTTGTACTATGGTAAATAGTACATCTATTGGATACTCCTGCAATAAGAGACTTTAATAGAGGCTGATAATCTTTCTCTAATGGCATTTGCAGTGAGTCAGTGAAAGACACCAGCTACGCATAACCACAGTTATCATGGTACTATCACTGGAGATGAAGAAATAAACCTATTATGTCTGTCGAAAAAAGCACATAATGAAATCTGCCGCAAAGGAGAATGAATCAGATATTAAACTGATATGTTTGATTCTAGCCAGTCCTTGGGTCTTATTAGTTTCTCTAGATCCTTCTTTTGAACCTTCACTGCGAACTGTTCACCCTTCATAGGTGTGGTAGTGTTACAGTGATACAGCCATGATTGTCCGGGAATTATGTGAGAAGCAATACTTTATTTTTTGGGGGGGGGGGGGGGGGGGAGGGGTAAGCAGTGTCTTTCATTGGACCAACTGCATGGTTAGATTGAAATTAGACAAGCTTTTTAATACAAGACATTCTTCATCAGAACACTAACAAAAAAAGAAAAGAAAAAGGAAGACTCTCCATCCCTGCTTCAGTCACCACTGACAGGCAATGCCAAAGGGCACCTCTAAACATCAGTTTTCTTTGGCATGTGTAGGACTGCTGATTGTGTAGGGTCTGCAGTCTGAGTCCTCCTCCCTTCTTTGGGTGGTCCTCATGAAGAATATTGTACATTTGAAAGCTTGTCTAACTTTAGTCTAACCATGCAGTTAGTCCAATAAAATACATCACTCCCCCAAAATCCTTGCCTGTCAGATTTATGTTGTGTAAGGCAATCAGCAGCAGCATCCCCTGCCCTTCCTACCCATCCTAGGAAACAAAGCAATCATTTTTGCTATTACACTTGCTATTAGCATGCCACAAACTTGCCAGCTTCTCCTTTTCACCTTTCCCAGTTCTCTCATTTCCTGACTGAATGCACTTCATCATTTTTAAATTTTCCTTGTAGTGGATTCAATACCCAAATAACTATTACTTTGCAATGCACACACAGTAACCCCAATTTTCCATTCACTGGATTTTCTTTATTTTCTGAGGAAAAAAATAGTACTTCATTACAGATCTATTCATCTCTGTGCCTGAATGCAGTATTATTCCAAGCTGAATCTGGACTAAATCACTTAAGGGGATGGCTGGAAGTGGGGATGAGAAGCACAGGAAAAGGATGTTTTTAAAAGTTTCTCACTTTGGGCACTTGAATGTCATAGCGTAGCATACACCTAATGGTAATCCCTTCCCAATAATGTTGCATCTATATTAGAGAGGCAAGAATGTATTAGGGTGATAGCTTTTATCAGACCAACTATATAGTTGGGAAAAAGTCAGACAAAGTTTCAAATGCAAGGTATTCTTCCTCAGTCCTGGTTCCTTGTGATCAGACCTGAGGAAGGTCTTGCATTTGAAAGCTTGCTTAACTTTATCCCACCTACATAATTGGTCCAATTAAAGATATCTGAAGAAATCCTTGTTTCTTGCATAATTTCTGGAACATGACAGCTACAACATCACTGTTATACTACCATAGTATTCATTCATTCATTCATTCACTCATTCATTCATGGTATTTATTTTACACACTGACATTGATTTTCCAACTGAAAGTCAGGATTGTATTAGAAAGTTTTAACTTCACTGATCTAAAACTGAGAAGAATATAAATATCCCAAGCTGTAGGATAACAGTTGAAGACTCAACTCATGGGATAACAAGGATAGTTATATAGTGGAACAGATAACACCGGGGGGTTGTGGAATCACCTTCACTGGGGATTGTAAAGGCAGGTTAGACAAGTCTGTCAGGGATGTTTTTGGAAGAGCTGATCCTACTTAGACTGAGGGAAACAGATTATGATCTCTTGAGATCCTTTCTGTCCCTAGGCTTTAAAATCTTTGGTGATCAAGTAGCAATAGGGGAGGCTTTGAATCCCTTGTTCCCAGGTGTAATATCATCATTCTCACTGATAACAACGGGAGACAGCTGCCATTCGGAAAGACGCTTGCCATCCTCTACATATTGTCATAAATAAGTCCCCAACAGAGTTAAATGCTCCTGCCACAATGGGCCGAGCGAACTGTTTCCCCCCCCACCCTTTTTTTTTGTTTGGGCCACCTGATATGGGCGTACCCTATGTCATATTTCCGAGTACTTCGGTGGAAGGTTCTAGAAGTTAGCACCAAATGCTAGGTCTTTATAATAGTAAGGAAAAGTTCCGCCTTGTTATGTAAATATGTGCAACATTATTGGCCGGATGTAAATTATTCTGTAAAGATGGTTAGCCATTGGCCCACTAGCCATATATAAGGTTACCCAGTTTCCGCCCAAGGCGGAGACCTCTGCGACGACCTCCGAGCTCGCTGCCCGGAGATCTGAGAGATCACCTTTAGAGGTTCGTTGAGAGACTGATAATTTTTCAGCGTCTCCCCGTCACCGAAAATATCTGACGTACTCTATCCCGACTGCTAGCTTGTTGCGTTGCGAACTCGTCCATTCCTCCATTCGATTGTCGTTCCTGTTACCTGTTGAGTTATTTGTATTCTACGTTCGCCTTGTTTTCTGTAACAAGCAAGCTTCTTTCACCTACGCCAGAACCATCTAAGGGCATAAGTAAAATCTCTTTGAAACCATTAAGCTGTCCTGCCTCTCCATCCACACGCCTGCCCAACCGATCCTGTTTTGCTTAACAAACCCCGATTTCTGGCCCGGCTGGTCCGGCTTCCAGGACACATATTATTTTCTTAAAAACTGACTTGCACACAGTTGGCTTACTGCATATAGGAAAAGTCCATGTGAATACAGGGAACACTGGAGGGGCTCTCCTGAGAAATCTAGGTGGCAGGAACAATAATACATGTGTAAGTCGGGTAATGTGTCATTGGGTTGAAAGCAAATGTTGTGGGGGAGGCATCTGAATTCCCAGACATTTGGCCTGGGAGCTGCACACAAAATGCTGACCCAGTAGAAAACCAGGGAATTCAGAGATGTGGATATGGGTTATAGATGAGTATGGGTTTGGGTTTGGATTTGAATTGGCACACATAATTAGATGTAGGTACATATAACAATATATTGTTCAGGTCTGGTGAAGCCGCCAGCATACTGGATGCTTGGTGCAGCTGGATAAATACCATAAAAGTTAAACAGGCTATTTAAGATTAATACCGCATATCTAGAAACCTTTAGAAATTGCAAACATTTGCATTTTATGTTTGGCTTTTTGTAATGTTCAAGCGTAGCTTTTTTTAAAATGTGATTCAAAAGATAATGAAGAAAATTCAGAGATAAGAGCCTGCATTAAACTACAGTAGAAGTTGAGAGCATATCAATAATTAAAAATAAAAATCTAAATAGAGATGCTGTAATTATTTCAAAAACAAGAATTATAAACCCAGGAAATTCAAAGCTGAGATCAATTTTTTTAAAAAATTCAGAGTGTTTAAGGTATAGAAATGTGTAGTTGGGAATTTAAAAAGCTTTAACCCCAAGCTGTTGAAACATCATGGAAAAAAAAGTGAAATATCTAATATATCTTTAAACATTAGTTTACCCTAATCTCATCTGGGACTGTATCACAGTTGTGCACGTATGATTATGCATGGCATTACTGTAAGCTCGAGTTTGCTTGTGGGTACCTGGATACATTTCCGATAAGTAAATGTAGCCCTAATCTATGCATTTCCTAGAATTTGGTTTTGAACCACTTATAAAACCATTTTGCACTAAATTTGGTTGTTCAAAATTACAGCCCGTAGTAGAAAAACTCAGCTACTGTATTGTGACTTTGCTACAGAAGTTACACATAAACCAGTTGAAGTGATCAGAAATTGGTTTAAACTTGTAACAGAACAGAAATTCAGGGCACATAAACCAGTTTCAAACAGGCTGAAACTGGTTTAAGATAAACCTGGTTGAATGTAGTATCAAACTTAACTGATTTGGGTTAAACCAGTTTATGGAACTTCTGTCCCAGACCTCTTCCTGGTTTAAGTTAAATCACAGTCCCCCAGCATCCCAGCATGCTTTTCAGCCCTGGGCTGGCCTGTGCTGTGCTGTCTGGTTCAGACTCTACTCCCCTCCCTAGCCAGAGCCCTATCACTGCTCTGGCTGGCTGAGAAGGAAGTAGGGACTGCTGGCACAGCCCTCTCCCCTCCTATTCACTGCTCAAGCAGGGAACCCTCCGCTCCCTCCCCTCTCCCACAGCACAGACCCCAGCCTCATGGACCCTCACCTGCATCTGGTCATGGTCACACCACCCTCATGCTAGCTAATGCTGAAAGGTGTCTGTGCATGTGTGTGTCTCCAATTCCACTGGGAGAAAGGCAGACAGGACAGTGTTCACTTAGGGCTTTCTGGAGCTAATCAACAGGTCAGCTGGTAATGTGCCTCCATGCCTTCCTTGGAAAAAGCTGTTTAAGAAGAGCTTGAACTAATGAGAGAGGCTTTCTTTTTTTTTTTGATGGACTGATAAACTTTATGTTATCATCTCCCTGCTGGCTTGATTGCCTGTCAGTTTGCTGCAGGCACTATGAAGAAGCAGGGAGAGGGAGATGGAAAAGCTCAGTATCATCAACAGATGCATGCACTTCATTCAAGCAGTCCTCCTTCCCCACCCCCCTTTGCCTCAGAGTGCCCCCTAGTCAGGGGCCAGGATCTGCCAATACTCCTGCCCCTTGAGCAGTGAGCCTGGAAAAGCCTGGCAAGGGCTGCTTCCCCCTCCCCTTCCAGGCACACCCCAGCTGGGGACTGTGTAGGCAGGGTTGGGGTTTAAACCCCTCCTCAGTCATAGCATCATGCCGGGGCCTGGACCTTCCCTCCCTCCCCCTCAGCTCAGCACTATGAAAAGGAAGGGAGAGCTGCTCTATCCCTCCCCCCGCCCAAATAGACATTTGAATCAAGAAATGTAGGCACATGCCTGTACTGCATCAGGCTAGAAGTCAAAGGTGGAGACCTTTGACTTCTAGCCTGATGCAGTACAGGCATGTGCCTACATTTCTTGATTCAAATGTCTATCCACTTGCAAATTGGTTGCAAGTTAGACTAACTTGACAAGATTGAATCAATTCAGGCTTGGGCTTTTGAAATGTCTAGCCCTAAGGATCCTCTTCATCACACCTCCAGGAACCTACTGCTGGTGTTTTTTTGTTTTCTTTTTTGTTTTCTTTCTGAGAATCTCCATCTACACTAATGTAGTTACCTCTCAACCCTAGACTTGTCATCTTCTGCCCAAACTGAAGTCTTGGCCTGTCTATCTGATGTCTTTTTAGAGGTCCTGAGCCATCAGCTCTAGGTCAACATAAATAAAGCAGAATACTTAGTATTCCTTCTGCACATTCACCACAACCCTCCCCTTCTCAATCACCACAGATAATAGTGCTGTTGAGAGCCATCCTGGTGTTACCTGGGTTTATTACCTAACTTCTCTCCATGTTTTCAGATCCAGGGATTGTCCACATACAATCTTGCCCTACTCATATTCATTTGAAACACTGCTGTACAGATCATTTCCTTAGCCTGTTGTTTTAATCCCATGACCCCTCCTTTGCCACCCCTCCATTAGCTCTTCCTTCTCTGTTACATTAAGTAAGTCTCTTTCATTGTCAAGGCCCTTACAACTTATTTCCTCCCTCCCTACCAAGAGATGGATTCCCGCTTCCAATTGATCAATAATATCAAACTTTATTGATCACTTGATAAATTCATAAGCAAGCACCTTTGTACTTTCTCCCATGTTACAATTCTTGTTTGAGAGGAGCCACGAGCACACTTCTGCAATGTCCCTTTAATAATTCATCTTCAGTTCCCTACTGAAAACACTTTGCCCTGCTGCCTAAAGAAATTTAAGAATTGATAGTCCTCTAGTGAGCTGAGATCACTTTCTATTGTACCAACCAATCTAGTCTTCTTGTTTCCTTGTACTCCTTACTTGACTCTTGTGTTATAAACAGAGATCCTGGTTTTCCCTGATAAAAAAAAACAAAAAAACCTAAAAAAAAATCACAAATTCTCTACTAACCCCCACCCAATCCATGATTAAAATTAAAGCCTCCCCCCCGACCTGCTGTTGCCCCTCACTCCCCACCCCCCCCCCACAGCCTTGCTGGTGGCCCTTGCCCCCCCTGCTCCCCCAACCCTGCTGAGGGGGTCCCCAGCTGCCAGGCCTACAGACCCGGGTCTGCAACCCCCTGCCCCTGCTCCCCCCTGCTGTGGATTCGGGTGGGCCCGCTCCCAGCTACTGCACATACTCCTGGGAGGCAGGGAGGACCTGTGCCCCTCAGATCTGTACCTGGGGGAAGATCAGGGTGCAGGTTTGAGCACCCTTCCCCAGAGTCTCCGCAGCCTGGCAGGCATAACCCAGTGTGGCTGGGGACAGCTGGGCTGCATGGGGATCTCCTCACCACTGCTTGCCCCACTCCACACTGCCCTGGTGATGTGCCTCCAGAGCCTGCTGCTGTTTTGAGCCCCATAACACTGCTCTCACTGCAGCCCTGTGTGAGAAGGTGTGTCACCAGTGCAGCAGTAGAGCAGTGGGAGGGAAGGGGGAGCAGCAGTAAGGAGATCCCCATGCGGCTCTACTGCTGCCTGCCATGCCAGATCACATCCGCCGGGCTCCGGATGCCCTGGTGGAGGGAAGCAGCAGCTACCAGCTTCTCCATGTGGCTTTGCTGTCCCCTGCTGCCCTGCTGCCTTCCCCTGGGGCCTCCAGAGCCTGGCAGGTGCAACATGGCAGACAGCAGCAGAGCTATGCAGGGATCTCCTAGTCTCTATAGCGCCCCCTCCCCAGCTGCCCCAGCGACGCGCCTCCTGCATGCGGGGCTGCAGTGAGGGAAGCGGCACTGGGCTGCACCCCTCAAAGATACAGGAGGTGCGTTGCCAGGGTAGTGTGTGTGGAGGGGGAGCGAGCAGCAGTAAGGGGATCCCTGCATGAACCTGCTGCCTCCAGATGTGCTGGGTCATCCAGAGGCCTGGAGGGAGGGAAGCGGGGCGGGAGTCCGAGCCCACAGCCTGTGCCTGCCATGGGTACACATATGGGGGGCAAGGGTCCCCCCTGCCCCCTGGGAGTGCACGGGGCATCAGGGAGCCGGCGTTCCCCTTCCCTTCCCCCTTTCCCCACCAGATGAGCCATCTATGGCCTCATCCTGCTCCCTGCTGAGGTCCTACAGCTGTCCATTGTGGCCCCAGGCCCCAAGCCTCACCTGGCTGAACAGCAGCCTCAGTGCTGCCCAGCTCCCTCTCTCCCCGTCACTTACCCACTGGAAGTGTTCTGCTGGCTGCCTGGGGCCACATGCATGTTCATGCACATGGCACCCCCTGTCTCTCTACCTTCCTCCTGCTCCCTCCCTGCCTGGATCTCTGCCAGCCTGCAGGGAGCTACTTGCAAAATGGCAAATCCATGGGTTTCTCTTGTAAAACAAGAAATCTACATTCGCCTCTGGTAAAAGGTAAAATCCCCAGTTTATCCAGTTTTTCTGTGGGAAAAGGAAAATCCAGATCCCTGGTTATAACTGAATTGTAAGTTCTTTCAGACAGAGACCAGTCCTTGTATTGCCATATTTTAATAGTACCTAGCATGAGTGGGAGCCAAATTCAGAACTAGAGTTCCTGAATACTATGATAATATAAATTCAGACTTGTTTTGGGTTTGTTTTTTTAAGAAAATATTAAATTTACTTTTGCCCGGTTCTTCACTTTCTAGAACCCTCACGACCAAGGCATTAACATATGTTTAAACACCAGATAGCTAGTATCATAATACATCCAGTAAGCAGATACAGCTACTTAAAAGGATAGGAATAACTATTTAGTACCATAAAACATAACACAGAATATTTGGAAATCTAATCCAGTGATGCATAAAAGGACTAGACAGCGATTAGTTCTATCAAATTAATTTAACTGGCTGGACTGTGGTAACGAACAAATACCATTTGCTGGTCCTTAGGGATAGGAAGTGAAAGTAGCTCAGGGAAATTACAGAAAGATGTAGTGTTTCTGCAAGACCCACTGTTTATTGCTTCACCTAATTGCAATAGCAATTTTACATGCTAATATGTTGTCTTATATTTTATTGGTAGTTTTTTAATATTACTTGATGCAGTCATGTAATTAAATATGGCCCTTTCATAACACATTAGTGAAATTAATGCTAATATGACACAATGTCAAATTACTCCTAAAATAAAATGTTCTTATCTTGATATTAATTTGATAATGACATCCCCACACATTCCAAATACCATACAAACACTGCCTTTCAGCCTACTTACTGCTCTTGGCTTCCTGTGAGTTTATAAGATATTTATTTCTTGCGGGGAAAAATGAAGAAAAGAATTCTTAACAGTTCCATGCTTTCACTTGTAGTTTCTGTACCCTCCTGATGCTTCAGTCCTTCAAACACATATGCACATACTTAAGTTTAAACAAGCAACTAATTCCATACGAGACAGAACATTAATATCCATGGAACAAGTCCTTTGAGCCATCTCCTGAGTGCACCTGGGTATGCTAAGAAGTATGCCCCATCTACTCACAATGTATCCAAACTCATAAATTTGCAGTGTAGGACTAGGGACTGAAATTACACATAAACTGGTATAAGTGATTGGAAACTGGGTCAAATTTGTAACACAACAGAAGTTCAGTGCACATAAACTATGTAGAAAACAGCTGAAACCAGTTTAAGACAAACCTAGATGGATGATGTAGTATCAGACTTAACTGATATAGGTTAAATCAGTTTATTGAACTTCTGTCCCAGATCTCCTCCACATTCAAGCTAACTCACAGTCCCCCAGCATCCCAGGATGCTTTAATTTCCCCTGTAAACCTCCCTTTGCAGAGTGGGTGAGCTAGCTTTGGCCCATGCTGTCTGCCCCAGTTGAGCAGGGAGGTATGTTCCCATGGGCAACTGGTGCCACCTTACTCGGGGTGGGGCATGTGCCCCCCCAAGTGACCAGTCACTGACTGGGGGGGGGGGGGGTTCCCCCATGGCCAGTCTCACTGATCCATGGCCAATTGCACAAACTAGGAAGCAGCTGTAGCACTCCCAGAAGTGGCTGTGGCGCTTCATCTGGCACTCCCACTCCCCAGTTGACACTCGCAGGGGGGGCACCAGCGCTCTCACCTGCCCCCCCCCACATAGTCTAAGCAGGGAGAACGGCCTGTTGGGGGTGCACCAGTACTCTCAAGGGGTGCACGTGCACCTCTGTGCACCTCCTACACATCACCACTGCACGGTCCAGCATCTTTCCCCACTGCCTGCTCCTCTGACTTCTGGCCTGGGCTACTGCAGTCATGTGACTACATTTCTGGAATCAAAAGTGAATTTCTGCTTTTTTGTTCCATCTACACAGCTTAGACTAGCCTGCAAAGATTGAATCGATTCAACCTAAGGCTTTTGGACTGGCTACATTTAGCCTAGGAGGCTTGGGACCACTCCTAATAGTTGAGACATTCTGCCAAGCCTATTTGTCCTCTCAATTGGCCACAAACATTCAATCAGGAGTAAGATTAACCATATATTTAGATACATCAAATTCTGCAGCAGCCTTGAACAGGATGAAGTAGCATCGCTGTAGATGGCAAAGATGGACATCAAAGCAGATCGTAACCACTACTCCTCTTCCTATCTCCATTTTAATTTCAACTAGGCAGGATGAATTATTTCCAAAAGAAAACAGGTAAAGTTCAGGGCTAAGATAAAAAACTGACTGCTGCCCGGTAACGTAAGTTGGGGTGGGTCACTGGGGCACCAGCCTCAGAAACTGGTTTAGACAGGGTCTCAGAGCCTGGGCCGCAGGGTTTCCTGGGCCCATCGCACAGCCACATTAGCTCAAGCTCTCACCCCAGCAGCAGCCAGGTTCTGGTGAGCCCATGCTGCAGCAGGTAAGACCCCGTACCTACCACCCCACGTGCTGTCTAGGATGCAGAGTGACAGAGGCCCACACTAGCTGGATATATTTGCACAGTGGTGAACAAACAATTCCAGTTCTACTCTGCACTTAGCAGCCTCTTACTATCATTAACATCCTTATACTTTTACAGTTGGGATCTGTGCAAACTGCTTGCAGCACGATCTGAAATAGTCCACATTCCCTGACTGGCTTAATACTAAATACAAAAGTTAGCTGATTCTTTGCAATGGTGAGACAAGCATGAACCTTTCCAACAAACCTAGACACAGTTTCAAGGGCAGGAAAGAAGCTCTTGTAGCTAGGCCCAGAACTTCTATAACGAAAATCTGAGTTTAATTTCTTGCTCTGCCCCACATTTCCCACATGACAATGTGCAAGCTATCTGTTCTCTCTCACCCTGATTTATGTATTCTTCAAACAACACGTGTGCTTAGCTTTAAGCATATTTTACATGCTTTTCAGAACAAGTATAGATTTAACCACATGCCTAACTGCAGTGCTAATCTGGAGCCTCTTTACCTCAGTCCTTCACCTGTAAAAAGAGGTTATTACTTCCCTACCTCACAAGCATCCTGCAATAAAGGATTCCCGTGAGGCACTCAGTGGGCATGTCTACATGTGCATTAATGCACTATAATTACGGGGCATTAAGTTTAGTACCTATAATAACAGGTACTAATTTAATGTGATGCAAGTGGTACTATTGCGCACTAGTGCTGGCACACATCTTTTAGATGATGCTAATGTGCAGTAAACTAATTCTATTACCCATTAGCATGGCTTTTTGCCATGACGTGCTAATGTGGAGTACAATTACATTTCTGAGCTTCTAGTGTGTCATGTAGATACACCCAGTTACTTTATTTATGTAGACCATTATATGCAGATGGGAGCTGGGCCAGTTTGTTTGTTCATATCATATTCCAGTTAGAAAATTTTGGTTTTGTTTTAAACTGAAATATGAATTAAAAACTCAGGGGAGTAAACTAACCTGAACTAAAATCCTAGAAAATATTTACATAAACCCCAGCAATGTGAAACCACTGAGCTCTTTATAAAGCAGCTTTATTAAAATCCTCCTGCTTTCAGTCTTCTTTAGACATGAGCTCTCTGCTGAGCAAAGAGATGCATATCTCTGTTTGCCTCTCAGTTTTCTGTTTTATTTGGGGAGGACTGAGTTGCTATATGCCAGGCAGAGGTTCTCCTTAATCTGAGTTAATTGAGTTAGATCAATTAAATTAAATTTGCTTAAACAAAGCAATGTTATAGTAGTTTTCTGGATGAGCTAATGAACGCTTGGTGTATACAATAAAGACATGAAAGTGGAAGCAAATTACCATTCATACAACAACTCTCGTATGTGGAATGATCTAATAGATTGCTTTTACTGTTTTTTTTTTTTCCATTAATGCTTTCTACATTTAAGAGAAATGGGCAAAATGTTTCCCACTGTAAGAACTATGGTTGGAGGACTACCAGATAAATGTCCCTGACTTAGCTGAATTCTTATTGTAAAATGCTGTAACATTCTGGTCAAACATTTGGGTTTGTCAAAGGTAGATCATAAAAGACTTGAGAGATTTTTTTTTGTTTTGTTTTGTTTTGTTTTTACACAGTAGAAATGTAGTATATATAATCTATCTGGACTGCAGTAAAATGTTAGATATAATGCTCTGTAGGAAGTTAGTTATATTGGAAAAAGATGAAGATGTATGTAAAGGTTGATAAGGATGTGATTAAAAGGGGGACTAAGAGAGATGTGATAAAGAGGGGGAGCGGGGATGAGGTGATTAGTGGAATTCTTCCAGGGTCAGTCTTGAAACTAATATTTGCATTAGCAATCTGAGCACAGAAAAGTAGAGATTTGTTAATAAACTTTGGAAGAGACACAAAGCTCGGAGGCATTGCGAACATAGCAAAAAATTGGATCAGCATATAGGTTGAATTAGATGTTCTTGACAATAGGAGTAATAGAAATGGGGCAAATGTAATAATACAAGGTACAAGGTCATGCATTTAATTATAAGTAACAAAGATGTGCAGTCAGCTGAGAGCTCAGTTCAATACAACAAAGGAGAAAGACCTAAGTATTAGCTGACCACAAAATCCTTGTAAGCAGCCAGCATGAAGCACCCATGGAAAAGGCAAATCACAGAACTGTAGGCTAGGAAGGGACTTCAAGTATCATGTGTTGCAACCCTTTGCACAAGTACAGAAAATATGATCCTAGGATGCTTTAGGAGAAGCTGGAAAGGGACATGGGGTACTTTATCCAGAGTACTGTGTATTGTTTTCATCCTTCATGTTCAAGTAAATGAAATCAATCTGAAACAAGTAAAAAGCAGAGGCATGTGGAGAATGGAGAGCCTTTCCTATGGAAAGAGAGTAAAAGAGTTTGGCATGTTTAGCCCATCTAAATGAAAGCAGAGAAGGGACAAAATAGTTTTCTGTAAATATATCAACAGGAAAAACAGAAGTGACAGGCTCTACTTAAACATAAGGATGGTGTTGGCACAAGAACGAATAGGTATGAAGTCCCTACGAATAAACTTCATCTAGAAATGAGTAGAAGATTTTTAATGAAGAGGAGTGAAATTCTGGAACATCCTTCCAGTAGGAGAAGGAGACACAGGAAACCTAACTGTTTTTAAGATGGAGCTCAATTAGTATCAAAGCCATTATATGATGTGATTATCTGTGATAGCAGTGGCCTGGACTCATCTAAAGCAGCCCCCCCCCCACAGTCCAGTTTCCTATGTTCCTTACTTCTGGACCTGAATACCAGGTTCACTGGAGTGGGGGGACTAGTGAAGCACTGTATGTGGTTCAGCTATCAGAAGGGGGCAAACATACATTTAGTCCGTGTGATCCAGTAATGATGTTTAAAAGTCTGCAAAGTGCATCAGGAGAGCCCATGATTTGGAGAGCATGATGAATTGAACCTGTAGCCTGTATTCACTTACCTCCATGTAAGCGAATATTAATATTAACTCAGTAGTAGTAATAAATAAACTAATTACCTACTCTTGCATCTTCACCTAGTATAATAAATATGTTATGTACTTAAAAAAAATCACTGTGCTTTAAAGCTATGAAAAATGGGCATACAAGGAAATTGAAAACAAGAAATAACATGCCTAGCTTGAACACTCTCAGTCTCAAGTGCCTATTCTATTCTCAGCATCTATTCTTTGATCCAACCATTTGATTTTGTTTGTATAAACCCTGACCATGAACACTTATAGATGTATAACATGTCACAGTTTCATCTCTGAGACCAGCTGCATGGATGTAATCCCTTAAAGATAAAAAAAATCACACACAATCATGGAGTACAAGTCTCAATGAACATGCGGTTTGTGTGCTCATACACTGCACACTCATACGCTGTGCACATGTGTATGAGTGCACTTTAGAAATTCCCACCCAACATCATGTTAAATCATAAGGACTAGGATCTATTTTGCACCTCCCCAGATACCAGTGTATGACATGAAGCCCAAGAAGAGGGAATGGTGTGGGGCAGTGGCTGTTAACCATGTAGATACAGCAGCCTCTCTGAGGTGTGCAGGGCTTTGCATTATGGTCTTCCCCCCTTCCTAAGTTTACCGCATAAGTTCTGAGAGCAACAGTACTGGGCTCCTTAATCACTCTAAACCAGCTCGGATGGCAATCAGCATTGCATCCCTCTAGCATACCTTCGGTGCTACAGAAATGAATAGTTAAAAACAGCATTTTAACTGTCATGACAGTGATTTTCACCTCAGAGGCATTGTACAACACTCTTGTGAATAAGAATATATTATACATTTTTCCTACATCCCCATAACTCAATGCTAAGAGACTTGCATTAAAAGAGCAACTATTGTTAAGACTCGATTCTCATTTGAATTTTCAAACTCAGATAACAACACTTTTAAATACGGTATGCAGAGGCAAATCTATTCAAAATGGTCCCGCAATTTCACATTCTAAGGCCTATAACAGCACCGGATTTATTACCCAGCCATAATCAACCATAAGTGATTATACTGTTATTAATAGAGAGAGGATAAGGTGGTTCTTTGTACTATTTCTGGAAGACTAAGTGCTACAAAGTTTGCTAGTACCCACCCATAAAGCCATCTATGTTCAGTATGTCAGACTGCTTTTAAAACTGAAAATGAGTTAGGGCAGGAGAAAAGCAATGTACCCAATCAAGGTGGGGATTTTATTCCCATGTGCTGTGATGGGTGATGCGCTACTAAATCTCTGTGCACTCTCTGCCTAAAAAAGCATTTTGTAAAAAGAAAAGGGAATAAAAATGCGATCCTTATTCATTTCCATGGAAATGAGGTCCTGCTTAAAAGCCTGTGACACCACATGGAGCCAGTCCATTGGCTTCAACAGAGTTTGGGTCTGGCCCTTACTGCATGATGGGTTTGCAGGACTGAGAAAAGCAAACGTTAAAAAGCTTAAAATAATTATCACTTTTTATATAAAAATCAGAGAAGGGCTGGAAATCTACAGTGTATCCAGAAAGAAGCATGAAGCACCTGAAAGTACCAAAGGGAATGAGGCACTGAACATCACCATCATCAGCGAAGCTCACTTCCCCTGCTCCAAGTGCTCTGCATGTTGGAACAGTCTCTCAACCTTTGAAAGTTGTTACTTCCAAAAGAGACCCATGGCAGATGTCTCAGCAGTACAAAGAACCGGGGAGAATGCAATGATGTGATTCATGTTACTAATATTGATATGCAAAGGAATCAGCTATCCATTATGAGAAGCTATACACTGCCTTGAGATGCAATCTCTGTCACATGGCAAATCTCACATATTTAGGTAATACTTATAGTTCTGCAGTTTTTCACAAAGAACTGTTATTCACTTACAGAAATAATCTCAGAACAAAAACTATGTAACTTACCCTCAGACTACAACTCCCTAACACAATGCTTTTGCATGCAACAGATACCCAATGCACTTGTTTGCCATGTGCCTGAAAATCTGAACAGTCCTATGTTTAGAAATGGAAATGTCAGCAGTTTTAACCCAATGTTTTTTGCATTGAGGATCTCAAGAGTTTGCAGCATATGCGGCTGAGATTTGGTGTCAACATTAATAAAATAAATGAAGAAAAATGGCATTTAATGTTGTGACATGATGAGACCTGCTGAGAGTGACCAGAAAAGCCCTTGTTAAAGTTGTGCTGAGATTGATCAATAGAATCAAATGTTTTATCAGAGAAATCTGGAATATGGTTGATGGGCAAAACTGACTGGCCCCACTGTATGGCAGCTATTTTTCAAAGTGACAGAAATAGTAATGGATCATCTGGAATGCTATTATTTAGTGCTAATGAATGATTGTTTGGTGATGGGAGAAAAATCAATTATGACAGCAGTGACAGACGCTGGCCTGGTTCCATTATTCCAAAAATAAATAGCAAAGCTGCCTGCTAAGGTATGAAATAAGCTAGCATTCCCTGAGAGAGAGGCAAGTGTTATGGGCAAAATAGCAACTGTAACTCAGGGTTTTCTGCATGTAAATGATGGCGACCCAAAGGCAACAGCCGAAGACCTTGAACCACTGAAGCTCCCCTCCCCCCTACTTATTCCTTAGTTGCAATGGGCGCATATACATGAGATGCTTTACTGTGCATTAAACTAATATGATATGCAGTAAAGTGTCATTGTCTACATGTGTGTGGGACTTACTGAGTATAAATTAGGCTAACGAGGTGTTTGCTGGTATCAGGAAATACAGATACTAGACTGATAGTGTGTTAGCTATTGTGCCGTAGCATGTGTAGACGCCGACTGGGAGCAATTTACTCCAGGTTAGCCCAGGTAGCAGGGGACCCACTGTTGCCTGGCTAAGCCCTGATGTGGGGGTGGGGCAGGGGGGAGGAGAGGAGGTGGTGTGCCAGCTGCAGGGACATCTGTCTCCCCCACCATGTGTGTATCAGGACCTGTCCCGATCTCCATCTGGCCAGGAGAGTTGCCCTGGCAGTTGGGACTGCTGCATCTCAGCCATATGGAGATCAGTTGGGACGGCTCTCCCGGCCACATGCAGCAGTTCTAGCTGTTGATCTCCATATGGCTGAAACAGCTCTCCTGGCCATGTGGAAATAGGGACCAGCCCCTGTCAGCCCAGGCTGGAACCCACAGGAGCCTGGAGCTTCCCTTGGCTGCTGCAGAGGGGCCCTGGAGTGAACTGCTCCTGTCGGCAGTACATTTGGGCTCCCAATGGGTGTACGTTCACATACATGAGGGGGCACAGTTTAATGCACCTGAATTTTCTGTGTAGACATACCCATTGCAACTGATCAGCATGTTGACTTCCTTTAGGTATATTGTCAGCCCTCCTTGAGTAATTTTGGAGCATCAAACATTGCTGCTGGAAAATAAAACTGGAGTTTGATCCAGAAATAACAGGAGCCAAAAGATGGAGGCTGACTTAGAGGGAGAAAGTAATTTTTTTTTCCACAATGTGCCTATACAGTAAGTATGCTGCACAACAAGGAAATATTAATAAAAACAAAGCAACCAACCAGCCAGGAGTCCATGCCTCTTAACATTAAAAGACAAATGAGTGGCACATACAAAGTAGCTCAGATGGGATGAAAGCTTGATGGTTTTCATCCTGAAACTACATGGCTACATGGCAAATTCTTTGGGGCAAGAAATGAATCAGTGTGGCAGGATTAAGCAAAAAGCAGAGCAAAGAAGAAATATCCAGGAGATGGCACCTACAAGGTGTTGATATCCTTCGAAAAAATACATGCTGAAAACAAATGGCCTCCTGCCCTTAGAGATACCTCTGTTACGTTTGTACTGAAAAACCCATCACATTTTTAAAATATGTATCCACTGCAAATGGATCAAGAAAATCAGTGTCCACCGATGCCAATGGGAAGATACCTGTTGACCTCCATGGACTTTGACTGGGGCCTGAAAGCCTTGTGAAAACAAACTGCAGTACAAGTATTAAATGGGCAAGAGAGCATCATGCTTGAATACCCAACGTGACAAGTGTCCGCTGTTAAATTGCTAAGAAGAAAAACAGGGAGGGGAGAATATGCTAAAAAATAATCAGTTTATAAAATTTCATAACATGAAGGAAGTTTAATTTGTGAATCCATTACTCTAGTGACAAGCCACTTAAACATTGGTTGCACTAATGTGTCACCAAACTAGACAAAAATTGAAGGAGACTATGCTGTCTATTATCTTGAACTTCCCCAATAATGGAACATGATTGTCAAAGACAGCTGCTAATATGCCTTGCTGTGAATTTATCTTTGGGAACTAATATCTTTGATTACTAGCTGAAATGAGTATTTTAGTCATTTTGGGTTCAGTTCTACCCAGTGGCAGTCAGTGGCAGTTTTGCCATCAACTTCAGTGAGAGCAGAATTTCATCAGAGAAAACCTTATTGATTTGCACTGCCCTTGGGGGAATTTCTGAAGAATTCATTGTTCAGGCTCTTGTGTATAATGTACAATAGTTCAGTGCTAAAGAGAGGTCTGAAATGTGTACAAACTCCATTCAGGACTTGCAGTAATAACTAGCTATTAAAGATCAGGATGAGGCCTCAATGAAGGATAAGTTTTCTCATGGCTACCTACCACGCAGCTTTCTACCTTTCTCCAGGACACATAAGCTTGGTCAGTGTCAGAGACAAGATAGAAGATTAGGTGGACCTTTGGTCTGATTTAGTATGGCCATGCTTATGAGTGTAATATGCAGCTCCTAAGGGTCACACGGATATCTGCCTCTTCCATGTTCCAGATGTGGCAAATGTTTACATGCGGTGCATTGCTGCCATTTGTATGCTGATTTAATCCAACATCGATGTCTCAGCATCATTTCTTACAAGATGGCAGAGAAACGTCATTACTGTAAGCTTAACCTGCCATTAGTTGATGCAAACCTTGTGGTCAGCCCTCCCCTTGATCCACAGAAGCAGTAAGTTTAAAGAAAAGCCTCAAGAATGTAAGAGAGAGACATCTATACAATGTGAGCACAAGGAAGAGCTGGAAACCAAAAAAAAAAAAAATGCTGGGAATCACTTTGGTGGTGAGAGGCAAGGAAAGGTGAAGGAGCAAACGCAATCTCCATTCATGATCATCTTTTTTATGTAAAATAAATGACGATGTCACCCGAACTATTATTTGTTAAGCCAACCTCAAATCCTTCCAGCGACCTGGTACACAGCGGTATGACGGTATGTTCTGGGTGAAAGGCATGGGGGGGACAAGGGCTTTGCATGATGGAGGGGCATTGAATAGCAAAATAAATAAATAAATATATAAATAATATTCTGCCAGCCTGCTAAAAGTTACACCGCCCAACTTTGAAGGAAGGAGACTGCAATTAGTACTCAAGATACTTATGGGACTTGCATGCCTTCAGCTTGAGATAGTGGGGAAGATTAGGCTACTTATTCAGTATAATCTTCTTTCTGATAAGATTTGGTGCAGTCATTTACCATGCTGAGATAAGCTAGAGGTTTTCCCAGATAAGCATAGTTTAGATATTTCTTCAAGCAAATACAGCCAGACCAGAACTGACCAGCAAATACCTGACCAGAACTGGGCTAATAATTAGGATTTTTGTCTTGCTAACCAAACCCCAAAAAGTTAAAATAAAAAACAGGGTAGACCCAGACCTTTTGTTGCTGCTGGTGGTGTTGTTCTTACCTTGTAAAATGAACCACTCACTTCCTCCCCCTCCCTTAAATACCATTTTGAATTAAAGAAAACATTTAATTCAACCTGAAATAACAAGTTTTGGTTTAATTTTGTTTTCTTTTTCCTTTTTTAAGTTAAATTTGGGTAGATTTTAAAATCAATTTGTCTTTCAAAATAATCAAATGTGAAAACAATGTGAAAATGTATATATTATATGTGGCACATCATGGCATCTGAGTGTGGTGTTACATGAGTGATCTATGCTGATACCCCATTTTGTACTTCTCCTCTATCCAGAGGGAGGCAGTTTTCACCCTACTTTTGTCCTGGACGGTGACACTGAAATACATTAGCCGTCTCCAAGGCTGTTGGGCAGCATTGGGTAGCCTAAACTGTTGCTGTCCATGTTGTGTTTCTCTTTGCTATATTTGAAGAGCTAGCATTTGGAAGCTTGGTTTGATTCCATTTCTAATTCCTCTCAGTAATGTGTAATCTTTATAGATATATAAGCTGTTTATTTAAGAAGTGGTGTGCAAATCCAGTGCTCACTGGAGTGATTTGGAGCTGAAGTTGCTCCAGGAAAGAAAAAAAAAAAAATTAGGCCACAATGTATGTCAAGTATTTTTTTGCATGAAAAAGCGCATACGATCAAATGAAACATTTTTCTAAGAATAACACTGTGGCTGAGGAGGGGGGTGAGCCCAGTGAGAGACAATGGGGATCTTAGTAACAGGGTGGCCAGCCTTCTCTATTCATATCCAAGTGTTTAGCCTCTGCAAGAAACCAGTACACTTCTAAATTTCTACTTAAGAAAATGAAACAAATCTGCAAAATGCATCCAGGGAGTGATTAACACTAGAAACCTTGATGTCTATGCACTATTATTATGCCTGCAAAATGTGCAGATATGAGCTTTTTCCTGTTCTCAGTTCTGACTACAATGGAGGGGGCCTCAGGCATTTTGAAATGAAGAGGCCTTGGGCATGCCTGAGGCCCTTTCCTACTGGTTTGCATTATACGCAAAGGGAACTAGGGGCTGAGCAGGCCCATCTAAAAGCAAGATGTGTTTTACCTATGTCAACTCTTAATTTAACCCATGCACACTTCTGCTCTAATCAAGTAATGTTCTTGAAACTATTTATTCTGGACACTGAAGCCAATAACATTGAAAGATGGAAAGAACTTAGTAGGTCATGTAGTTATTTCCCTCAGCAATGCAGGATTACTTACTACAACAGATGGACACCTTTGCCCAGTCTAGTGCATGGCTTCCTGGGATAGTAAGACTACAAAATACTTCCCTTGGGAGATTATCCCACAGATTAATAATTGGTATGGTGAGGAAGTGTTACATGATATTCCTACTACATTTTCACTCTCTCAATTTTATACCGTTTCTTTCCTTACAACCCCTTTATTATGTCCAATATGTATTGCTCTTATCCTCTACTATACATCCTCAAAGTGGTAAAATAATTTGCCCTTCAGATACACAGTACTTTTCTTTTAGTGATCTCAATGAATTTGGTCATACATTTATTAGGAATACCATAATCCTATGGGGACAAAATACAGACACAATAGAGAACATAATTAAAAAGCTGATGAGAAAACAGTTCTCCTTGGAAAATCTTCGATAGGATGAAAAAAAAGTTGTCATGAACTCCAAAATTGCCAACTCAAAACATTTTCTGTAGGAAGTCAATGCTTTCTGGGGGATGTGGAGCAGAGGGAAAACATTTACTCCAATTTACTATTAAAATATTTTCATTAAAAAAATTGACCAGCCCTAATTAAGAAACATTGTACTCTCCATGAAAAAAAAAAAACAAAAAACAATGCCTCATGGAGCGTAAGGACCAAGAACAGTCATGTGACACTTGGGTAAAGTCCAGGGACCAGATCTCAGAAGGTCAAGAATCAGAGACTTCAGGGGGAGCCAGGTGACAGAGCTGAAGTTGGGATTGGCCAAGAGTCAGAGCTGTGTGGAGGGTATGCCAAGAATCAAAGCCAGAATCCGTGTACGCTGGGAGTCACAGCCAAAACCAGAGACCAAGTTATCTGATCCAGTGGGATTTTACAAAGAGTCTAGAAACAGGGCCAAGCAGGATCAGAGGTTAGACAACCAGGACAGAGAAAGGATTTAAGGAGGCTATCACCAGAGACCTTCAAAAAAAAAAATATTGGCTGACCTACAAGCTGCTGCCAACAGTTTAGGTGGGACTAAAAGGGGGAGGATTCTCTCCTCAGGAGACAGTAGTAACAGCTGGGAGTAGATGCATCATGAAGGACTTCCACAAGCTGGGGGTCAGACTGAGAAAGTCAGGGGCACAGGTGGTATTCTCTTCTATCCTTCCAGGTGGCAGCAGCTGAAAGTGCCAGAATGGCCGTATCAGGGAAGTCAACCAGTGGCTCCAGAGATGGTGTCTTCAGGAGGGATTCAGAATCTGCAACCATGAGCAGCACTTCCAGAAGGCTTCCTAGGATGGGACGATCTTCATCTCTCTCCTAGAGGTAAGTATCTGTTCTCCTGCAAGTTGCCTGATCTCCAAAGAGCTTTAAACTAGACTCGATGGAGGACGGGGAACTGGTGGTTCATGTGAACCTAGGGTTGGAAAGCCACAAACATGGCACTGGACCTAACCAGGTAAGCACTAAGGGGAACATGTGCCATCAAGGCAAAGGGATACCAAGAGCACCCACTGTGGGGCTAAACTGTCTTTACACAAATGCCAGGAGTATGGGGAACAAGCTGGAGTAACTCACACTCCTACTTGCTATTACGCAGTATGACCTAGTCGGCTTAACTGAGACGTGGTGGGATTCTACGCACAACTGGGTGATAGACATTGAGAGGTACAGGTTATATAGACAAGACAGAGTGGGGAGAAAAGGCGGGGGTGTAGCTCTCTATGTTAAGGAGCAGTACATATCTTCTGTCATCAAGGCAGGAGTGGAGGAGGGGAATATTGAGACATTGTGGGTCAGGATCCAGGGGGGGCCAGGGGAGAAGGACTCAATAATGGGGGTCTACTACAGACCTCCTCACCAGGATGACAAGCTAGACGAGGTATTCTCCAAGCAGCTGTCAGATACCATACAGGCGAGGGAGGCAGTGGTCATGGGGGACCTAAATTACCCGGATATCAGCTGGGAGTAGCAGGAGGCCAAAACAAGCCACTCAAGGATATTCTTACACTGTGTCCAAGATCTCCACCTAACCCACGTGGTGGCCAGTCCCACCAGGGTAGTGCCCTGCTAGATCTGGTCCTAGCAACAGGGGATGATCTTGTGGGGGATTTGTGGGTACACAGTAACCTGGGTGATAGTGACCACCACTTGGTAGAGTTTACTATCCAGCAAAGGGTGACAAAAATATCCAGTGATGCTAAAGTTTTAGACTTCAGAAGGGCCAACTTTATTAAACTTAGGAACCTAGTTAGTGAGGTGGCCAGACTCAAGATCATTGGGCTAATGGGGGTCCAAGATAATTGGAAGTTTCTCAAGGGAGCGATCCTTGTAGCACAAAAGGAGTCTATCCCCTTATGCAGGAAAGGGGCTAAGGGGATAAAAAAAAAGATCCCTTGGCTGAACAGGGAGCTTCAGGAAAGACTGGGGGCAAAGAAAGAGATGTATAGGCAGTGGAAGCAGGGGGCAGCCACCAAGGAGGTATACACCACCCTGGCACACTATTGCAGGGAGTCAGTTAGGCAGGTCAAGGCAGAACTGGAGCTTAGGTGGGCTACAACAATCAAGGACAATAAAAAGTCCTTCTACAGATACATAGCGAGCAAAAGGAAGGCACAGAGTAGCATAGGGCCCCTGAAGGACAAATCAGGTTGGTTGGTGGTTGATGCACACAAAAGACAGAGCTTCATTGAGTTCTTCACTTCAGTATTCCTTAATACTGACCAAGACAATCCCCGCACCTTGAGCATAGACAGATGTCCAAAAGGCACCAAACTGCCAAAGGTTAGCGCTGACTTAGTTAAAGAGCACTTGGAAGGGCTGGATTTGTACAAGTCAACTGGTCTGGATAACCTCCATCCATGGGTGCTGAAGGAATTGGCCAGTGTCATTGCTGAGCTGCTGGCACAGCTGTTTGAGCTCTCATGGTGCTCTGGACAGGTCCCTGAGGACTGGAAAAAGGCCAATGTGGTGCCCATTTTTAAGAAGGGGAGAAGGGAGGAGCCAGATAACTTTAGGCCAGTCAGTCTTACCTCTATTCCTGGGAAAATATTAGAAAAAATCATCAAAGAGCATATTTGTGAAAGCCCAGCAGGGGAAATGATGCTGAATGGAAGCCAGCATGGGTTTGTCGCAGGTAGATCCTGCCTGACAAACCTTATAACCTTTCATGACCAGGTCACACGCTGCCTTGACACAGCAGCAGAGGCCAATGTCATCTACCTGGATTTTAGGAAGGCTGTCAACACAGTTTCGCATCCTATTCTCATAGGGAAGCTAACTGGCTGTGGAGTGGATGCCTACACATTCAGGTGGGTGGCTTAGGGATCGTACCCAGAGAGTGGTGGTTGACGGGTCATTTTCAACCTGGAAGGATGTGGGCAGTGGGGTCCCACAGGCTTCAGTCCTTGGGCTGGTATTCTTTAATATCTACATCAGTGATTTGGACAAGGATGTGTGGAGCACCCTGTCCAAGTTTGCAGATGATACCAAATTATGGGGCAAAGTTAATACACCAGAGGGCAGGGAGCAGTTACAGGCTGACCTGGACAGGTTAGATCAATGGGCAGAACATAATAGGATGCAATTCAACAAAAATAAATGTATGGTGCTTCACCTAGGAAGGAGGAATCCCCAGCACACCTACAGGTTGGGGGATGTCCTCCTCAGCAGCTCAGAGGCTGAGAGAGATCTTTGAGTCATAGTTGACTCCAAGATGAACATGAGCCGTCAGTGTAATGAGGCCATGAACAAAGCCAATCGTACCTTGTCGTGCATTAGCAATGCATGACCAACAGATCAAGGGAGGTGATGTTCCCCCTCTATACAGCACTAGTCAGTCCGCAGTTGGAGTACCGTGTCCAGTTTTGGGTGCCACACTTCAAGAGGGACATGGAGGATCTGGAAAGGGTTCAGAGGAGGGCCTCCCGCATGATACATAATCTTTGTGAAAGACCCTATGAGGAGAGGTTGAGAGATCTGGATTTCTTCATCCTATACAAAAGATGACTGAGGGGTGACCTTGTGGCCACCTATAAATTTATCAGGGGAGGACAGCAGGGAATTGGGGATGCACTGTTTACCAGAATGCCTCAGGGAGTAACTAGGAATAATGGGAGCAAACTAGTCGAGAGTAGATTTAGGTTAGACATTAGGAAGACATTTTTTACAATAAGGGCAGCCAGAGTCTGGAACGGGCTTCCAAGAGAAGTGGTGCTGTCACCTAACTTGGAGGTCTTCAAGAGGAGGCTTGACAATCACTTGGCTGGGGTCATCTGATCTCGGTCCTCTTTCCTGCCAGGGGCAGGGGGTTGGACACGAGGATCCATTGGGTCCCTTCTGACTCTATAATTTATGAATCTATGAATAAGAGTGATCAGCTGGTTCATTAGCTGGATTGGCCTGCCAATTGGAGCCTCAAGCAGGTGTGGCCAACTAGGCGATTAGACCAGGCTGGGCTGCCCATCAGGGCCCCTGACACGGTGTTGGGATACTTTATTGTAGACACAGAGTGACACAATGACAGAGCTGGCAATAAAATGCAAAAGGTTCTTTTCCTAACCAAGAATCAGAGAACTACAGGGTTTAAAGGGACCCTGTGGATCATCTGGTCCAACCCTGACAGAAATGAAGGCATGCTATTTCTAAACCATTTCTGATCAATGCTTATCTAGCTTCCTCTTGACAATCTCCAGTGAAGGATACTGTACAGCTTTCCTGAGCAGGCTATTCCACTGCCTCACTGCTCCAACAGCTAGGAAGTTTTCCCTGAGATCTAAATCTAAATCTACTATGAATGGTAGAGTGAATAAATTTAACCTCTAGTTCTGCCACTGACTTGGAGTGATAGGACAGCCAGCAGGAAATGGCATTCTTCTTCCTGCAGAACAGACAGCCAGCAGTTCAATAGGTGGGGACAAAACAATTCTTGATAGATAGGAGCATCAAGTCCCCTTCATTCTTCTGGAATGGCATAGGTGCCTCACCTCCCATCTATAAGTCTGTAAATCACATTGAGATGTGCCAATATTTGTAACTTGCAAAGCTCACATCTATTCTTCAGACTCAGGGAGCCTTAAATTGTTGTAACATGGGACACGTTTGAAATGTTATTCATATGCTTGATGGTTAGTAACGTTTCCCCCCCACAAACCAAACAAAAGCAGTAAACAAATTCTGACATCAGCTGACTCCCAAACCAAGGCCCGGAAAATGGAGGGTGGTGGCTATGCCTCAACCCATTTGCAACAAACTTTCCTTTGCAGCAAAACAGAGCTGCCATGTCACAGAGGTGGCTTGGGTAACCCTTTTGGTGAGTTATTTCATCCATTGGATTGTCCATTCAGCCCTTAGAAGATGAAGTTGTCAGCACACGCACTAGCCATAAAGCAAACTGTGTCATTAATTGTAATTAACAAGGATAAGCAACGGTGCTTTCTACATTAAAGCAGAGTATGTCTTTTTCTAGACTGCTGCTTTCGTGGATTTATTTCATTTCTCTTTACAGTATAGATTAGAGATTAGAAAAATGGAAATAAAAACTATCTCCTTTAAACAGCTAAAGTTCAACACAGGTGTCAGCCCATTCCTCTTCATTTACGCCTCTAGATCCCTGGATAGAAAGCCTTAGAGTGTTCAACAACAGATGTGAACAATTTCCCTCTCATCAAATATGAGGACACAGGATATTAAAATCTCATGTAATTAAACAAGTCTCTCAGAGGGAGAACATAGGTCTAGTGCTCTGTGCCCTTTCCATCTAGCTCTTTCCTTTCTGGTGTACAGCAAAATTGCTTCTCTCACTCAGCAATGTCCCTGTCTTCCACTCTCCCTCCACCGTATAACTTTCTTCAGAGTTTACCAGGGCCATTGAAGTATTAGAGCAGAACCCTCTGCCTGTGAAGCAGCCTAGGCACAATCACAGTGAGCAAAAACAATGAAATCAGAGGATCATTAACCCTCATCCACAAAATGCATGAATGCATGCACACACGTGCACACACACACACACATTACACTGTTAGAAGGAAATAAAAACACACCCTGAGAAGGAAATATGTCTAGACATCATGGTATCAATGAGGACAGTACCATCATTAACCTCTCATTACAGCATGGAATGAAAGTTGATGTGTTCATATCTTACAGTAATACAGAAATGTTTTCCGCACTATCAATAAAACAATAAGCTGAAAGGAGAAAAAAAATCCAACCCTGCAATCAGAAGACTAAACACATACACACAAAACAAAAAGGAGGAAATGGAAGCAGGTTATATGTGCATTCAGGGGTCTTTTGACAAACTTGAATGAATCTAAAGCATCAGGGCTTGATGCAATTCACCTAGGGGCTCTGAAGGAAGAAGATGAAGAAATCTCAGAGCCATTGGCAATAATATTTTCCAACTCCAGGATGACAGGGGAGGTCCCAGAGCACTAGAAAAGAGCTGAATAATACCCATTCTTTATTAAAAGGGAACAGGAGGACCCAGGGAAATGAGGCATTGGTCAATACCTGGAAAGGTACAAGAGCAAAGTATAAAATAGCCCATTTATCAACATCTACAGAAGGAAAGGGTGATCACTAGCAGGCAAAATGGTATTGTTAAGAAAAAATCGTATCATAGATTCATAGACATTTGGGCTGGAAGGTACTTCGGAAAATCGTTGAGTCTAGCCCCCTGCCCCAGAGGCAGGAAGTCAGCAGGGGTCATAGGATCCCAGCAAGATAAACATCCAAATGTCTTGAAGGCGTTCAAAGTAGGTGCTTGAACCACCTCCCATGGCAGTCTATTCCAAACCTTGGGGGCTCGGACAGTAAAGAAGTTCTTCCTTATGTCCAGCCTGAAACGGTCTTGGAGGAATTTGCGACCATTCAATCTTGTCATCCCTTGGGGTGCTCTGGAGAACAGACATCCCCCCACATCCTGGTGAGCACCTCAGATAAACTTATAGGTGGCCACCAGATAACTCCTGAGCCTGTGCTTTTCTAGGATGAAGAGCCCCATGGCTCTCAGCCTCTCATCATAAGGCCTGTTTTCCTGACCTCTGATCATGCGCCTGGCTCTCCTCTGGACTCTCTCAAGCTTCTCCACATCCTTTTTGAATCGTGGAGCCCAAAACTGGATGCAGTACTCCAGCTGTGGCCTCACCAAGGCCGAGTACAATGGGAGAATGACGTCCTGGGATTTGCTTGAGAAGCATCTATGGATGCAAGCCAGTGTTTTACTTGCTTTACTACCCGCAGCATCACATTGAAGGCTCATGTTCATCTTGTGGTCAGTCATGATCCTCAAGTCCCTTTCATCCATAGTGCTAGCCAACATAGCACTGCTGAGCTTATAAGGATTATGCAGGTTTTTCCTCCCAATGTGGAGAACCTTGCATTTTTCAGTGTTAAACATCATCAGGTACTCATCCACTCATTTCCTGAGCCTGTCAAGGTCAGCCTGGATCGTCCTTCTGTCCTCAGGTGTGGATGCTTTACCCCAGAGTTTGGTGTTGTCAGTGAACTTGGCCAGTCCACTTCTGATACCAATGTCTACATCATTAATGAAGGTATTGAATAGTATAGGCCCAAGAACAGAGCCTTGGGGAACCCACTGGTCACAGCGCACCACAATGATTGACTTCCCCCAACCACCACCCTCTGGGTCCTACCACGGAGCCAATTCCTCAGCCAGCAGATCGTGGTGAGGCCAAGGCTGCAGTTAGTCAGTTTTGGTGATCATGGGATACCAGATCGAAGGCTTTTTTTAAGTCAAGATATACGACATCAATCTCTTCTCCTTTGTCCAGGTGATAGGTCACCTGCTCATAAAAGGAAATAAGATTGGTCATGCAAGACCTACCCGCAAACCATCTTAATTATTAAACCAACTTAATTCTTTTTTTGACAGGGTAACTGGTTTGGGGGCTATAGCAATGCAGCAGGCATACTATACCTGGGCTTTAGCAGGACTTTCATCAGTTCTATACATCATTCTCTTAAGCAAGCTGAAGAAATGTGGAATAGATATCATTACAATCAGGAGACTACAAAACTGGCAAAGTAATTGGAATTAAAAGACAATTCTAAAAGGTTAATGCAACACTGGCAGAAGATCTCAAGTAAGGTTTCACAGCAGTTTTTCTTGGCTCCAGTGTGATGTAACATTGACTTGGGTGCAAAAGCATACCAATAAAATTTGCACAGCACACAAAACTGAGAAAGGCCACACCCCCTTTGGAATTAAAATTCAAAAGGTTCTGGATAAGCTGGAGAATTTGGCAAGAGCCAACAAAACAAAATTCGGCTAAAACATATGCAGAGGTCAAAGACAATGCTGTGGAATGCTGTGTCCATTTTTGGTAGGTTCATTCCAAAAAAGGTAAAATAAGAAAACTGAAGAGTTCAAAACCACTGTGAAAAGATCATAAATAGTCTAGAAAACCTCTCTTATAATAAGAAACCAAGAAACTCAGTCTATTCCAGTTTCTGCACAAAGATGTTAAGAAGTAATTTCATCGTAGTATACAACATGTGTATAAGGGAGAGATTCCCAATAGTGCATAACTTTTTAATACAGCCAATGGCTGGAAGTTGAAACTAGACAAATTTTAAGGAGAGACGGGAATCAAATTTTTAGAAGTGATCATTAGACACTAGAACAGCACAGAGGGTTTTTCTTCACTCCCTGAAGACTGGATATCTTTCTAAAAGATACGCTATAGGTCAAGCAAAAGTCATAGGCACAGTGCAGTAGCAATTGAATGAAATTGAAATCCACTAATTTATGTATTACAGTGGCTTGGTTTATGCTCCCAAAACCTTAAAATTCAAAGTCCAAGTTCAGAGAAAAGTTTACCAGACAGTAGCTAGACAACTCCTAGGGACAAAGGAGGCAAGGCTGAGCAACATAGCTTCTCTGCTACTGTGAGTAGGTAGGGCATCAGAAAACCTGCAAAGCTGTTGCTCTTGTGTCTGCTTATAAGGCTCAGCATTTAACTGCCACTCTCCACTGGATATCTCGTCTCACTTGTCTGGTTTTACAAATTAGTCTGTGGAAGTTACATACACTCTGAGCAAGATAAAAAAAGGAGGGAATGCAAACTCAGCAAATCAGATCATTGCTTGCTCCAGATACTGCCCCCATCCTTTCACCAATATAGACTAAGTCTACCTACTTCACAGGACAATGCAAAGAGGAGGCAGTAGTTGGAAAACCTGCCTCCTCTCCTCCCCACCAAAGCTCTCCAAGAATGTCCTCTTAAGTACCTAGCCCATGCTCTACATGTTGCAGCATTTTGCATTAAAAAGTCATTGAATAAAATCCATAGCCATCACAGGAAGCAGAAGGCATGAGAAAGCAAGGCAGTTGCCTACTGGGCAGTGCCCACATCATCACACACCTAAGCTTTTCTTCTTGACTGCACAGAAGACCAGCTTTTACAGGAAGAGTGGCAGAGCCCTTGGCCCTGCCTAGCTCTCATGTCATTTTCTGGAAAGTGGGAAGTGTGGGTTCAGACTTTTTTCCCAGCTTGTCTACCTCTCTCTGGGCAAATCGCCTACCTGCTAGCCTGCTGGGTTAAATGATGGGAAGGCACTCGTTCTCCAACTAAAATGTTGGGAAGTTACGCACATTTATTCTCCCTGCTAGATGGAACAGCATCATGACACAGTATAACTGGCCATAGCAGACCCTTTCAGAGTACACACAGATGGAAGTTGTGCCACTCAGACTGGAACCACCACCTCTGCATTTAACTTTAGGCAACTAAAGGGGAACTTGCATTTTTGACTGCTTACCACACAAAAAAGCATTTCTTATTAACAGTCCTGAACACATCACTCCTCAGCTTGACTGAATCCCCCCCCCCCCCCTTTTTTCAGACACACACTGCTGGAAAACAATTCCATATTTATTGTTTCTGCCTGTCTGTAGTCATGAAGAAGACAATAGATTACTGTATATTTGAAAACAGTTTTAAGGTTCTTTCCCCAACTTTAATTGTTTAAATTTATTTTTTTAAAAGAATGTTTAGATTTTGCATTATATTTCTGCACTAAGTAAATTCTGTATGACTGAGTAGGAGGTTTAGTTCATTAATGTAATTCTAGATCCTCAGATGATAAGGGCCAAAAATGTGCAAAGACTTATTAATCTTATGTCCTATTTCTATCTACTGAAAGAGAGGCTTATTTATCTTTGTAAGTTTTTAATTCTTTCCTGTATGATATGTCCATAAGTTTGTCTTTATTCTTCTAGTCTCCCCACAGTGTGTTATTTATACAGACTAATTGGCAAAGCTAAATAAGTGAAATGAAGCCAGTCTAATGTTTGCATATAGTCATGCAGTTGGCCTTTACATTCTGACAAGTTGGTCTGCTTAAGGATAATGAGAGAATTTATTTCAAGTGGCATTTGGGCACTTGGAAAAGCTGGATCTACCATAACTTATCATTGGTGTGCTCCACATACTGCACAGCTCTTTGCAAGTGTCATTGTGAAACTACTGATTGTTCTTACATACACAAAATAATCCCCTGGAAAAATATTATGTGATTTTGGAGGTTTCTTAAAGGAAAGTGTCTGGTTTGTGTGCAGTAGTTTCCAAATTAAAACATATCAACACAAAAGTAAAGAAGCTTTGAACTGAATGGCCACCACCCAACCTTAGCTTTGCTCCTTTGCCAGAGGATTATAAATTGCTGCAAATTCAAAAAATGAACTGCATATCTATCATGTAAGGCATAGACAAAAGTGCAGCTTCCAAATCTAACTTATGGCACTTAACAGAAAGCACCATGAGTTATATCAATCCTCCCGACCCAACATTCATTGGCTGCTGGGGGATTGAGCTCCAATTTGGAGCCAATCCAGGGAGTGAGGCTGCATCTCTGCAAACTCTTTCCCTAGATCTACCTCCCCCAATCCCATCTTTAATTCTGTCTCAGGATGGGAAGGGGAGAAGTCTGTTTGGGGGTTTCCCCAGCTACACTGGAGTGGGGGTGGGTGGATTGGAGCTCCCCAACTTGTGGCAGGCTTCAATCCACCCACCCCATCTACCAGCATCGTCTGGGCAACCCTTACAACAAGCTCCCTCTGCTCGGTTCTCCCCCTTCAATTCTGAAACAGCGCTGGGAGAAGGATTGGGCTGCATTAGCTGAGCCCTGCTCCCGTCACATGCAGACACAAGTTAATGAAGGCACTCGGCTTCACAGCACCTTCATCTGAATACTCATGAATGAGGGTTCAGATTGTCATGGGATTGGGCCTTGTCAAAGCTGTAGAGCACTTCCAGGGGCCAGATTGGGTGGAAACTGTCACTTCTATCTGTGCCTTTAGTTCCTCTAAGATCTATGTAGAAAAGCTTTAACATACCTTATTTTTATTCATACAATGAGATCAAAAGACTGTTCTATCACATATTGGTACATAATCCCCATATCAAAAATACTTTGAACAATTCCACATTTTCTTGTCAATTTTTTTTGGTAGGTCCCATCAGCCCAGGATTAAAAACACCCAAACCGCAATTGCTTATATAGTAAACTAATTCAGCATGCCTTTGATTAGACAAACCTGAAAAACAAAGCTATCTTATACACATAGGCAACTTGTGACTCTTCACTCCAGGACTTCATATTATAACACAAGAGGAATTCTTCATATTATAATGAATGGTCAAATTGAACAAATAATATATTAGCATATTAACCTATCAAATTCACAATACTATAAAAGAATATATAAGTTTGAATACTTCACATGCATTCCAGAGAAAATAATGTTGACTTTAAATGACCATTAGATTGATGCCTAATACTATAACCAAAAACACAAGTGTAGGTAAAGGTTGTTTACATGTTGGATATTGCAAATGTTTCTGTTTTCATGGTATTTGCATAAATTAGAGATTACAGATACATTAAAAAGGGGTTAAGAAACTTTAGTTCTAAAGCATTAGAGTTACTTTTGAAAAATGGGGGCAAAAAGTCCTTTAAGTTCCATCATTTTCCAGGTTTCACTGAGAGCACCTGAAGCAAAATATAAAATAATAATTAAAAAGACTTCTCAGTAAAACAACAGCTGTTTATGATGCACTTGTCAAGCATTCAGAATAGCTTAGAGAAAACAGTATTTTTAATGACTTTTTTCTAGGGGGCCAAAAGTATGCATTTAAGCCAATAAAGGAAGCAGAAAAAAAAAAAGTGTGAAATAATATGTGTATGTGATAATACGACTTGTGCAATGTGACCTTTGCCATTAACCAACGTTCAATTTCAATGTACAATGAATACAGCAGCCTGGTTATTTCATGAATATTTGGGTACCTTAATTTTAAACTTTGGTCACTCAATCACAGCTTTTGATGAAAACTCCATTTCCAGAGATAAGTGCAACCGTTACATGGGCATAAAACTTCCCTTCCTTGCCACGGAAAGGTGAGGGAGGAAGCTAGGGGCTAATGAGTGGTATCATACCAGGAGCCAGGGAATGCCTTGACTAAAGGAGACTGCCAGTGAAGTGGAGTGAGAAGGCAGCAAGTGGCAAACAAAGGAGGGACTGAACAGAGTAAGAGGACAGAAGTAGCTAGTCAAGCAGAAGACAGGCAGGAGGTGCAGCTTCTAAACTGAATCAGAGCTGCACACATTTTTGTGAGCAGCAGCTCACTTTATCAGATACAGAGTAAGAGAAGTGAGCTGCCCAAGCAGTGTGAATATGCATAGGCCTCAAGGATACAGGACTCCATCTTGCACTATAGGCATCTGCCCATATCCCCCTGGACTACTCAGGGTAGTTGCTGATATTAGATCTAGCCCAGATTGAACATACCAACTATAAATCTATTCACAATTACTCAGCCATGTATCCCTTTTTCTCCTTTCCCTGCTTGTGTGGCATTGTGACGTGTGTATTTGCTTTACATCTGTTTTAAATGTGGTGGCTTTTACATTGTGTTACATGGGCTGGAGATAAAGCTGAAAATCATAATATGCACATATCCTCAGAGGACAACAGACCAAATTAACCATGTCCTTAGATGGCAGGAAAAAAATGTTAACTAGAAACTTCAAGCTTCTGCTGATATTTTGATTTGCTATGGAAAGCCAGCTTGTGTGTGTGTGCGCACATTTTTAAAAGACAGGAATGTCCACTTTATTTAAAAATAATCAGCCATGGGATTTATCAGATCAGCTAATCAGGGTCCTAAGTGGTGTTTAGATGATTTTTTTCTGGTCTGGATACCATCTTTACAATTAAATTTTTAATAACCTTTAAGACATGTAGCCTTCGGGGAACAGTTTCTGTCACAGTAGTTCAAAGGTTTTATACCTCAGTAAAAGCTTTTGAAATCGAATAGCATCCTTTTTGTTCTAGAAAATTATTATTTTTTAAAATTATATTGCATAGTAATGTTTGTAATGAGAAAAAGAAATGGAGCTGAACTTCAATGAAGGGGAGGGAGAAAGATAAAATTTAGCTGTGATAACCCTTAGAGGTTTTTAAGGCCTGGCTCGACAAAGCCCTAGCTGGGATGATTTAGTTGGGGTTGGTCCTGCTTTGAGCAGGGGTTGCACTAGATGTGACCTCCCGAGGTCCCTGCCAACCCTCATTTTCTATGATGCTATTCTTCTAACCCTCTTGAGAGCCATGAATGACATGTGGTCCTGGAGGCTGGAGGGCACGGTGACTGTCCACAGAGGACGGCAGCAGGGGCATGGTGGCGATGTGCAGGGAGGTCCCGCAGGTGGCCGCAGCAGTGTTGGCACTGCGGGGGCGGCAACCGGTGGTCAGCGACTACCCACTGACACCACCAGCAGCATCAGTGTTGGCCAGCAACAATCAGCGACTGTCCACCGGCTCCACCAGGAGCATCAGCAGTGCTTCTTTCAGGGGGTGCACCACCAATCTCAGCGGGTGCACGTGCACCCATGTGCACCCCCTATGCGTCGCCAATGTTGAGAGGTTTTCTCCTGACCTCCCTCATTTGGAACAGCTCCAATATCTTCAGAAGCATGTCTGGTAATCTCCCGTTTGGGCTGGGCTAAAAACATATTCCTCATCTTTTTCTCCCTGGTTGATGTAAGGGCAACACAGAACAAGTGAAACCTCTCAGAATACAGCACAACAAGCATGATATGTAACAAATAATGAAGTGCGGTGAGACTTCTTTCCTGCTGTGTGAATATATTCTGGAGTAGTATTTTATAGCATGTTATATAATTTAAGGAGCTGAAAGAAAGCACTAGAGAATAAGGTGCTGTTTCCAATTAATAGTTCTACTTAAAAAAAAATAACTTGATGAAAAGCAGCAGCAATTAAATACCCTGTTGTGTAGGAGTAACTGAAATGAGAGAAAGCTCCATCTAACATGCAAAATACCATGGCAGTGCCTGTGCAGAAGCTCAGCCATGTGGGTCAGGGAGATGCCCTGGGAAGTAACTGTAAATACAGTGGTGGGCACATAGTTTGATTGCGGCTATGTGTCAGAAGTGCACAGGGAACGGAAAGCCAAGAGGAAGCTGGCAGACAGCAAGAGAATCAGTGGCAAGCATATCCCTGAAAGCAAGCAGGGAACAAGAAGTCTTTCGAGTCAAGTACTCAATGAAAAAGATTTCTTACTTCTGAACAAGAAAAGTGCCTACTGCTTGCTCCTTTTCTGTGGAAGGAAACAGGGCTATGAACACATTTTTTTCCTATGAAAATCTAGGAATTGGACTTTTTTTCATTGGCTCATAGCTTGACCAAACATAGGTGCATTTTCATAAGGACAGCTACCCCTCTATTAAATCGCAAGTCTGTGCTCCAAAGAATAGAAGTGGATTTTTTTTTTTAAACATGGGAAAAACAGCATATTTTTCCAATAGCCCCATTCTTGTCTCAAGTTTTCCAGCAAAGTTAGCCTGCAGCAGACACCAAAAGTGGAGATTTTCAGTTCAAATGGTTATGGTTTGGTAATGTAAGAAGCAGTAGAAATGTACTTTTTAGAACTGAAAGGGTTAGAAAAATCTTAATAATAAGCTTCACATAAAAAACAAACAAACCCTCCATTCTAGGGCTAACTTCATCCTTGAATGACATCTTGAGACAGACATCAATTACCATGGCAACAATGAAATTCCTGAGAAGAAATTTGGATATCTTTTGCCAACCAACAAAAAAAGAAAAAAAATGCTCACACGTGTTTCCAGCAAAATTTAATGCTAGGCAACTTAGATGCACGTGCATTTTCCCCTCATACGTTCATCTTTCACATAGACTTATGAAATTTCCACCAGCAGTTGTGAAGACAGTGGACTGCAAAGCCACTGGAGACAGCATACAATTGATGCACACAGTTGCAGACATGCACTCTTTGCTGACATACTGCTATTTTGTATATTTGTTAAGTCTAGATAGAGTTTTCCATTTCTACTGCCAATCCTTTACAGGCTAGTTTAGATAATCAAGAACCTTTCCCACTATAGCAGCAACAGGAATGACTAAAAAACCAGGGAATGTCAGCTCTGAAGACATCTCCACCTATCTTATTTATTCAAACTGCTAGGAAACGTTCATGTAAATAGCATTCAACAAATGAGGGACTTCATTACTTAGTCGAGGATTTGCATTTCAAAAGGTTCCTTTCAGTATGTTCCTTGAGATGGATGACAGCAAAAGAAATGAAGGAAGCAAAGACCAAACACTCAGTGAAATAAAAGAAAAACAGCTCCAGGTCATTGAAAAATAAGGTTGTTGGTGCTTCTACAAATTATTTATTCTGTAGGACAGTAGTACCTATGACTTCGTCATGGACCATAACCCACTGAGCTGCATTGTGTGCAAACACAAAACAAGGAGGCAGCCTTTGGCCCATGGAGCTTAAAACAACAGATGGATACAGGTAGACTGAAGACTATTAGGAAACCATCATAAAATATTGGTCAGCATGACTGGCTGTGATCCCACAGATCTGTCACAAAACCGAGGAACCAAAGAAATTGCATTAGCAATGAGATGGCTCATTTTTTAGCAAGTTAGAAATGAGCATGCCTTCTGATTTCTGGTCAACAACAGAACATCCAACTGATGAAGGCACCACATTGACCGAAGGTGAAGTTTTGCACCTGGATGCAAGAGGATGGGTAAAAGAAGGGCATGTCATGACAAATGGAAAGAGAACAGCTAAAACCTACAAACAAGCAAAGGAGCCTCTGTTTTCAAACATTTAGGGGGCTTGTGGAAAAAAAAAAAAATCAGTAAAACTGAGAAAAACATAGCAGTGTTTAGCTAAATTAAAATCCTTAAGCCTTTTTGTTCATTATCTCATATCATAACTTTACCAACCGCCTACTTTAAAAATTAATATTAACAAACAATATATAAATTAAGAGCTGTGCAGTAAGTATTTTGTCTGTTTGGGGTGGGGGAAAGAAGGGCAATTTTTTCAGCTCTGCTGCTTGGGAAAAGGGATTAATTACCACCCTCCCATATCTATCTATCTATCTATCTATCTATCTATCTATCTATCTATCTATCTATCTATCTATCTATCTATCTATCTATCTATCTATCTATCTATCTATCTATCGGAGTAGGGGAAAGAAAGAATCCTATTTCCTAAAAAAATCCCAACCCCCTACCAAACGACAACACCCTTATCATGCAGCTCTTAATGTGTGAATTGTATATGTACACATACACACAAAGTTTGTCATAAAAAAAATAATTCACATAAAAAAGTTAAAACGAAAAAAGTTTTAACCAAAACATTTTCCCGCTTCTCTGTTCATAAATCTGTCTCTTGCCTTTGTTTTTCCACCCCATTCCATTTGATCCATCTGCTTCAGATGTAAGCAAGGAAGGGAGCCAGCAAGGTGAGACTGCTCAGCTCTTTACAGATCATCAGCTACTGGTTCATCAGTCATGGACAACTTTGTCTCCCAAATCAAACCACCACAGAAAAAAAAAAAAACATCTATGAGCCTCGCCATCTATTTAATACTGAATATATCTCAAGATATATTCCCATAAGGCGCTAATCATGGCAAGTCACCAAAAAAGGAATTAAAAGGTGCCAGGATTCACATCTGAGCTACAGATGATTTCTCTAAACCATTTAAAGCTACCCAAATTTGCACCTACGTAATCGCGATCAGATTCTAGTATTAGATTAGCAAGTAAAATTCAAATCCTTACCAGCAACTGGAACCTTCACATAAAAGAGCCTTAAAAATAAAACATTACCATGCAATCCGATCAAAATATTACTGTAGTAGCATGCACACTGATCACAGCAGCATCATAACTAAGCAGGGAAAAGGCAAAAATAGCAGCTTCCACACTGCTGCCTCTGCCAGCTGTGTGGCTGCAGCTGCTGCCCTGTGCACCACTGCCACCAATGCTACAGAAATGTCTAGTTAGGCCTCTGGGGACAGGTGCAGACATTACACTTTTACTGGTATAAGTGGTCGTAAACCGGCCTATACCCATAACAGAAGTTCGGCGCACACTGACTGGTTTAAAAATGGTAGAGCCCGGTCCAAGTTTTGTTCCCCACTACTAAAGGGTGCATATGTGTTCTGTTTGCTACCAATCTCAACTACGCCACTTACAGAAAACCATGTAAGTTAGATCATTCTGCCTTGGACTTTCTGAATGTCCCTACCTAGCCTGGATCACAGCACTGCATCTATTTGGGCACAAGGAGTTAAACTGCTACTCACAGAGTCAAGTGCTCATAGGCTGGTTTCAGCATTTCACTTGCTTGAATGTGCAAACCAAAATACCAAATGTTATTTCTATATAGGCTACTCTAGCATGATATATCTGTGACTCATGAGATAACATTTTAAAAATGAAGAAAAAAGGAGGGGGATGTTATTCATTCATTGAAGCTTAAGTGAACCCAGTGTTATTCTGGGGAACACTAAAGAACAATTATAAACTGACATATCTCACTAGGGCTCTGGCATAGTGGGCACATCTACACATGCAATTAATGCTACTGAACAAACTCTGGTGCAATTTGAGCCAGAGTAAACTAATCCTGACATCACCGCATTTAAGCACAGTAATTTACTCTGCTGTCAAATAGTACCTATATCTGACAGGACTATCCAACAGCACTGTAATCTAATCCACACTGGCCCAATTGCCATGCACGTGTAGAAGCTGACACTTTATTGTGCAGTAAATCAGTTTACTGAGCAGTAAAGTACATGGGTAGATGTGCCTACGGACACAGCTTACTGCCATTAGTCCATATGTTTGCACCTTATCAGAAGATGGCTGCATTAGAAGCGATTTTGTTTGCTTGCTTGCTTTAATACACACATATGTGCATCTCTGATCTTTTCATAGGAAAGTCAATGTTGGCTATCATGTACTGATGAGAGACAGAACAGTTCTTTAAATACAGGAAGTATTGTAAAGCTTCTACTATAATTTCTTCAGAGCCAAACTGAAATGAAGTTACCAGCCTTAAAGAGAAGTATGTGAATTTATTTCTTGACTGCTGCATGCATAATGGCTCTTTGTTGCACTCACAATCACAGCATGATCATCACTTAACCTTATTGTGCAAAGCATTTTGAGAGATGCTTTGGACACTGAAGGGGGCAATACAGAAACTCTAGGAGCTATAGGCAATGCTGGCAGAATGCAAGGATTGCTTATGGAAAAGCAATGCAGTCCTGTGGTTGGAGGTGGGGGCTGGGAGAAAGGAGTCCTGGGTTTTACTCACAAAATCAGAGGATTTACTAACTGCGTGACCATTAGAAATCAGATGTAGAACTAGTTCAATGTTTTACTTTAAAAAGAACAATACTCTCCCCACTGTTCCTCGCCAAATTCTTATATAATATGTATCTAAATAAAAAATAATCATAATTCACAGCTTCCTCTCTTTTCTTTTGCTTCCCTAGACACATCTCAACCTCTCACACTAGTGTCTCCTTACTGCTTTCCCTACTGTTTCTCATCCTAATTCCCTCCAGAGTTCTAGCCTTTTGACCATCTTCTCTGGAAGGACTCAATGGGCATGTCTACATGTGAACTCTACTGCCCACTAAACTCATTTACTGCGCAGCAAAGCATCACCATCTACACATGCATGGCAATTGGGCTGATGTAGACTAATTCATTGTCAGATAGTCCCATCAGACACAGGTACTATCCCATAGTGGAGTAAATTACTGTGCTTAAATGCATGCAGTGACATCGGGATTAGTTTACTTTGGCTCAAATTGCACCACAGTTTATTCAGTTGCATTAACTCCACATGTAGATGCACCCAGTATCATGGTTTATGTTCTTGTCTACCAGGAGCCTCCATTAAAGGAAATGACTGTGGAAAAGATTGGGCCATCTTCATATAGCAATCTGTGGCCTCTCCCCACTCTGCACAGTTCTCTCTTCCTTTCCTTGCCCCACAGATCTATATAAATTCCTAGCAGGACTCTTTTGAATGGGATGGACCCTGCTAACTTAGAGGCAGTAGATACTACCTTCCATCTGGCCCTTACTCCTTAGATCCTAGGGGCACAATTAGGTAATTTATAAGGTATTTGAGATCTTCAGACAGAGAATGTTGTAGAAATGTTCAGTATTTAGGGATGCTATTCCAGAGGGAATCAATGGGTCTAGTTATCTAAGCAATGCAAAACCATATGTGTTATATTAACTCATATCGCTCTCTATGTGCATGAAGAAAAAGAATGAAGACTTAACGTGTCAAACTCAGCTTTAATGAAGACATACAAACCCCATGGGCAAAGAAAAATCTCTGAGGGATGATGTGCAGGATACTTCTTTTTTCTTGGAAGCAGAGGAATATAATGTTCACTAGAGACAGATTCAGGTTCAGCTCTGCTTCAGTGGCTATGGTCTTGCCTTCAACAAATTCAAGAAACACAAACCAACAGTGTTGACATTGTAAGGGTAAAGTTACTAAGCATAAAACAGAACAATGACATATGAACAAATATTGTTCCCAGCTTGTAGAGAATGAAGGTATATATATATATTAAAAAGACAGACTGTATTTTGTTTAGTGCCTGACATTTTGTTCCTTTGGGGATACCGTTGCTAGTGACAGCGGAATGACCTTGCATTTGAGTATTCAGTAGAAGAGTGGTGTCAAAGTATCAGGCTTTACAATGCAATTATACATCAGCTAAATTTGAATGCATTCACCTCACTTGCTTCATCAATGTTCATGTTAATTGTATTCACAAGCTACTGTACTTATCATTTTCTTCCCCTACTTGAAAAGAGCAAAACTCCTCCTGATGTATGAGTCACTACTATACAGCGGCAGGTCCTTAAAAGCATTCTGCAGTTGCATAGCTCTGAATCTATTCCACGCCTCCCATTAACATTATAAACAGCAGCTTCTGAAGAGGTTTTAATTTTTCATTTTAATATTACTTTATATGTTAATATATAAACTGTGTCAAGTCAAACAAGAGCTAGTAACAAAGCATAACACCAACATGAGATCAATTTTAAGTAATGGAAACTCAGGGAAAGAGAACATGCACAAACATGCAACCATTTGTAGACAACCAGCCAAGACATCTACTCTAACGTGAGCCACCTTAAATAGGCCTGATTCTCAGAGGACTGGGTATCTGCCAACTGAGAAATCAGACCATTTCGAGGTGTTTCATGTTGGGTGGCATCCAGAAATAATTAGTGTTTGAAAACTGACCCCACAGTGGATTAACTTGCACTATTGACAGGGCATCTGCAAGGAAGGTGAGTGATTTACCAACAAGGTGGGGTAAAGTTGGCACTACAGCTGGTAAAAAAGACCAAACTCAGTCAAAAACAATATTTTCAAAGGAAAATGTGTTTATTCCTAAACATGTTCTTCATGAGTATGCCTCTGTTCATAGAACATTTCAACTCTTTATTGAAGGATTCAAGCATAGCTCAGCAAAAAGCATAGTATCATAGAAAATTAGGGTTGGAAGGGACCTCAGGAGATTATTTAGTCCAACCCCCTGCTCAAAGCAGGACCATCCCCAACTAGATCATCCCAGCCAAGACTTTGTCTAGCTGGGTCTTAAAAATCGCCAAGGATGAAGAGTCCACCACCTCTGTGGGTAACCTGTTCCAGTGTTTTACTACCCTCCTAGTGAAAAAGATGTTCCTAATATCCAGCCTAACCTTTCCTTACAGCAACTTGAGACTGTTGCTCATTGTTCTGTCATCTGCCACCTCTGAGAACAGTCTAGCTCCGTCTTCTTTCGAACCAACATAAGGAGGAGACTATGATAAAACATCCTAAGTGCAGTATCTTGGGAGGAACAGTTCAATTTTAATAGAATTAATTGTTTTTGTTTACATTTGCAAAAGGGAATTCATCCTTTTTTTTCTAATTTTATAACAATCCACAACCCCTCCTTTTGAGGTGGAACTCAACAAACAGTCGTTGGTGAAGAACTGTCCCTGAATGATGGTGTTTTTTGTGGGCTTCTGAAGTGATTTGTATTAGGCCCAATGCTATACAGTATTCTAACTGGTGCTCGGACATTAAATATAGCATTTTTGTCACTAAAATCTGCAGCTGCGACAAAGGTTGGTGGAACTACAAACAAAGATGAAGTCAGAGTTATATACTATATGCTATACAGAGTTAATCTGGCTCACTTAGTAAGCTGGGCCCATTTTAACAAAAGGATTTCTAGTGCAGCCAGGGGTAGAGGCCACACACCTAAGCCCTTGACTCTACCCACGAGCTGCCTAGTTCAGAAGAATCAGCATGGAGAAGCGGGGCAGCAGGTACTCTGGCAGGACTCTCAAGTCACAATTCAATTGCAGGCATGATGATACAGCCCATATCACTCAGCAGATGGCAAGAAGCATGTTCCTTGCTTCTTTCTGTTTCTAGATATGGCTAAAAAATATTTTTAAAGCTTGAAAAGCTGTTAAATAAGCAAATGAACTGAGCAATGGTTGTTTAAGAAATGACTGGCTTCTATGACTGTCAAAAATGTCATGTCCCAGGCATTAAGAAAATTAACAGATTTCCACCTGCCATTGCTTTGACAGGGACATCAGCTAATTTTAGGAATAAACATTTTCTTTACCACAATCTGCTCATCAATGTTGCCAGTTTAGATGAGACGTTCCCAACAAAGCTACTCAATTCCTAGCCCCTGACAAGGTTGGAGAGAATAGGCAGGTTGGTTTGGACCCAAAACTTAATTGTAGGTTAAGATCATCAAATAAAAAGTAGATGCCAAGATTTGACATAGAGCCGGAGTAAATTAAGACCCTAAAGGCCTCTTTGAATTCAAAACAGTCATTTTAGCGCATCTGAAAACCTTACCTTTACCTTTAGTACAAACCAGTAAAAGCTCAAATAACTGACTGAGCATCATTAGAGGCATCTCCATGCTTTATTTTTAAGGTCAGTAAAAGCATTTATAGTCCATTTTATGAATGCAGGTGCTGTATATGATAAATATGATATAGGTATTTTTGACTCATTATTCATGTACTGGAAAACAGAGTTGATTGGCATTATTCTAATGCTATCAAAACTGTTTTTTAAAAGAACCCACCCGCTGCTTTTTTCAACCAGATTGTTGTGGTGATCAACATATCACCACACCCAGGTACAGATTCAAGGGCAAGGATAAACCCTATCAAAAGTGCAGTGAACCAAGCCACACATGGGAAACATGGCAAAAGCACAAAAGCTCTCCCCCAAGGACAATACCAGAAATGATCAGATTTATCACCTTGCAAATGACAGCCTGGACTACCCTGAGTAGGTTATGGCTTCTCTATAAGCGTTGCGTTTAGAAGAAAAACAACGTGCTATTTAGAGTTCTTTACAAATGCGAAGGAGGTAAGAGATCAAAACGAGCACAAACCAGAACCTGACAATGCTTATTATAGAAGTCCCTTTGGATCATGGTGCTTATCATCTTGATGTGAGGAGTGGAAGATGCTTACAGCCCTTACTCAGAAGAACAGCCTTACCACACCAGAAAATGAAAAGTCATGAACAGGAGGTTCTTGTGTAAGAGTGAAAAAATGGAAAAGAAGGTAGGAAGAGAAAGCCTAGAGAGTGGAAAGGGAGAGATGCCCACACACCGGGTTGGTGGGGAGCTCCCCGTAGCTTGCACTAGTGATGCCGGCAGGGGGTGCAGTTCCTAGCTACTAAGAAGTTAATGAGCCTTGCTTCACATATAAAAACTGATTGATTCAGTCTTAAACGGACACTGAAATGTTACTATTGTAAACCAGCAGTTACCCACTTCTGTCATTTCCCACGTTGTACACCTGAGGGTGGCCACGTGCCTCGTATCGTATTTACTTAGTTTAATTTGCATGATAAATTTATGTTGGAAAACCTTATGGGCTTCTACCAGAGCAAAAAAAAAAAAAAAAAAGAGCAAAACAACTCAAAGAGATCCAAAGACATAATTCAGCATATGCAATACATATTTTTGTTTATCCAAGACACATGCTGATCTCCCAAGGACTCTGTATGAATTAGGGTTTTTTTTTTCTTTCTCTTCTACAAATAAGGGAAAACAGCAAATTCCTGAGAAGCAAAGATGTGACACACAATAACAGCATGCAGGTTGACAACACTTCTGCTTACCCCAGGCACAGGCTGAAAGCACAGTCCCATACAATGTGAACTAAAATGCACTGCTGGCAATTCTGATACGGTAATAACACAACTTGCATCCTAGACCAGCATGATGTGTTAGGTGTTCTGGCGGGCAATGTAAAAGAAAATAGGATCTATAGCTGAGGTTACAAATGCTGCACACACTCAGATGATTTTCCCTGGCAAAAGTACATTTCTAAACAAAGACACAAGGCTTTAGCTGTGTTTGCTCTTATTCCTTCTGACTTTAAAAGTGGAATTGTACAGCTAAACAACACTTTTTACTGTTCCATTTCTTTTTTATTTCCCCGCCACATATTTTTTTAAGATGATTCCACATTAGTGACTAATTGCAAGCTGATGTTCCCATATTATGAATGAGCTAGGCCGGATCTAGATTAAAACAAAAGGAGTACCCTTTAACATATGTTACCTTACCCTCCTAAAATCCCAGACAGCTGCAGTTTTAATATGAATTAGTACATGAAGGTACACCCTGGAGGGGAAATGCTCCAGGGAATGGAGAGCTGCTTATTTTATCAGAAGAGACTAAAAGAGCTTGGCTTGTTTAGCCTACACAAACAAAGGCTGAGAAGGGGTACAAATGCTGCTCATAAAAACAATATGGGGTGGGGAAAGGAACTTTTTAAGCTAATGGACAAAGTTGGCACAAGAACAAACGGTATAAACTGACTGTGAGTGAACCGGAGCTGGAAATTAGAAGATGTTTTCTACCCATCCAAAGAACAATGTTGTGGAGCTGCCTTCCAGGAGAGGTTAATGGAGGCAAAATCCTAACTGATTTTAGGCTAGAGCTCAGTCAGTTTTTGAAAGGGATTATATGACAGATTGCTTGAAACAGCATAAAATGGAACCAGATATCCTGGTAGGGCCTAGTTCTACTGTCCTAAGGCTGAATGGACAGGGAAAGTACTGCTTCCTGGCCGAGTCTAGATGTTCATTAGCGCACTTTTGCTACTGCGCATTGAAGTTATATATAACGCACTATATAAAGGCACATTAGGCTACCCGTAATGCACAGTAGCAAAAGCAAACGCCTTTTTAGTGATGCTTTACGAGCAGTAGGCTAATTCTACTGCACATTAGCCTATTAGCACTGTTTCTGACATGACACTTTAATGCACAGTAGTGGAGGCTACTGCACATTAAAGCACATATGTAACTGTGCCCCCTGTTGCGAAGTTTGAGCCTGGGAATGTATTTCAAAGGAAAAAAAAATGTATCATAGTAAAAAGTTTTACAAAATGTTCTTCTTTCTTTTGACCAGCTCTACTGCGGTACACCAAAGCTGAAAAACCCTTCAGAAATGCTCAGTTGCTACCTACTCTCCTAGAATAAATTGTTTCCCTCCAGTTCTAAATTTGGGGGGGGGGGGAGGGGTTGCCCCTGGAAAACTAAACCAAACATCACTTTTTTGCATGTATCCCCTGTATTACATTTATTGAGATGAAGAAAATACTTTTAGCAGGAAGAGTGGGAATGCTTATTTATTCTCCCTAACCCCCACTGCATCTCAGACATATAAAAATAATACTCCAAAGTTTCAAGATTGATTCTACTCCTCAGTGCAAAGCTCACTGGAAGCTTTGAGACAAGACATGATTAGAGCTTCGTTGGTATGTTTCTGCAAATCTTTTGTAACAGCGAACAGCAGCTCTGCACAAAATCCTCAAGAGCACAGGAAAGATTGATGCTGCATACTTGAAGCTCATATCAACAATAACTACAAAAAGAAGAACCAACCTATGATGGTAAGGATTTGTTGGTGTAAAATGTGCTTAGAAAGAAAGAAAAAAAGACAAAGTAAAAGTTACTAATGACTCGTGGTAAAAAACAAAACAAAACAAAACCAAACAACCTTTTTGTTTTAGTTTTAAAAAAATACCCCCAGAAAAAAAAAACCCAAAACAAAAATAATAAAAGAAAGCAAATGCATATTTAGGGGAGGTATTATTTCCCCCCATATAACAAATAATTCAAAAGAGGACCTCCCTCAGTGGACTTGCTGTGTCCAGCTCCTTGGATCATAAAATTGTTTTGTGGTCCCACTCTATGTATTTCTATTTTGCTTAAATTAATTTCAACACGAAAGATTTTAAAAGAAAATAAGAACCTACCTATATCACAAATGCCAGTGCTGCATCAATCACACTTCCATTTCAGTCATCAATAGATTTATGCTGTCTGGAAAACTGTAATGTCCTGTAATGACAAATTATGAATCATATCAAAAAAGGATTCTGTCATTTTCAGCTAAGAGCAGCAAAGAAGAGCCAGGCGTATATTTGTAACTTTCCATTTCTCCACTCGTATCTAGGTACTCTAAAAAGATAGTTAGCAAATACCTCTTGCACTAATACCTAGGTATTGCCTAATGCATAGGGAAGGGTCAGAGAACTCATATTTTAGTCAAGGTAAAATTAATTCAAAGCTAAATGTCAAACCCAGACCTTAGTTAACATGATTCAATTTTACAAGAGCTAAAGGGAGAGAAAAAAAGTCTAATTAATCATAAAATCATAGAATCATAGAAAATTTAAAGTTTGGAAGGGACCTCAGCAGGTCATCTAGTCCAACCCCCTGCTCAAAGCAGGACCATCCCCAACTAGATCACCTCACTCAAGGCTTTGCCTCGCCTGGTCTTAAAAACCTCCAAGGATGGAGATTACACAACCTCTGTGGGGAACCTGTGTTTTCCTACCCTCCTAGTGAATAGGTTTTTCCTAATATCTAACCTAAACTTCCCTTGCTTCAACATGAGACCATTGTTCCTTGTTCTGTCATCTGTCACCACTGAGAACAGCCCAGCTCCATCCCCTTTTGAAATCCCCCTTAAGATACTTGAAGGCTGCTTTTAAATCCATTTTCAGTCATCTCTTCTCTAGACTAAATAAGCCCAGTTCCCTCAGCCTCTTCTCATAAGTCATCTGCCCCAGCCCCCTAACCATTTTCATTTCCCTCTGCTGGACTTTCTCCAATTTGTCCACATAATTTCTGTAGTGGGGGGCCCAACACTGGACACGGGACTCCAGATGTGGCCTTGCCTATCCCCAATAGAAGGGAAGAATCACTTCTCTTGATCTGCTGACAATGCTTTTACTAATGCACCTCAGGATGCCTTTAGCCTTCTTCACAACAAGGGCACATTGTTGACTCATATTCAGTTTATTGTCCACTGTAACCCCCAGGTCCTTTTCTGCAGAGCTACTGCTTAGCCAATTGGTCCCAAGCCTGTACCGGTGCATGGAATTGTTCTGCTCTAAGTGCAGGACTTTGATTTGTCCTTATTGAACCTCATGAGATTTCTTTTGGTCCAAACCTCCTATTTCTCAAGTTGCCTCTGAATCCTAGCCTTACCCTCCACCATATCTACTACTCCCCACAGCTTGGTGTTACCTGCAAACTTGCTAAGGGTGAAATCCATCCCAACTTCCAGATCATTGATGAAGATATTGAACAAAGCCTGCCCCAAGACCAGCCCCTGGGGATTGCCACTTGATACTGGCTGCCAACCAGACATCAAACCACTGATTACTACATTCTGATCCCAACAATCCAGACAGTTCTCTATACACCCTACAATCCTTCCATGCAACCTGTACTTTCTTAGCTTGCCTGTGAGAATGCTGGGTGAGACCGCCTCAAAAACCTTGCTGAAGTCAAGGTACACCACATCCACTGCTCTCCCTGCATCCACAAAACCAGTCATGTCATCATAGAAGGCAATCAGGTTGGTCAGCCATGATTTCATAGAATCATAGAAGTAGGGTCAGAAGGGACCTTGTACATCTTCAAGTCCAAACCCCTGCCTGGGCAGGAGGAAAACTGAGCTCAATTGACCCCAGTCATGCAAGCATCAAGCCACTTCTTAAAGACCCCCAGGGTAGGAGCCAGCACCACTTCCCTAGGAAGTTGGTTCCAGATCCTAGCTGCCCTAACTGTGAAGAAGATCTTACGGATGTCTAATCTAAACCTACTCTCCAACAACGTGTGGCCATTATTCTTTGTTATCCCGGGGAGCGCTAGGGGAAACAAGGTCTCCCCCAAACCCTTCTGGTCCCCCCTAGTGAGTTGATAGATGGTCACAAGTTCCCCCCCCCTCAGCCTTCTCTTGTGAAGGCTGATCAGGTTCAGGTCCCATAGCCTCTCATTGTAGGGTCTGCCCTGCTGTCCTCGGATCATGCGGGTGGCCCTCCTCTGGACCCTATCAATGTTGTCCACATCCCTCTTGAAGTGGGGTGTCCAGAACTGGACATAGTACTCCAGCTGTGGCCTGACCAGTGTCACATAGAGGGGGAGGATCACCTCCTTGGCCCTACTTGAGATGCACCTGTGGATGCACGATAAGGTCCGGTTAGCTCTGCTGACCATGACCTCGCATCGTTGGCCCATGTTCATCTTGGAGTCAATAATGACTGCAAGATCTCTTTCTGCCTCCGTTCTCTCAAGAAGGGAGTTTCCCATCTTATAAGTGTGCTGCCGGTTACTACTGCCCAAGTGCAGCACCCTGCACTTGTCAGTATTGAAACGCATCCTGTTTTTGTTAGCCCACCCCTGCAAACTATCCAGGTCTTGCTGCAGTCTTTCCCTCCCTACTAGCATGCCCACCTCACCCCAAATTTTGGTATCATCAGCAAATTTAAACAGGTTTCTTTTCAGTCCCTTGTCCAAATCACTGATAAAGAAATTGCACAGTGTGGGCCCAAGGACCGAGCCCTGGGGGACTCCGCTGCCCTCTTCCACCCGGGTGAAATATGACCCATCCACCACCACCCTCTGAGTACGACCCTTCAGCCAATTTGCAATCCATCTGACCGTGTAGGCATCAGTGCCACAGTCGTTTAGTTTTTCAATGAGGATGGGGTGGGAGACAGTGTCAAAGGCCTTGCTGAAGTCCAGAAAGACTACATCCACGGCGACACCTGCATCCAATGCTTGTGTGACCCGATCGTAAAAGGCAAACAGGTTGGTCTGACATGACCTGCCCTTAATGAAACCATGCTGGTTGACCTTGAGCATCATCCCCGATGCCGGCCCAGCACAGATGTGCTCCTTGATGAACTTCTCAAAGAGTTTCCCCAGGATTGAGGTAAGACTGATGGGCCTATAGTTGCCCAGGTCCTCCCTCCTCCCTTTTTTAAAGATGGGGACCACATTGGCTATCTTCTAATCATCTGGCACCTGGCCCGAGCACCATGAGCGCTCGTAAAGCCATGCCAAGGGCCCTGCAATAACCCCTGCTAGCTCCCTCAACACCTGGGGTGGAGAGCATCTGGACCTGCTGATTTGAACACATCCAGGCCCTCCAGAAGCACTCTAACCCGGTCCTCCTCAAGCTTAGGTCTGGAGGCGTTCCCCTCGAGTCCGTCTTGAATCATGGTGGGGGAGTCCCTGTCCCTACACAATAAAACGGAGGTGAAGAATTTGTTAAACAGGTCTGCCTTCTCCTCTGGCACAACCACCAGATTGCCCAGCGTATCTTGCAGGGGCCGCACGTTTCCCAGTGCCTTCTTCATCCTCCCTATATATTTGAAAAAGAACTTTTTATTATCTTTGATCTTGGACACTAGTCCTAGCTCTATGTCCACCTTAGCTTTCCTAACAGCCCCCCTACAGGCCCGAACAGCGGAGGTATACTCCTCTTTGGAGATAGCACCCCCTTCCACCGGGTGTACGCCACCTTTTTGGCAACCAGGAATTCCCGGACGTCCTTGGTGAGCCAGGGAGGCTTTTGGGCACTCTTGCCCCCCTTGCTTCTTGTTGGGATCATCACCCCTTGGGCCCTGAGTATCATCTTCTTAAGGAACGACCACTCATCTTGGGCACTGAGTTCCCCTGCCCTCGAGAACCCCAGCGCCTCTCCCACCAATCTCCTCAACTTGTTGAAGTTAGCTCTCTTGAAGTCTAGGGCTACCACCTTGCTGCAGGCCCTTGTCACCCTGCGCTGGACTTGCCTTTGGTGAATCCATGCTGACTGTTCCTATCTGGTCCATGGTTTTCCCAGGAACTGAGGTGAGACTGACCAGTCTGTAGTTCCCTGGATCCACCTCCTTCCCTTTCTTAAAGATGGGTACTATATTTGCCCTTTTCCAATCATCCACGACTTCTCCCAAACACCACAAGTTTTCAAAGATCATGGCCAATGGCTCTGCAATCACATTGGCCAACTCCCTTATCACCTGAGGGTGCACTGCATCTGGCCCCATGTACTTGTCCACATCCAGGTTTTCTATATAGACCCTAACCTGTTCTTTTGCCACTGTTAGCTAGTCACCTCTTTCCCAAACTGTGCTGCCAGGTGCAGTAGTCTGGGAGCTGACCTTGCCTGTGAAGACTGAGGTAAATGGCGCATTGAGCACTTAAACCTTTTCCACATCGTTTGCTACTAGGTTCAGTAAGGGACCCACAGTTTCCCCGATCTTTCTCTTGTTGTTGACAGACTTATAGAAACCCTTCTTGTTACCATTCATATCCCTTGCTAGTTGCACTTTGGCCTTTTTGATTTAATCCTGCAATGCCTGAGCTATACTCTTATACACTTTCCTAGTCATTTGCACAAGTTTCCACTTCTTTTAAGCCTCCTTTTTGTGTTTGACCTCACTGAAGCATGAATGCCATGTGCCTCCTAAGGCTAGGGGGGCACAGTAACCACCTGCAAGCAGCAACAGCAGTGAGTGGGGAGCTCCCGCAGGCGGCTGCAGCAGTGTTAGCAGTGAGGAGGGGTGGCAAGTGCCAACCGGCAATCAGCAACCACCTGCAGATGCCGCCGGTGACCAGCAGTGACGGATGCTGTTGGCAATGAAGTAGGGAGGCAAGCAGCAACCACCTGCAGGCACTGCTGGCAGTGGCCAATCGCAGGGAGTGCACATGCACCCACGTGCACCCCCTATGCATCGCCAATGTACTGAAGAATTCCCTGAAAAGGGAAGCTGGTCTTCTGCCATACCTGCTAGTCTTTCTGTGCACCAGAATGTATTTGAAAAACTTCTAATTACCTAAAACATATTTCTGATGCAGGGGTTTAGGTTGTAGCCGTGTTGGTCTAAGGATACAGGCAGACAAGGTTCCTTGGGTGAATTTGATATCTTTTATTAGACCAACCCAAATGGTTGGAGAATAGTTATTAAGCAAGCTTTCGGGTTCAAAAACCCTTTGTCAGGCTAAGGAAGCTGCACAGCAGCTGCTGCGTGCTCTTCCTGGATGGAATGAAAAGTAAACAAGCGAGGGGCTGGGCTGGGCTGGGGAGTCATATTTCTGATGCATACATTTTCAATTTCAATGTGAAAATACCATCCCACGGCAAAGTTCAGCTTCTCTCCCAACAGTATATACAGGTAAGTCACTGCTTATAGCAGTTAGGATCAAAAGATACCAAATAGCACTGTGTGGGAACTGGGTTACTAAGAAGTCCCATTCCATTAGCATAAACATATATTTGGTAGTAGGTTATGGAATGAAAGCCTCTACTGCAGTGATTAGGGTATTCACCTGGGATACAGACTCATTATAGACTTAACCTTTAAGTCTCCCACAACTCAACTGAATGCCCTGAAAATGAAGCTATTACTATGGTGGGCGGAGTTTCTCTTTCTCTTCCCCCTCCTCACCATGTACACCTCTTATCTTCACATCTGTTTTTGACTGAAATTTCATCCTGTATCCAAGATCTCTTTCAAAAGACATGTTCCGTAAGAACAGGTACATTTTCCTGCAAAAAAGGTTCTTTTTTGACAAGCTGACAGTTTCTGCCAAAAAACAATATTCAGCAAATATTCAGCAAATATTCAGCAAAAAAATCCTGACCAGGATTCATATCAGTTCTTAAACATTCCTTTGATCTAAAACTAAACACAGCCTGAATTACAATTCAAACCACTATACTTATGACTGGGGAAAAAAATATACTTTTGTGAAGTGGAGGAGGGAAGAATTTTGTGGAGATGCTCAGAGAAATCCAGGGATTCACCTTTGTTGAAGTTTCCAGTTCATACTTTTCTAAATCTTTTGAGTTACCTTGGAAATCAAAACACCTATTCAGCCATTCCTAAGATCCCCATCAGTGAAAAATCTGTATACATTTCCTATAGATTTTCTCATGCTGCTACTTCTTTTTACAAATGGTGACTAGGTATTTGCATGGGATGAGTCACGCTTGAGCAGGTGTTGGAGCCTGTTTGCAGTCAGCCGGCTAATGACGGCTGTGTTTGCAGGCAACTATATCCATCCCAAAAACAGTTCTAAAAGCAGCAAGCAGCCATAGAGACATGGTCTGCACAACACGGGTGTGCTTGTGGACTGCCCTGAAATGCCCCTCATCCTGACCCCAGTTTACGATCCCACCTTCCCAGCTCTGGCTTGACTTGCAGTTGATTCCTTTAGCTTTGTCACAGACCCTACCTTATCAAAGACTGCCATTCTGGTTCCATGGCCACAACCAGTTTCTGACCACAATTTTGGCATCTGGACTCTGGTATGGCCACCAGCTCCAGAAGTTGATTGGGATGCTGCCCTGATTCCTGGCTCTGGATCCTGGCTTCCCTACAGGGCTTGCCCAGGGTGAAAACACTGTTCATTATGCCTCTGGGCCTAACTGCCCAAGTCCAGTCACAACAATGTAACATTGTTCTGTAATTTATCATGAGCATATGATCATTACAAACAAAAAAGGAAGTTATACAAATCTCACACACACACACATCTTAAATATTTCTGATCGTTTATAAAGCTGTAGGAATAAGAGGAAAAAGATTCATGAAAGCTAAAGTTTGAGCAAATTATTCCGGATTTGATTCAGCGCTCCCATGGTGACTTGGTGGTAGCCTGTAAGTACATAACCCAATGCTTTGGGTAAGATGCTTTAAGCAGCATTCTTTCTTCTTAAATGTTCTGATGCTTTGCAAAACTATTTTTCATTCTTTGCTCAATCACTAGAAATAACTCCAAATGGACGGCTGTGTTTCTTAGGACTCACTCTGGTAATTCATGAGCATTTACAACTATTAAAAACAGTTCCACCCTTGGAAAAGAACTTTGCTGAATTATGCAAAAGCAAGCCTCATCTTTCAGCTTGAGTGAGGAAAATGAAAGTGATGTTGGATATTAAGAAAACACATCAGGTTCAGAGGTCTGTAATTAATCTTGTCAGTGCATGCAGAAAGCTAGATCTGTGTGCAGAAACGCAGCATCCTGGGACTTCTCTCTCATTTACTATATAAGTACAGAGAAAACTTCGGCCATCTGGGATTTGAACCCATTACAGCAGTTGGACCTGGTTTTAGTCAAGTTCCTACTCATTGCGTATTATGCTATATACTTGGAAGCATTAAATATTTAACCAAGAGGTTCATAAATGTTGTACAGAAAACAGACTTGCTGAATACATTTTTATTAACTGGCATACAGGAACAAAAGAAAACAGAAAATTCAAGGACAGATCGCTATCTTAGAATAAATGGAAGGACAAATATTTTAAAGCAATATTTTTATAACTGATTAGTGAGGGTTGTTGATAGACAGACAGGTCGATTTATTCCCCAGAATTAAATTGCATTTTACAAGAACAACATTAGAATCATAGAAAATTAGGGTTGGCAGGGACCTCAGGAGGTCATCTGATTCAACTCCCTGCTCAAAGCAGGACCACTCCCAGCTGGATCATCCCAGCCAAGGCTCTGTCCTATGCAGGTCTTAAAAACCTCCACTGATAGAGAATCCACAACCTCTCTAGGTAACCTGCTCCAGTGCTTTACTACCCTCCTCGTGAGAAAGCTTTTCCTTGTTTTTAAAACTATTTTGATTGAAATAACATTTCCCTCCAGTACCATGGTAATGTAGAAGATCCAGACAGTGAAACAAATGAGAAACAGCATTAGGGCTTTTTGAGCTGCTCAAATGTTGATCAGTGCTAGCGCTACCTTCAGTTTGGTGTTTGTACCTGAAAGCTTGCAAAGAACAATTTTTCCAACTATTTAGTTGGTCTGCTAAAAGATATCATATTTACCTAAAGAACCTTGGCAGCTCGAGTTTGGAGCAGTCACACCTTAAGGCTAAAAACCTTCTCTGATTTGTCTCCCACCTGCACAGCTATGACTTGTCACTAGAGGATTGGCAAGCAGGGGCCTGACTAAAGAACTACAGCTGTGAGTTGCCACTTCAAGGCTGGTGAGCCTGGACATGCTTTTATCCCTGCTCTAGATGTGGGGGGTGATAGGTAGGTTGGAGGGTGCAGAAACATGAAAATGGGAGGCAGAGAGTTAATGGGAATGGGGTGGGTAGGAAATGAGAGTGGGGAAAGGGTGAGGAAATGAAGGAAGTCAGCCACTGAAGGAAAAAATGAAAAGTAAAGAAAAAAAAAGGATTTAAAAACAAATCAAGAAAAAATAAAGAAGGTCTTACGTTTTAATAAATTGGGATTTTGGATTGGGGTGCAGGGGGTGCTGGTTGTGCTTCCTGGGGTGGAACTCTTTGGGGAGCTACTTCCCCTACCCTGAGAAGAAAGCCATAGTTTGTTGGGACCCAATCCAGCCCCCTACCTTGTTCCACCCACCCTCCCAGATCTCACTCCTGGACCTCCATGTCCTGGCTACCTGGTACATGCCCTGCATGCTAACTTAATGGGGTGGGAAGGTCACAGTCCTGGAGGTGCAGGGGCGGGTGCTGTAGAGAGGCTTGGTGTCAGAGCCGTCCCCTGGGCAGTAGAGTTCAGGAAGTGGAAAGTTTGCCCACAAAGAACAGGAGGGTGAGAGAGGAGACCCTGTATCTTGGGATGCTGGAGGACTGCTGCTTGGGTAGCTCATCTTTAGGGAATAGCCACACATTATAGGAACATGAGCTGTGTAACATGGATCAGAGATAAATCTGTCCTGGAGTGGTGTAACTTTAAGCTGCCTAAAGTGTGCTTAAAACTAGTTTCAGGTGTTAATACATGGAAAATCCAGGGGTTAAGAGTTCCAAGAGCTGCCTAAAATCAATGTGCAATAAGGCCCTTAGTCTCATGTTATTGTTCATGACAAGCAAAGTACATCTAGAATGTTTCTTCTATGTCTTTTCTATTCCTCTTGTCTTGCGAGTTTTTCCATTAGTTATAGTTTAGGCCTACTGCTGCTTATTCTTTGCAAGATTGTCTATCATTTTCAGTGTGCCCTTAAAATTTGCCAACAGGTAAGTCACTCAGGCCTAGTCTACACATTTTTTTTATGCTTGCATAAATAGATTGGCTAAGGATATACTTTTTTAAAACTTCGAATAATTATACCAATACAATTCTTAATGAGGATATGGTTATACTAGTACAATATACTAGTATAATTTACTTCTTGCACACATGGAAATAATATTTATACTTATATAAATATGCCCACAGGAGGGAGTTGTACTGTTTTGAGTATACTGCAAGAAAGGTATCATCTGAAGTAGCTAGTGTGCATGCCTCTTCTGTACCTGGCCATACCAAAAATGTCTCACAAAATGGCAACTTTTAAAAATGAAGGGGTGCCATAACACAGTAAAGGAGAAAAAACGTTATCATAACTGTTATGATATGTTATAAAATGTTATCATAACTGCAACAGTATCCAAAATATACTAGGTACCTTCCCAACACATGTGTAGAACCACATGCCTGAAAGAGGATTGATGAAAGGATGTTTCTTAGAAACATCTTGTCTTGGAGTTAGTTGACTCATGTACTAATCACAATTAAAACTATTAGAAAAAAGGAAAAAAAAAAACAACCCAAAAGTGATACAACTATTTTTAATCAGAAAATGCACTACCATTAAAAGAAAAGAACAGCATGAGCACCACACTTTACAGAGAAAAACCAAAAAAGAATATCTGCTGCCACGCTTGTCTGAATTTGTTGGGTTTTTTTTAATTATTTTTCATTCCTTTTTTAAATGTCAACAAAAAGAACAGCAGGACCTGGACAGGTTACAGGGGTGGGCAAATGAGAATAGGATGGGGTTCAATACTGACAAGTGCAGGGTGCTGCACTTAGGCAGTAGGAACCAGAAGCATACCTATAGGCTGGGGAACTCCCTTCTCGAAAGCACGGTGGCAGAAAGAGATCTTGGAGTCATTATTGACTCCAAGATGAACCTGGGCCGACAATGCGAGGACACGGTCAGTAGGGCTAACCATACCTTGTCCTGAATCCACAGATGCATCACAAGCAGGGCCAAGGAGGTGATCCTCCCCCTCTATGTGACACTGGTCAGGCTGCAGTTGGAGTATTGCGTCCAGTTCTGGGCGCCGCACTTCAGGAGGGATGTGGACAGAATGGAGAGGGTCCAGAGGAGGGCCACTCACATGATCTGGGGACAGCAAGACAGACCCTACGAGGAGAGGCTATGGGACCTTAACCGGTTCAGCCTTCACAAGAGAAGGCTGAGGGGGGACCTGGGGGCCATCTATAAACTTTCTAGGGGGGACCAGTGGGGATTGGGAGAGACCTTGTCCCCCGAGCGCCTCCCGGAGTAACAAGGAATAACGACCATAAATTGTTAGAGAGTAGGTTTAGACTAGACATTAGAAGGCACTGCTTCACAGTCAGGGCGGCTAGGATCTGGAACCAACTTCCAAGGAAAATGGTGCTGGCTCCTACCTTGGAAGTCTTTAAGAGGAGGCTTGATGTTTACCTAGCTGGGGTCATTTGAGTCCAGTTTTCTCTCCTGCCCAGGATAGGGGGTCAGACTGGAAGATCTATAACGTCCCTTCCCACCCTACATTTATGAATCTAAGTCATGTTGCCACTGCAGTGTGGACAGACCCCACATTTCAAGTGGTGATGGATGCTTCCTCCATTGCACTGGCAGAAAAAAAAGCTAAAGACTATTAAACTGGAACCAGGGAAGGATTGTTTGCATTTCATACTTCAGTTTCCCTTCATATTCACATGCATATTCTGGGGGTAGTGTTACGTCAGAAATGAGAGGGTGACAGGTGGGGAGGAAAAGCATTAAAGGCATAGGCCACGGAATGGGGTGGGCCACTAGGCCCGTGGCCCAAACAACTTTTAGCACATTAATTTATATAACCCACAAATGCACAACTGCATGCAGTACTCCAGCTGCAGCCTGATCAGTGCCACATAGAAGGGAAGTATCACCTCCCTGGACCTGTTAGTCATGCACCTGCTAATGCACGAGAGTGTGGTTAGCTTTCCTGATCACTTCATCACATTGATGACTCGTGTTCATCTTGGTGTCAACAGTGACTCTGAGATTCCTTTCTGCCACTGTGCTGCTGAGAAGGTCATCCCCCAGCCTGGAAGAGTACTGGTGATTCCTTCTCTTAGGTGCAGCACCTTGAATTTGTCCTTGTTGAACTGCATCCTATTCTGTTCCTCCCACTTTCCAACACTTTTCCAGATCTGCCTGGATTCGTTTCCTACCTTCTACTGTGTTAACTTTACCCCATAATTTGGTATCGTCTGTGAATTTGGACCGAGTGCTTTCCATGCCCTCATCCAAGTCACTGATGAAGACACTGAACAGCACTGGTCCAAGGACCGAGCCCTGTGGGACTCCACTGCCCACATCTTTCCAGGCCGATACCAACCCATCCACTACCACTCTCTAGGTGCAACCCCCTAAGCCAATTTGCCACCCACCTGATCATATCATCATCTACATCAGAGCTGCTCAGCTTATCTGTGAGAATAGAATGAGATGCCATATAGAAAGCTTTTTTCCAGTCCTCTGGGACCTGACCTGAGCACCAGGAGTGCTCAAACTGCCATGGCAGTGGCTTTGCTATGACACTGGCCAAATACTTCAGACCCTTGGATGAAGATCATCTGGGCCTGCTGACTTAAACACATCCAGCCCCTCCAAGCATCCCTTCACTCAGTCAGTGCTAACAGTTGGTGTTCTGGTTTCCCTTTTGTGCCTGTCTATGACCCAATTGGGAGATCTGTCCTGATCCATGTTCAAGAATACAGAGGCAAAAAATGTGGTGAAGAGCTCAGCCTTGTCCCCCCTGTCACTAATTGCCCTAGTTTATCCTGTAGGGGTTCTATGCTACCCTGCACCTTCTTTTTACTCCCTATGTATCTGAAAGACTTTTTGTTATCTTTAATTTTTGTTGCCAGCCTAAGTTCCATTTGTGCTTTGGCCTTTCTGACTGCCTCCCTGCAAGTGCGGGCCATGTAGGTGTACTCTGCCTTTGTAGCTACCCCCTGCTCCCACTGCCTATATGCCTCTTGTTTGCCTCTAGGCTTTCCTGGCTTTTTCCCTGTTCATCCAAGAGGGTTTCTTGTCCCCTTTGTCCCCTTTCCTGCACAATGGGATTGTCTCTTTCTGTGCTTATAGGATTGCTCCCCTTAGGAATGACCACCCTTCCTGGACTCCCATCTCACCAATGCTCCTATTCTTCAGTGCCTCACTAACTCATCTCCTTAGCACACAGACGTTAGCTTTTCTGAAGTCTAGACATAATGCCCTACTGGTTATCTCTTTCCCAACCTACGCTGGAGTTTTAGGTACTTGAGTAGCTCCACTGAATTCCAAGGTGAATTTCATCTGTATAGAGCTACTCATATGCTAAAATGGTGCAAGACACCTTCTTTTTCATGGGCTCTCAACCTATCAAGTTTTTTTGTTAACAACTCTTGGCCTTGAAATCATTTCTTATTTATTTTGTGGGATGGGAAAACCATTAAATGGTCTGTTTTCTTACTTCCACAGCCATATTTAATGGCTTCCAAGTTTCTAAGAGCAGAAAAATACACTTAATGCCCTAAGACAGCAATTTAAAATAACACTTTTAAACTTTAACCTGCTCCATAATGCTTCTTCATAATTTAATTGAAGCCTCTTTTACATCATTAATTATTGAATGTGTGTATTTTCCTCAAAATAAAATTTTACTGATCCATACAATCCTAATAATTGCAGCTATGGTACATCCATCAATATAGAAGTTAACCAGCCCCAGAGTTTAAACACACAGGGGAGAAGGCTTTGCCCCAATGTTTGTTGAAATCAAATGTTGCTATGTGTTACCTGTTTGTCATTCTCTGTATCCATTGCTCTAGGAAGGATTTTCAACTACTACAGACTGCTCTGAGCTTTAAAGGCTTGATTTGAATCTAAATTTTCCACTGTGACCACAGGTCCCATACCTGAAGACCATCCATATGCACTTCTCTCTTACCATCACCACCACCACATAATAAATGGCACCAAATTCTGGAGAGTAAAGGAAGAACAAAGTGGTTTCCTCACTGTAGGTATTTTATTAGTAGAAATAGTACCAGTGGGAACATATTTGGGCACATGTCCAGGGATGCTTGAGTGTACACCACTCTCAACTGGGTGTACACCAATTATATTTATTCTTGTGTATGTCACAAGTGTTGTCTAGCATAGTGTCATGAAGATGCCCAAGGCCAAATGACTGAGCAGGGAAAACTATAGATTTTGATATTTGGTGCAGGATCAAATCACTTGCTCCAATAAATCTGAATCCTTGAATAGGCACTAGACTTCATTTCTGTACATTCATTTGCTGACCCATATGACATACAACTACTGTCAGTAAGCCACAGGCTTCTAAAATCAGAGGTGTCCAACTCACTCTGGCCACACTCCAGACTGGATCCAAATCACAAGAAGTCCTACTGGACTGGATCTACAGGGCCAGCAGCAGCTGCGGCAGGTCCTGTGGGAGCAGCAGTGGTTTATGACCATAAACAGGAGCCTGGTAGTGGTGGCATGGGTCCAGGGTGAGCAACAGCTGTATCTGCCCAGCCCTCACTCACCCCCTGCCACTAATTGTCACATCCATGAGGGTCCAAGGACTTTGAATTCTGCAACAGTTCATTTTCCAATAGCCTCCCCCCCCACCAAACATCCAGTGTCCTGATGGAGTGCTAACGGGCTGGATAGAATGATTCAAGGGGCTTTATATTTGACTAGATAGGATTACATTCTCCATCATAAAAGAAACAAACTCCTCTGTTATATCTGGTGGAAACTTGCCCATAAAAGCAAGCTATAGCTTCTTGAAAATTGAGGTCATTGAAATTCTAGGGTGATGGAAAAGTATGGCTTGCAGTTGAAGTATGGCTTGCACCCACCCTGGCGATCTTCATAGACATTAGGACTGGAAGGAACCTCACAAGGTCATTGGGTCCAGCCCGCCACCCAAGGAGCAGGAAGCTTGCTGGGGTCAAATGATCCCAGCAAGATAAGCATCCAAACATGCCTTAAAGGCATCCAGAGTAGGTGCTCGCACCACTTCTGGGGGAGGAAGCGGTGTGTCTGTTCTAGACTTTGGAAACTCAGATGGTAAAGAAGTTTAAACTTTTTATCCAGTCGAAAACCATCTTCTCAGAGTTTGTGACCATTAGACCTTGTCTTCCTTTGGGGTGCCCTGGTGAACAGATGTTCTCCTAGTTCCTGGCGCACACCCCTAATATATTTATAGGCCGCCACCAAGTCTCCCCCTGAGCCTTCACTTTTCCAGGCTGAAGCGTCCAGTGTCTCTCAGCCTTTCCTCAAAAGACTTGTTCTGGTGTCCTCTGATCATGCACATGGCTCTGCTCTGGACTCTCTCAAGCTTCTCCACATCCTTCCAAAAGTGTAGAGCCCAGAACTGGATGCAGAGCTCCAACTGCGGCCTCACCAAGGCTGAGTACAGTGGAGGAATGACTTTCTGGGTCTTGCTTGAGATAGATCAATACACGCAAGCCAGGGTTACGTTTGCTTTGCTGGCTGCGGCATCACATTGGTGGCTCGTGTTCATCATATGGTCAATCATGAGCCCCAAGTCCCTTTAGGTCAGGTTGCTAGCAAATGTAGCACTGCCAAGCCTACAGGTGTGATGTGGATTCCCCCCACCCCACCGCCCAAGGTGGAGCACCTTGCATTTCTCAGTGTTTGAATGCTATCAGGTTTTGGCCCTCCCACTTTGCAAGCCTAGCAAGGTTGGCCTGAGTCACCAGCCTATCTTCTAGTGTGAGCACACTTCCCCATAGTTTGGTGTCATCAGCAAATTAGTCAGTCCCCTTCTGATACCTGAGTCCAGATCATTTATAGATACGTTAAAAAGTATTGGTCTCAGTACGGAGCCCTGGGGGACACCAATGATTACCACGCGCCATGTTGACACGATTCCATCGACTACCACTCTCTAGGTCCGACCACTGAGCCAGTTCCCAAGCCATCAGACTGTGAGGTTGTCTAGGCCACAGTTCCCCAGTTTAACCATGAGGACTTCACGGGAGACCAAGTCAAAGGCTTTTTTGACATGAGCTCTCAAATATCCTTGCCAATAGCAGTGCTATGATATCTGTTAGTTCTTTTAGCACTCTTGCGTGCATTCCATCCAGACCAGCTGATTTGTGGGTGTCCAGTCTCTCAAGCTGTCCCTTCACAAGGTCTTTGCTAATGTTGGGTGTGGGTTGACCCATGTCCTGGCAATCCTGCATCTTGTTGGGCAAGGTGATCCCCTTAGGCTGGTGGAAGACCAGTGCAAAACAGTTATTAAGGGCATTAGCTTTTTCCTGGGTGTCGGTTGACAGCTGCCTCATTTGGTTTAGCAAGGGTTCAGTGTTGTCCCTGTTTTTCTTCTCACTACCCATGTATCTGAAGAAGGACATTTTGTTGTCTTTGATTCCCATAGCCAATTTGAGTTCAGTTTCGGCCTTGGCTTTCCTAGTTTGCTCCCTACAGGTGTGGGGCAGTGCCGAATAATCCTCCTTGGTGATGTTACCTGACTTCCAGTCCTTATATGCTTCTCTTTTCAGATACAGGAGGTCCATGAGTCCCCTATTTAGCCATGGGGGTGACACCTAAACCTTTTGCTGCCTTTCCCTTGGGCTGGGATGGACTTCCCTTGTGCTTTAAGGATCACATCCTTAAGGAGCAACCTCTTCATGGACTCCTCTCTCTGTTAGATGCTGGTTTCTCAAGGCCTCAGCAACCAGCCTCCTGAGCTTATGAAAGTTGGTTTTCCTAAAATCAAGAATTTCTGCATTGCTGACTGATTTGCCAGCTTTGTGATGGATAGCAAAAGTGATCAACTCATGATCAGTGTCTCCCAGCTTCCCTTCAATTCTCAGGTTGCTCACCAGATCATCCCCACTGGCCAGTACCAGATCCAGGAGTACCCCTCCTCTTCTTGGCCCATAAACCTCCTGGGCCAAGTAGAGTTCATCAATGCAGGTGAGGAAGCTGTGCGACCATTCAGATTTGGCAGTGTGGTCCTCCCATGAGATGTCAGAGTAAATGAAGTCACCCATGACAACCATGCACTGAGAGTGTGCAGCCTCTTCCAGGTCCTCTATAAATGAGTGGTCAAGAACTTCCTCTTGGCTAAGAGGTCTGTAGTAGATGCCTACCAAAATATCCCCTTCACCATGCTCCCCCTGTATTCTGACCCAAAGGGTCTTGTGTTGCCATCTTGAGTGCCAAACTCCACTTGCAGGGAAGTGTATTGCTCCTTCACATAGAGAGCTACCCCCCCTCCTCCCCCCTTTCTAGCAACACAATCCTTCCTGTGCAAGTTATAGACAGGTATATCTTCAAAAGCATCTTGACACCCATCTTGCTGGCATCAGCTGATCCCAGCAGTCTTTCCTACCAAAGTGCAGGGAGGCTGGACCCAATGATCTATAAGGTCCCTTCCAGCCCCTATCAGCTATAAAACTAAAGAAAACTGTGATTCAGTGATTGGCAGGATTTCTAATTAACCACCGTCATGATCACATCTGGCAACACTTGATGACTTGAGGAGTATTCTGTCCCAATGGATCTGGTAGGATCTTGTACTACTTGTCCATTTCACATGAGGTGGAGTCTTCTGGGGCTGGTACTTTCTAAACCAGTCAAGCTGGATTCATGATCACCTCACTTATAAGGAGTATCACTTTCCTCATACACGCAAAGTAGAGAATATCCATTAGTGTGCAAGTCCATTCCTTGACCCTCCTTCATAGGGATATGGATCACTGCTGCTTCTCTTTTCATGTAGCCTTGTAAACCCTACTTTTTTTCCAGTTGCAGACTTCCAGGGAATCCACTGCTTTATCTGATGAGTCTGGCGTCTCACCATGTCCATAGATGAATGAGACAATGTCAATTTTAGACTATACCCTCATACTCTGGTGACCTGTGGGTGGGAAAAGTTTACATGGGGACTTCATGACAGAGAGAGGTACTTAATTGGGTTAATCTGAAGTCAGGCAAAATATAGGGTAGAGATGCACTTTATAGACCTTCTAAATCAGAGATGTGTTTAGCTTTCATGACTTGGAGTAGCAGGGAACATCAATTGAGGAAGCCTTGTGCATTAGGGTCTTTAAGAGTCCTGTCTCCCTGGGGAAATCACAGGCCCCATTGCAGCCTGGGCATTGAGGCAAAGTATAGACAGTCAAAAAACCTGAGGCTCAGTCTATTCAATCTTCACAGGTTAGTCTAAACTCCATAGATTAAACTAATAACAAAGTGAACAGACATTCACTTTTGATTCTAGATATGTATCCAAATGCCTGCAGTGGCCCAGGCCAGAAGCCAAGGGGCGCTAGAGCATACATCCCCACTCAGCTGGAGCAGACAGCTGGGGTCAAGGCCAGCCCACCCATCCTGTGACTGAGGGTATGCAGGGGAGATGCAAAACATCCTGGGATTCTGGAGGACTGAATTAACTTGAATCTGGAGGGGATCTGGGACAGAAGTTCAATAAACCAATTTAACTTAAATCAGTGAAGTCTGATACTACATCCATCCACCTTTATCCTAAACTAGCTTGGCCATTTTGAAAGCAGTTTGTGTGCACTGATTTTCTGTTGTGGTACAGATCTGAACTGGTTTCCAATCACTTATACCAGTTTATGTGTAACTTGTCCTTAGCCTGAAAGAGAGAGCCCTTGTGGGAAAGGGCTTTTAATTAGTGATGGAGCAGACAAAACTTCTTTAGAAATGACAATCCCCCTTTCTCCCTCACCCTGTTCCTCCACACCTCCTTCCACTGTATCAGAGTTTTTTTCACAATTGTTACTGGCGTGCGCGGCCGCACAGAGGAGCTCATGCCGCACTGCCAGGTGTGCCTGCACGGCTGCACACACCATGAAGCTTGAGGGGAAAGCTGCTCCTTAGTAACACTTGGTGCAGTCAAGGAGGACAGTGTGTAGTGCAGCCAGTATTGAGCCCTTTGATGTTTAAAGAATAATCTGGAACATTTCCCAGACTCTACATCTGCCCATCTAATTTAGATTCCAGTAGATAAGACTGAACAGGGAAGCTACAGGGACAATTAAGTACCTTAATACCAATACTATACCACTTTCACTCACTATCAAACCACTGTGGACCATCCTCTAAAGAAAATCAGACAGATGGCTAGATGGTCAACAAATACATGCTGAAACAAATCTTCTAGATATTCGCAGTTTAACATGTGCTACTGTTTATCCATCTGTAGAAAAAGCCACCTGCCAGTTGTTTGAATGATATAACTGGCTGAGCATTAGTAAGTACTGAACAACACCACCGCTACAAAAAGTTATACACAAGGTATGAACGCTGATGCCTTCTGCAGACAAAAATTGCAAATTAAGGCTCAGAAGAAAGCAATTTTATGTTGTCAGAATATTTATTCATGACATGCATTATCTGTACGATTCAGAAACACACGTATACACACCTCTACTATATTACAAAATTTGCTGACATGATGTAGAAAAGGCTGTAACAGCACAGAATCTGTGCACTTTCTTTGCTACGGCACTCTGGCAGGAATACATGCATACATTTCAAAACTAGTTATATAGCTGATTGTCAGCGATTCATTCTCCAGCAATTCTCCTGTATATCCTTCATTCAATTAACCCCAGAGCCATCAACATTCAAAGACAAACGTGAAAATAAAAATCTGTGCAGCATGCAATGGAAGTAAACATCACTTAGCAATACACACATGTAGGGTGGTAATCATACCTCCCTGGAAAGCTGGACTGGCCTCAAATCATAATTTGATTGGTAACATTAGGTATTTTTTTTTCTGTTCCATCACAGATTACATATTTTTGTAGAGCTTCACAGACCCTCCCACTTCCACTGCACAGAGAATTCAGCAAACACTCTCCATGATCTGGTTTGAAGGCACTTTGCAAACCAGAGATGCATGAACTATTTGTATTTTTATGGATGATCTCCTATTTACATTCCTATGAGCACAAGCTTCCTCATTCAATCATAACTTTCCCTGACCTTTCAGCATTACTTGAGGTTTTGCAGAAGCCTAGTATTATGTAACTAAGCTGACGTCAAAATCTATGTTCCATTTGTTTTTTTGATATATAGTCAAAAGGCAAGGCACGGCTCACATACTTGGGCACAGATACACTGCAGCATTATGTAGACATATGCTAGTAATCTCTAAATGAGCTCATTCAGGTACTAGAAGCATCATAATAATGCACATTGCTTAATCCAGGCTGATTTACCCTCCTGAGAAGCAATGTAAATGGAGTCTAAGTGAAGCATCATGCTGACGTGGCTAGACTCATAGAGGTCACTAAGATAGCTCTAACTTTTCTATCTTTAGGAAATAACATATGTTCACTTATTACCCATCTTTTAATAGGCCATTTTTTGGCACTCATGGGGCATGTCTACAGGAGACACTGAACGGCAAATTAGCAGTTTCCTGTGAAGTAAACACGTTGGTCTACACATGCATATGCTTACTTCACAGTAAATCTTCCTAATCCCAAATAAATTTGCTACCTGCAAATGCAAGCTGCAAATGTACTTGGCATTAGTAATGGCACTATAGTGCTCATGTAGATGCCTGGCTGGGAAATAAATCTGTTCCTGGTCAGCTGTCTACCAGGGGGCAGGAGATAGCACCCTGCCTCTGGGAGCTGCCTGCTGCCAGGGCGGGCTCTGACCCAGGAGCCCAGGGGTGGGGGGAAACTATCTCCCCCTGCCCCCCCTCCCCCCCCTTCCCGGCAGTATGGAGCACCAAGCTTCCTGCTCCCAGATCGTGGAGCAGGCTGGGAGATCCTTATCAGTCACAAGGCTGGGCTGGGAGATACCTATCTCCCAGCAGCAGCTTCATGACCGTGGGGCCACTGCTGGGAGATGCTTACCTCCTAGCCTGAACCCTGTGAGTGCGGGACTTGGGCTGGGAGATGAGGCTCTTCCACTCCAAGCCCTACAACCATGGGGCTCAGGCTAGGAGGTTAGGGTCTCCCAGCCCAAGGCCCATGATCACCAGGCTCAGGCTGGGACATAAGCATCTCCCAGCAGTGGCTCCACCATCATGGAGCTGGCACTGGGAGCTCCCTGTTGGTGGGGGCTGGGGAGCTTGCCCCCCGCCCAGCTCTGTGAGTGTGGAGCTGCAAGAGGGAACAGGCTGGGAAGGAGGGTGGAGGGCACAGGAGGGTGCAGCTGTGGGAGGAACGAGCCCCCTGGCCTGTTCCCCCCGCAGCTTTGTGCTCAGAGCTGAGTGGGGAACAAACTCCCCACCCCACGCTTTATGATCATAATTGCAATAGTAGAGCAGGGGCTGGGATCTCCCTGCATTGGGACAGCTCCCCTCCCAGCCTCATAGTCTGGCGACTTGAGGGTGACAGTTTCCAGGCAGCTCCAGGCTACACAGGAAAGCACGTGCAGCCTGCAGGTGGCTGGGGACTGTCCTGTTTCAGGCAGTCCCCAGCCAGCTCCAGGGTGCACATGCAGACTTCCCCAGGCAGCTGGGGGCTGGCTGGGAACTGTCACGGTCAGAAGCAGGTACCAACCCCATGACCCAATTTAGGATCAAGACATAAGGCTTAGAAGAGCTGCAGGGGTGGGGCAGGTCCCAGCCCCCTGCCTTGATCTGCCCATGGGGTAGCTAGTAGTGAGATAGCTGCTAGCTTCCTCACTGGCAAATCAGGGCAGGGGGCTGGGACCTACCCCCCACCCCTGCAGCTTTTTCCCCTGATTGGAGAGCCAGGGCCATGAGCTCCCTCCTGGAGGGGCAGAGGGACATTGCCCCCACGGCAGCAGCAGACAGCCCCCCAGGGCTAGGAGACAGTTGCCTCCTGGCCCAGTGCTCCCTGCCAGCCTCTGGGCTAGCACCAAGGGGAAGCCTGGAGCTCCTCCTGGTGACCACATGGGTGTATTGCAGTGCTGTAAGGAACTGGGAGCAAATCTGCTCCGTAATCCCTACATGTGTATGTAGACACCTACCCCAAAACCCTTACTGTGCAGTAGCTGGAGGAAATGCACACAAGATGCTGACTGCACAGTAGCCAAAAAATACTGTGCAGTACAGTGTCACAGGACAGACTGTGCTAATTTGCTACCGCACAATATTACGAGGCTACTGCATAGTAGCATCACCTAAACTATGTTTGTTGGTGCTACTGTGCAGTATCTCTAGTTACTGTGCATTTATTGAGTTCTTGCAAATACAAGTACTAAATAAATGCACAGTAATGACTGTGAAGTAGTATCTCATGTAGGTGTGTCCACTCAGTCTCATGACAGCATTTAGGATGCAATAACAAAACTTTCAAAGTCCAGACAAGGTTTCTTCCATAATGGTATGTAAGCTGCAGTGTGCACACATTTGTTCAGTTTTGCATTCTTGTATTACCCTCTGAGTACAGATGTCAGCAGTGCAGGCTCTAGACAGCTGAGAGTTTCTCTAAGAGCCAAAAGAGAGACCTTCAACCACCTGTGAAGCATCCTACAAGAAGCCCACATTAGTCAGATGAGGGTAAGAGAAGAGAGGCACACTTTCTTCTGATGTACCCAGAGTTAAAGAAGACTCTTTATCCTCAACTATACCTCCACAGGGGCATCCATGCCCTAAAACTCTCCAAACCAGCTTAAGTCCATTGAATGTGTCACAACTTCCATAAGCTCCCATGAGGGTGTTATTGTCTTATACAGTTATGCTATACAAAGGTGTTTTAATTCCTCTCTCCCTCTATCCCCAAAATTCAGATATAGTTGAGGAAATGCTGGGTTAGAGCACATAATACTGTCACCTGAAAATTTCTAGAGGGATCACAGACCAGAGGGCTGTTTCCTCTGCACAAAAAGCACACAGCCAGTCTATTTCTTTTCCTTCTGGCTTTGAACCTTGTCTGCCAAACTGTGAGAACAGGATTATGGAGCTGCTAGTCATCTAATCAGAGACAGGACATGCTACATTTGCATTCGGCACGTTCTCATAGCAGCTGCTCAATTTGGTACCTTTTTATGATCAGTAGATCAAACTCACACCATGCAGGGCTTGAACAGAATTACCAGTCAGTATTTCTGCACTACTGGAGAGGTCTGCTGTTAGCAGCAATTTCCATATTTGTTAGCAATACACAGTTATAAACAGACCCTTCCAGATAATAAGAGGATTATCCAGTTTTGATTTGTTGCCTGCCAAATTCTAAGCCCAGTTCAATTTGAAATGAAGCAGATGTAATTCTCTGAATGCAGATCTTAAACTGAAATTTCAAGAATGCTAAAATAACATTATGTTTGTGTTAGAGCTAGTACCGGGGTTTTTTGGCAGGGGGGGACTTTGTTGTAGGAAACCAGGAAAGGAGGAGTTTAAAAATAACTCTTACTTTCTATATTAGTTGTATTGGTGTAAGAGCAGCCATGTCTCAGTGAACACTTTTACATCATCATGAAGTATGTCTTCTACACAGGAAGGACTTCCTTTAAAACATGAGTATCATGGATAAATATTTTGTGCTCCTTTGCACCACTACCATACCAGGCACTTTGTATTGTGGGATAGTTCACCTGGTACATAGTGATAGTTAGCAGCAGCTAGCTAGGACTCACCACATTCCATATACAGCAGCCAAACTCTAAAATACTAAGATTTCCTCTCTGATCATACCATAATTGACTTCCTTTTGGGTAGTCAGTACCATTTTCAAACTCCTAGCAGATGGTTACGATGCGACAATCTATGCTGGGCGATATTTGCACCAGTTCACATGGATGGAGTTGACATACCACTGCTGGATGGCTGCAGCTTTCTAAACTGACTGCCACACTACTGAATGGCATTGGTTTTGGTTTTTGCCACAGCAACTACAGTTATTTCTCCCTTTCCCACCTACAGCGGGGCCTGAAGAAGAATAAGACAGTAGGTAACAAGACTGAAAAGCTGTTTCCCTTGGGGCTTTTCTTGGGGTGGCTTCATTCTGTTCAGTACCATCAAACCTGTGGGATCAGAGAACAAAAGTGAACTAGTGGGATATAGGGCTGTGTGAAACAGCACTGTTCCATTCCGACTTCAGTTTCAAGGTCTGGATGGAACAGTGTTTTGTATCGAATATAATTTCAAGTTGAAACAGCCTCACTGTTTCGCTTTGTCAAAACAGTGAGGCTGTTTTGATGCTGTTTCAACCGTTTCACTGGACCATGGGCCTAGGAAAAGGAACTCAGCCCAGGTAGGCTAAATTCCCAACCCCAGCCGGGGGCAGGAAATCAGCCCAGCTGGGCTACCTCACCATCCCCCCCCCCCCCATGCTAGATCACGCTGGGGGTGGGAAGACAGCCCAGCTGGGCTGCCTCTCCATCTCCCACGTTAGATCATGTCAGGGGTGGAGCGGCAGCCCAACTGGACTGATTTCCCATCCCCAGTGCTATGGTCGAAACATTTCAACTTTCAAAATGTTTCGACTAGCCTCATTTTGTTTTAAGGTTATTTCAACAGCCTTTGTTTCATTTTGATTTCACTGTTTCGACCTCGAAATGAGTTGAAACAGTGTTGAAATGAACCGGCCATCGAAATTTCACATAGCCCTATGGGATAGTAGTGTACTGAAGTCTTAGAAGGAGTAGCACTAGCTGCAGAATGACAGAATTACAAGTTCAGAACGACAAAGACCACCTCCTTGGAGATCTGTGCAAAGCTCTTCCTAGAGCTGCACAGGTAGTGCAATGTATCCAGCCAGAAGAATATGGCCATCACCCCTTAGAAAGTCATAACTTGTGATTTCTTATTATTAGGTGTCAGGTATGCCAACTCGAGACTTTTTTTTTACTAACCATCTATAAACTTTTTACTGACAACCAAACTTTTTTTACTTACATAATGTAAATAATAACCATTCTGCCAGGCTCTGGGCAAGCGCAAAGTTCAAATTAAAATTTAACAAAAGCCATTTGAGATAAACCTGGTTGGATGTAATATCAGACTTAGCTGATCTGGGTCAAACTGGTTTATGAAACTTCTATCCCAGATCCCTTCCTGGTTCAAGTTAAATCACAATCCCCCAGCATGCTTTCCAACCCTAAGCTTATTAATGCTTTTTCAGGAACTTGAACAGAGTAGAATGGAATCACATTTAAGGACCTAAAGTCTATGTGCCTATAGGTGGAATAGCATCAAGAGCTACTTGCACAGAAGTCAAACCATGTAGGAAACATATTGCATGCAATTCTATTCTGCTTACGTGCTATCCTAGTACAGTTTGTCAAGCACACAAGTCACAAAGAGAGAAGATGAAGGGGAGACTTGGTAACAATCTTCAAATACCTGAAAGGTGATTATAAAGAGGATATAGTCTTTTTTTTCTGTTGCTTTGAGGAGCAGGACTAGGAACAAAGGCCTCAAACTGCAGCCAGTTAAACAAACTAAAGGTTAGGAAGAACTTTCTGACTATGAGGGTAGTCAAGCGCTGGAACAGGCTACTGAAAAAAGATTCTCCATCCCTGTAAACTTTGAAGAGCAGGCTAGATAAACACTTTACTGGGATGGTTTATTAAAACAGGGCAGCCTGTCACCTTATAAACCAACTCAACTGCCTCGCTCTGGGCTGTTTTAGTCAGGAATGAGCCTGCCTTAAGGAGAGTGCTAGACTAAATGACCTCTTTCAGCCCTACTTTCCTATAATCCTATGCCTGATGCATGAATCAATAGATAGAACAAAATACGAAGGTAGGTCCATCTTGTTAGCTATAAGACAAAACAACCGGTAGCATCTGCACACAAGTAAACTTAGTTCTCATCAAAAAGAGTCAGTCCAATTAACATCTGGGCCCAACTGATGAGCTCTCAGAGAGTTCTTAAAGTTTTATTAAAAGTGAAATAGTTTAAATACTGGAAATGTTATGAAAAGGCTCCCACTTCCATTTACTGATTGCTATGATGAACTACAATGAAGCATTGGCAAGTGCAAACTAATTGAAGTAAACTCTGTCTCACCATCAATCTGCTTTTGTAATTACTGAAGCTACTGATTTGGCATGAAACTGCCCCTTTTTCTGTCTGCTTGATTTAAAGAGTATTTTTCCCAATGTATTCACAGGAGTGGAAATGAATTGTTCACTATCATATACTAGGTTGCTCTATTCATTTGATGAACCATCGGATTAGGTAGAGATTTAGTCAAGGAGTCTTGAGAGCTTTCTTTCCCTTTTCTCATCCCTACCTGGCATTGAAATGTTATGCTCATTATGTGGCTTTTTTCCCCTTTAATTTTCTGATTACTTGAATTAATTTTAGGGCCACAGCGGATTGGATCTGTTTAGTCAATCTTTCTGCCAGCTCTTTCAAAGCAAAGCTCTTCTTTATTCAAACATAGAATACAACTTTCATTGTCAAAATGTAGGAGTAAAGTTTAAGCTGGAATAAAATGATCTAATGGTCCTCCTTGGGTAGAGTTTTGCCCAATTTAAAAAAGTGGAAACTAAGGGATTGAAAAGCCAAATATTGCCCAGTCTGGTGCATGGTCTCATCATTTGTCAGCTTCTAAGACTGGAGAGCATTATTGAGCTGATTAGCACTATGCACAGATGGCATTGAGTGCGCAAGGCAAGAGACAATACAGGGTCAGCCGCAAAGAGTTTCAGAAGCTTTCCCCCACAGGTGCATAGCTTATCTATGGCAAAGCCCAAAAGAATATTCTACTATCTGGGTGCAGTTTGTCAGACCTGCAAGAAGGCTAAATCCCTCCTATTTATGCCAAGCAGAACACCCAGCTAATTAGGTGTGCAATGAGACACAGTTATGCAACATGGGGAAGGTGTGCAATGAGACAGTTATGCAACATGGTCATTACACCCTGCTGAATCTGTGGCAGTAATCAAAGGCAACTGAACATGATGCTAGCTGCACCATGCCTTGTTAGGCATGTTTCTAACATTTAGGCCTGTTAGAAAGCTTGCCAGTGGCTAGAAGGCTAGGGCACAGGACTTCTGAGGAGAGGCGGAGGGAACTGAGCTCATTTAGTCTTCTGAAGAGAAGACTGAGAGGGGATTTAAAAACAACCTTCAACTACCTGAAAAGTGGTTCCAAAGAGGATGGAACTAGACCAGGGGCAGGTAAAATATGGCCCAATTCAGCCTGCCAACTGGTTGGATTCAGCCTGCGGCTGCCCCTGTGGTGCTACACATGGGGCTAGGCCCCACCTGCTCCCAATGGGGCAGCCTACACCTGCACTCCTGCAAGCCTCAGCCTCAGCCAGCATGCAGCTTCTGGCAGCTCTGTCCCCAATGCAGCTGCAGCTGGCCAGATGTTCCTCTGCTCCCCTGGCCTCCAGCAGAAGACACCGGGCTGAAGCTTCTCCTCCCTCCACCCACCTGGAGCGGTGCAACAGGGGCAGGAATGGAAAGAGGAGCAGCTGCTGGAAGCAAGGGAAGCACAGCAGCACTCCACTGCCTGCAGCCACACAGGAACCAGCCCCACCAGAAGCTGTGCACTGGCTGGGCTGGGCTGTGGCTAGGGCTATGGCTGGCGCTGGGGCTCGTAGGTGTGGGTGGGAGCACCCGGGCATGGCTTGGCCCCACATGGAGCATTCGAGGGGCAGCTGCCAACCAGGTGAGCACTGCTTCATGTGCCCCCCACCTCCCTCTTTCTCCCTTCACCGCAGCTGGCTCCCAGGCAGCCCCCCCCCCCACCACCATATGCACACACCCTGTTCACACCCCCATCTCCTGCCACCCCCCCCCCCCCCGCCAGCACAGGGCAGGGCATGTAAGGAGTGGATCATATCTGTCTCACTTCTGAACACTGATCCCCACCAACCTAAAGCCTAGTAAGGAGTTTTGGTGAGTTGTTGGGGGAGGGAACTAGGATGGAAGTGCTATGGGGCTGGGTGTAGCTGGCCCCACACCCTGCCACCACATGCAGCTCCAGGAACTGGCATACTCCAGGGACTCCAAGGACTCCCCAACCCCCCACATACACACACCCCACTACACCCACACACCCCAACCCCCACCATAACCCCCCACATTTTTCCACAGCCCCCACACACACTCCCATGCACCCCTACCCCATCATACCCCCAAACACACCCATAGTCTCCCACACACACTCCCACCTCCACCATAACCTACCCACCTACACCCTCCCACAGCCCCCAACCCAAACACATACCCCACACCCATACCCCTTCACACCCTCCCCCACACACCATACCCACACTGCGCACACACACAGATACCCACTCCCCAACCACACATCCCCCACCTACAGCTCCTTACCCCACTCCTCACAATATACAAGAGTAACACTGTATTTTGAGCTATGATGCAATCACATCTAGACTATGCAAAAATACATAAATCAGGACAATATTTTTAAAAATAAAATTAAAATGTTATAGCAAATATTTGATTTTTTTAGTTTATGATTTGAGGGATTTTTTTCCAGTTTCAAAATGGCATCCCCTCCCTCCCCCATAAAAGTACTTCTGGGCAAGGGGAGGGACTTCCAGTGGCAAAGGTCAGGGGTTAGGTGGTAGGACTTCCAGTCCCAAGAAGGTGACCAGGGAGCGAGGCACCTGTCAAGAGGTGGGGCTACCCTTGAGGCTGTCAACAGCTCACCAAAGCTCATCAAGCAGCCCTCCAGCTATAATAATTGCCCACCCTTGAGCTAGACTGTTCTCAGTGGTGGCAGATGACAGAACAAGGAGCAAAGGTCTCAAGATGCAGTGAAGTTTAAGTTGGAAATTAGGAAGAACTTTCTCACTAGGAGGGCACTAAAACACTGGAACAGGTTACCCAGAGAAGTGTTGGAATCTCCATCCTTGGAGATTTTTAAGTCCTGGCTAGACAAAGCCTTGGCTCGGATGACCTAGCTGGGGACAGTCCTGCTTTGAGAAGGGGGTTGGACTAGATGTGATCTCCCAAGGTCCCTTCCAACCCTAATTTTCTATGATTCTATAACACATTATAAAAAGAAAATCTTTGCTTATCAGAGGCAGAACAGTCAGGGGCCAACTGCTCTAGGTGATACTTACATTGGGACAACACTTCATATCCACAGCAAACTGGTATGTATATTAATGCAGAGAAACTTTCAGCATTAACTCTCTCATTGTGGTCTGAAAGCAGCATAGTAGAAAACACTCAGCAGGTCCAGAATGGGTGTGGAGTACCTTTTAGGGCCAGGAAGGAAAGTCTATGCAATTAGCACTTCTCTTGTGTGTTGCTAAGGGGGGAGTCCAGGGAGAAGCAATGGTCTCAGCATTCAAAAGAAGAGTGGCTCAAAGAAAGCAACCAGAAAGGAGCCAAGATGCCCTGAGGACCAGTGCTGCATGGGAAATTGCTTGTTTCACTGAGACATTCGTGGACACTGACACACCAGAAGATGAAGACAGTTGTGTCACACAAGAGGCAGACTGCTGCAAGGCCCAGAGAAGCTGGCAGAAAAGGGGACACTCCTGGGAGATTGAGTGTCTATGATATTGTATTCAACCATGCAGCAGTGCTCTGGATGGTGACAGAAACACTTACAGCAAGCCAACGCGAAAGCCTAGGACAGGGGTTGTCACCTGGGGGTAAATGTACCCATGGGGTTACTTGAGAAGGCCTATGGGGTATGTGCAAGTGGGCGGGGATGAAGTGCTGCCACACACCATCCCATGCTGCCGTGCAGGCGCCGGCTAGCCAGATGCAGGGGAAGCTTGCACGTAGCAGCCACCACTGCTGGGCATCCAGCCACGTGCCTCCTACCACCCCCTCACTCTCGGTGCCCAGTCATGCACCACCCCCTCTTCCTCACTTGGAGGTTGGGGGTACGCTGCTCCGCATCCAGCCTCCAGGGGTTACAATGATCCAAAAAGGTTGAAAACCCCTGGCCTAGGACATGGAGACAGACTGGTTTAGGGGTCTTGCTGTAGCTATATAGGCACAATTTCAAGCCCTTCTCTGGACTCATGCCAAAGGCTGACTCAAGTTGACCTATCTATAAATGGGCACCTGGTTATTTGGACTGGAGAGTCAAAGGCAACTGAAGATGATGGCAACCACATCACACTTTGGGGGCCATTGCATCCAGAAATTGGTATGCCTTAACCACATTAGCACAATGGGCCATTAAGCTTGGGAGAATCCTTGACTTCAATATCAAAGACACATTGCAGAGACTGCGGGCAGGAGTACTACAGGCAAGGTGAGCAAGAGGCAGCTGATATATTCTTATGTCCTGAGTTCTCCCAAAATACAGCCCACAGACAGTGCCTCTTATAGGCATGACCCACATTTTCAGGCTTAAGCAAACCAAACTTCAAAGAAGCTGGTCTCCATCATTCACACAGCTTCAGGCTACAAGCCACCAAAAAGCTGGCCTTTTTGCCATTGAACTGAATGAATGGTGTCAACACTGGTGCTTAAGGCATGAAGTATTCTTGCATAATCTCAACAACACAACTCAGCCTGGACAAAAATAAGGGATAAAAATAATAGCAAGTCTTGTTTTTCCTTCCATGTTTTCCACAAATTTAAATCGATATAGAAGTGTGCATCAAAATTCTAGATTTCAACCGGCTCCAGATATCTTAAAGTGAGAAAGAAGAAATAGCTTGCTTTTCCAATAAAATGTACTTCTCCCAGTAAATTGTTATTATTGGAATACAACTATTTTTCTAGCAAATAGAATAAACCCAATTCAAGTGAGCAACTGTTTTGGAAGGTAGATGCCCCTCCCACCCCTTCACAAATGAGAAGTAAATCTCACCACGGTACGAAGGTGCCTGAAACGATTAATAGATCTCCCCAAAAACATCTATATAGATAGTTAAATACAAATGAAACAACTGTAGTATAGTTCTATGGGTAAGTGCATACTTGACTATTGCTGAAATGTCCGATTTCCCCAGTTAATGGGACAAGCGTGAATTAAAAAGGAGTTAATGTTATTTTTGGCAGAATGCCTTAGTCTTTAACATGGTTTGATAAATTACTTGCTCCCCTTAAAATAAAAGGCCTTATCTGGACTTTAAGAGACTCAATTTACTGCAACGTGTCAACTTCACTTAAAACATCACCTCTCCTTTTTCCAGCATCTTATCAGCATTCAATACATTGCCTCCTAGAGCCAGCAAGATTGTAATATTCAAGCTGACTTTCTTTGAAGGGAATTAAAACTCTAGCTTCTTAGAACTACCCATGCCTTTCTTCCCTGCGAGAGGGTGACCACAAGGAATGGAAGCTGCTAGGATGCTCAAGTCCCACAAAGGGAATATGTCTGAATGCTGGAAGCATGGGACAATAGACTTCAACAAAGTACAGCAGAGGGTGTACATGTCCTATACCATGCCATGAAGGTGACAGCAAACCTTTTATAGGATCTTTGAAAGACAGCACCAGCCATGGTTGCTCATAAACCAATATCTCCCTTAGATCCCCTGCATTGCTCTAAGAGAAAAAGCAATTCTCACACCCCATGAAACTCCCTTGAAGTCAGCTAGCTGAATTTAGTCAGAACTGAATTTAAGCCTTCGAGACCCAAGCAATCCCAAACTAATTAACCCACAAATATTTTGCGGTGACAACTTGCCCAGGTGCATTCATGACTGAGGATTTAAATTCATTGTTATCTTTAATGATCCACGTCTCTAGAGGTTTAAATTACATCCACTAGCAAAAACAATGCCTAGGTTCACTGCAGATGCCTACCACTGAGCATTGCTGAAAAGTGTTGCTCTGGCATATGAATACATATTTATTTCAGTAAGCAGAAACATTGAGTTTTCCTATGCCTGGATAATATTATTAAAACAATAGTACATTTTAGTGCACTACTGCCCAAGAAAATCATTCCCAAGGATATTAAATAGCATTTCAAATTCACCGATTTTCATGTAACTTTGCTCAATTTTTCCTTCTGACCTGCCAAAAATCTCACATTGGACTTTGACAGCACAGCTGGTGTATCTCCATCTCATGCATCCTAACAAATAATAAAGATTCTGTAGACATGATTATAGCCTTACAGGCACCTTTACAACACTACTGTCTTCCAAGCAGGGCCTCAAACAAGGCCTTGTTCGAAGCCACTTTAAGGGCTTTAAGTGAATTTGAATACAAGTTAATGCTGATACAAAGATATGGCCAAGGGCAAGGTGGAAAGAACACCTCATTCTTAGACCTCAACAAAAGTTTGTAATACTGGCAGCTCAGTTAAAAAAGAAACACCGTACTCACAAGTGAAGACAGTGAGATTTAGAATAAATGCAATACTGACTGTGGAAATCGGGTCAATATTTAGAGCAGAGACCTTTCAAATTCAGGTCTAATCTCCTGTTGTATGAGATCAAGCTGGAAATCATGATTTGATTTAGCTCTTTGGTGGGGGATTTACCCACTTCTTTTCTCTCTTATGCCACTGAGGTCTTTCCTTGCAGTCCCAACTGATGATGAAAATTCAGGCAACAACAGAGGTGGAAAAAGTGGCAGTGAGGGCTATCAAAGCCAGGAGCCTCTATTGACACTCATAAGGTTGCCCCTGGGGAGGGACACTTGCTGGATGGGACACAGAGCATGATTGGTAACATCTGCGAGGCATGGGCGTGGTGTAAGGGGCGGCTGGAGCCATATAAGGTGTCAAATAGTGATACCTGAACAGCAGCATGGGAGGACGCCCCCCTGCCCCTGCAGTGCTCTACCCCCACCCTGTATTGCCTCTAGCCGCTGCTCAGGAGAAGCTGGGCTGGGCAGTGCGGACAGCTATGGGAGCACATTCCCTGTGCCCTGTGATGGGGCTGGAGAGACACCTACAGCACTGGAGACAGAGCTGGGGACAGGGCCACCTGCCTAGGCAGCCAAGTTCCCCCATCCCTTCTCCCTCCACCCCACCTGGCCAAGGCTGGCAATGCAGCTGAACTGGGGATGTCAGGATTGCTTTGAGCCTTAGTGGCAGCATAGTGGCTGGGGACAGGGATGAGCTGGGAATGGGGCCACTTGCCCAGGCAGCCACACTTCCCCCGCCCATTCTCCCGCCCTGCTCTGCCTCCCCTGCTGCCACAGCTCCACTTACTTGGGGGGGAGGGGGGGATGAGAAGGGGGCAAAATACAATTTCACCCAGGGCACCATTTTCCATAAGGCCAGGTCTAGTCACAGGGGACAGGACAGTCTTAAATTGCAACAAGGGTAATTCAGGTTGGATACTAGGAAGAACTTTTTCACTATAAATGTGGTTCACGATTGGAACAGATTGCCTAGACAGGTTGTGGAAACTCAAACCTCAAATGGTTTTAGAAGCAGATTACATAAACACTAGTCCGAAATGTTTAGACAGAGATGATCCTGTCTTTGAGCAGAGGGCTGGATTAGATGACCTCCCAAGGTTGCTTTTAGCCCTACTTCTCTCTTATTCTCTATCTACCACAAGAACAAACCCTGGTAACAAAAACACTATCCTAAAAATGCTGAGCAATAACTTAGCTAACACTAAAAATGAAAATAGTTACTACCGTAATAAAAATGACCAAATCTATGCAGTCATTACCGCTCAGGGAAAGAATAGAAAGTAGCCAGCAGGAATCTGTTTAAAAAAAATCTTTCATGTAGAATAATTGCCTTACAATGCCTATGCAAATTGAGCAGACTTTCAGCTTTAACTTCATTTCCTGGCTGTTTGAATTATTTCATTCATTGTCTTTGTACTAACTTTAAAAAGCAAGGAAGAAAATGGTCTAAAGACATTGACTGTGAAGAAATGTAACTGTTATACTAACAAAAAAAATCCAGTAGATTTAAAAGCAGCAGCCTGTGTTTTAACACATTCTACCAGAAAATATTTTGCATAGTGGAAGCATACATTTAATAAAGGATAAGGAAACAGTTATTCCAAAGCACGACTGAAGAAAAACAACTAAAACTAGGCTTGCCTTGGTGCTCCTGCCCAGGCCACAGGAATTCACTGTGCTGGACTAGAATGGACAATGAAAAAGGTATTTATTTCTATTTTAACAATGTATGCTTTTGTCACCTAAAAGTGAAGAGCCCTTAAAATGTAAGTGTTCACCAGTTATGGCTTGTTACCCTGTGCCAAATCTTCTCCGATCATCTCAGAGTCACAACATTTCAGTCAATGGTTACCTCTGGGATGTGAAACCTAGTTCACATTAGGGTAATGTCAGTTTGATCCATAGAGATAAAGTGAGCAATCTGCAGTCCTCCAGCCTCCCAGGATGCACTGCCCCCAGGTTTCTCCCCTTTAACCTCCCTCCCTGAGCAAGAATAGAGCCCAAATGTCCTGGCTTCTAAGCACACCTCGCTCACCAGCCCTGCAGTGAGAATTCAGAGTTGTACAGAAAAGAAATAGCATTAACCCTTAACATGTGACTGGTAATAGCATGTTTTAACTTAAACACTGCTTAACATTTCACAGATTTAGTATGGTCTAAATATAACATGTAACTTCATCCTGACACCACCCTGGGTGAGCTGCTATAATCTAAAACATGAAAGTCATCCTTGTAGGGCTGGATTTTGAACTAGTAAAGCCATTAGGGATTTCTCTATTACTTTAACAGCAGTAGATTGTATTTGCAGTGATTAAATGCATGGAAAATAAAAAAAAATGCTTAATTGGTAGCATGACTTATATTAACTTAAAGTTCTAAACTTAGCATATTATATAAAATATACATGTGTTTTTAGTATATTGTGTCCACACACTGAATTTTTTTTTCATGTTCATAGTTCTATTAAGAGCAAAGTCACAATTTTAAATATTTATCCAAATTTAATTTCAAAATAGAATTTTGGCCCCCAAACTCTAAAAAGGGTGCTGGGGGCAGAAAAAACCCTATACCAATCATAAAATGACAGTTAATGTAGTTTTACAAGCGTATTAAAATGCAAATAAAATATTTACGCAGGAGAAGCAATGCTTTTAGTGCACTATGCAATTTACATTCCAAGTAGGAACAACTAATCTTCCACACATTCTAGTTTATAATAGCTAAGCATGAACACACCAATGGAAAGAAACAGGGTTTTCATTATGAAACTATTTAAAAATAAATGTGTGAATATAAATGATCTATTTGTAACCAAACTTCAGTAGATCAAAGTGAAAGCCTCAAAATAAGATGGTGTAGAACAGTATTACTTTCAAGCATTGATTTATATTGGATGTTGGTACTAGTGCAGTTTTTGGTACATGACTTTATTTAAAAATAATGAAAAAAATCCCAACTTAGCAGCCTTCTATTACTTACAGAGTTACTTTCCATTTAAAAAAAATAATAATAATGTTGGCTACCAACAAATTTCAAAGGATTTAGCACTGTGTGGCAGAGGGCTAGTTTTTCTTGTCTACCTGCACAGGCAACGTATAGCATGGACACAGAGGGGAGTGGGGCATGTGTCCCCCCCCTGAGATTGGCCCTCACTGGCCAGGGAGCAGGAGCACTGAATGAAGTGTCAGCTCGTGCTCCCCCGAGATTGGTGGTGACTGGCACTGAGAAAAGTGCCAGTGGCACTTCTGGGTTGATGATTGGCCACAAGGGGACCCCCCGCTCCAGACTCTGGTGGCACCAGTCACCCATGTCTACCTGGTTATGCAAAACAGAGGGCCAAATTGCTGTTTTAAATGGAATTTGAACAATAGCTTTCTTTCAGTTTGTCATTTTGTCTAGGGATGAGAGAGGAGTTGGGGTGGGAGGGAGGAGGTAACGAAAAAAATGTTTTGGATTGACACAGGACAAACGAAATTGAGAAAAATTGTTGACAAATGTTGACAAATTACAAAAATAAAAATGGTTTAATCAAAATGTCCTTCTTGAGCGGAAACATCTTTCATTAAAAAAAAAAATGAAAACAATTCCCAAAAACCAAAAGAAGGAACACTAAAATAATAGCATTAAATACACTGATTATTTTACAAGATACAAACAAAAAGGGGCAAGTTTTGATGTTTCCAACTCTTTATGTTTCCTGGAAAAAGTATGGCTTAACAATCTGCCCATCCTGAGTTCTAACTTCACACCTGTGCTATATACATGTGCAAAGTGACATATACACTAGGAAGCAAAACTGGAGGCATTCGGAATAACTCAGCCATAAGAACCCCATGGGAGCCTTGGGGAATCTGAATCGAGGGGTACAGTACTTTTTCATTGTATATACTATCTTAACAGGATTAGATAAAGACAGTCTGCAAAGTGCAACTCTATCCTAACTAAATCACCTTACTTCACCAGATTAAGACATGCCTATGGCCCTGTCTCCCATAATCCCATCAAAACCCAAGCTTTTATGTTATAAATATGCAGGAAATAGTACCTTCTTTGTACTGGCCTCCACACTTATTGCTAGCCAATGTCTACAGAGTCGTGTCATTTTGTGAAGTGCATATAGAATTTAGTACTCTCTATTCTCCTCCTCTCCCATAAACACAGTATTGATCTTTCTTTTTGGTGGTTCCCCTAATTTAAAATTAAATACATACAAGTAGTAGCTTATTTCTTTACATTAATTTATTAAAGAAACTAAAATATGGATGGAAACACAGTTTTGTGGAGGTTCAAATCTATGTCCTAGCATTGTAACAGGTGTTTTGTCCAATAGAAGCCTATTTAGCCTCTGAGCTATCTGTAAAGGGCAGAAAGAAAAGAAAGAAAGCTAACTTGCAGAATTGAACAGTGAACCCTAAGAGCACACAGAAATTAATCTAAAAGCCTATATAGTATTGTAGCAAAAGCTATCAATATCTGTAGCAAGGATAATGTTATTTGAAAACTGTGGTGGAGGGTTACTATTCTCAGTGAAGTTCCTTAGGGACCTTCTGTGAAGGGAACTATAACCTGCAAAAACTGGTAATTCTGTGTGTTCTCATGAATTCATCAATCGCCTTTTTGCTTTTTCTACTAAATGGTCTAATGTGCTGATGAAGTATTCCACTTGGGAACACATTATACTTCATGTGTTTTCTACAGAGGAAAATATTCCACTTTCTGCCACGAACAGTCAATATATTTTCAGAGAATACATTTTTCCCTTGCAAAATGTTGTTACCTTGCCTTCTCTTGGCTGGTATGACAAAAGCAATAGGGCCTTTCTTATGAGAATTTGCTGCCATATCCCACAGTAAAAAAAATAAATAAATAACTTACTGGGCTAGCTTCCTTCCTTTATTCCTCCAGAGCAAGATGAGCAATTCTTCTTCCTCTTTAGCATTTGTGTATTAGAAATCCCACCCCAGACCTTGGGCCTGACATCAACAGAAGTTAGGCCATTGGCTTCAGTGGTGTAGGATCAAATTGTTTCAAGGTCTGGAAAACTCTAAAAAGTTCAAGAATTACTGCAGTTCCAGTCTTAATCTGGGTGCACTGCTTCTGTAACAAACCTCACCTGAACTAGTCAGCAGTTGTTTGAAACAGAGACCTTCACGACTGTGAGCCTGAGCCTGGGATGCTTAAGATCAAGGAATTAAGAGTCAATCTCTATTTACATAAAGCCTACTTTATCTTGGCTGTTAGAAAGGACCCCCCTGATGCATGCAAGTGTCATTTTTATTCTGCTGTAGCAGACACACTTTTCTTTTACATAGATGAGCTCCTAAAAAACGAGGAAAGCCATACTTTCCTAGTTTAAATTCACATGTCCATCTCCAAGTTGATAAAGAGAAGGGCTGGAATAGGATTACCATATGTCTGGGTTTCCTGGACATGTCCTCTTTTTTGGCCCCCTGTGCTGTGTCCAGGGGAGTTGTTAAAATAAGAGCAAATGTCTGGGTTTTCTGCTGTTCCCTCTGTTCTCTTGGGCTGGATGCTGGTTGCAGCAGGCAATGTGATTGGCTGTTGGGGGTCATGTGCTCCCCATATGAGCCCCAGCAAGCCAGGTAAAGAGTGTGTGTGTGTGTGTGTGTGTGTGTGCGTGCACGCGCGCATGCGTATGTGCACACTACTTGGACAGCAGGGCTGGGGTGGAAGGGGCTGCAGGTCAGGAGTAAGGGGCACTGGCAGGATTGGGGGGGGGCAGGGGTCTGTGGGTCCAGAGTGCAGGGCACTGGCAGGGCTGGGGGGCAAGGTGCTTTGGGTTGGGAGTGATGGTGGGACTGGCAGGGCTGGGGGAGCAGGGACTTAGGAGTGAGGGACAGAGGCAGGGCATGCACGTATTACTGCCCCCCGCCTGCAAAAATATGATCCTCCCCCACTTTCCTTCTCCCTCTCCTCCCAGGTGTCCTCTATTTTGCTGCTGGAAATATGGTAACCCTAGGCTGGAAGAGACCTCTGGAGGTCACTTAATCTAATCCCTCCCTCAAGGTAGGATCATCCTTATTTAAACTATCCTATACAAATATTTGGCTGTCAAGCACAGTGCCCCTAAATATCCTAACCTGCCACAGGTAAAGCATGGGGAACAAGGACACTGTAAATGTCCTGTCACTGCAAGGATGGGAAGCTTTTAAAACACACACTGAGACGCAAGGAAGCGGGCCATTCCTCCCACCGCAGTTCACGCTGTTCTGGCCGTAAGGTAAAATTCTTTCCCAATTCCAAGCATGGCGATTGGTCTCACTCTGAAAAGAGGGCCAAGACGCTTTAGCCAGGAATATCCAGGTTTTTTATACTAAAAACAGATGGCCAGTTTAGTTTGGGCCTGATTGGTCTGGGTTTTGACTTGCATCAACACAGACTGTGATCAATGGCAGTTCAGTGCAGCTTGAATGGCAATTACCTTGAATTGGCCTTGATTGTTCCAGGGAAAAGCGTAAATTTGGATATTTCACGTGTTCTTAAAGTGGGACAATGAGCATGTGTGTTTGTAAACTCCCAGGATAAAATTCCTTGTCTTGCAGTAAATGGAGTCATCTGTTTTTAGCCCTAGTCATATCCAGGGCATTGGCACTCCCTATTCAAAACCCCCAGCCTTGGCTGCAGCCAACACCCAGTGCTTCTGAGGAAGATGAAACAAACCTGATACCTATAACAACAAGAGGTGGATTTTCTTTTCCTGGCTCCAGATAGCAATCAGCAAAGCCCAGAAGCATGGCGAGTGGGAGCGGGATGGGAGAGAAATTAAACAGCTTTCACTCTGTCCTGGAACCTGGGGACTTCAAACACCATTACTGCACAACTTCCCTAGGGAATCCACTCCACCGCCTCGCCGATCTCACAGTGAAGACGTTTTTCCTGGTATCCCATCCAAACCTACTGTGCTGCAATTTCAAGCCATTGCTGTGTGATCCAATCTCTGTAGCAACAAAGAAAAGGTGCTCAACCTCTTTTTTAAGCCAGCCCTTTAGATATTTGAAGACTGGTCTCATGTCACCACTTACTCATCTTTTCCACAAGCTGAACTGCCACTCTCTCTCAGTCACTCATCATTACATGGCTTGTTTTCCAAACACATCATCATTTTTGCTGCCTGCATTTGGACCGTCTCTAAGATGTCTGGGTCGTTTGGGGTTTTTTGAAGAACCCAGAACTGCACACACTACTCTAGTTGAGGCCTACCCAATATGAAATAAACTGATATTATTACCTCCCATGTCTTACACTTAATGCTTCTGTTGATGCAGCCCAAAACTGTTAATCTTTTGTGCAGCTGTCATACTACAGACTCATGTTGTGTCTGTGATCCACAAGGACTCCCAGATCCTTCTCCATAGTGCTGCCATCCAGCCCGGTGTCACCCGGTTTGTGTTTGTATTTTTGATCATTCTTCCCTAAGTGTAGCATTTGCATTTGTCACCATTGAACATCATGCTACTGGCTCTTGCTCAGCTTTCTACTATACCAAGATGCTTCTGAAGTATACCCCTGTCCTCCAGCATACCTGAAATCCTTCCCAGGTTTCATGTGATCTGAAAATTTGCTCAGAAAACCCTCTATTCAAGTATCCAAACTGTTAATTATCACATTAAGCAGCACCAAACCCAGGACAGACCCCTCTGGGACTCCACTTGAAGCTTCCTGCCATTTCAATATGGATTCATTTATAGCATATTTTCTGGCATATAGCACCCCCCCCCCCCGAATATTTTGAAAAACACCACAAAGAAAAGAAGTTCTTGCTTTGCAGTTCTGGTAAGCTACTGAGTAGCAGCAGCTAGGATGCTGAGTGTGCTTCACAGCTTGCTGCTAGTCCCATGTGCTGGATGGGCTCTGTGGACAGACCCAGCATGCCAGCTTGATCCAGTGTGGCAGGCCTGAGGCCATATGCAGGCCAGATTAGGCCTGCCAGGCCCACCCCCACATGCTGGGTCTAAGGCCACCTGTCGCTTCAGCTGCAGACCTTGGGTGTCTTTAAGAGAAGAATGGACAAGCACCTGGCTGGGGATATATGACCTCAGCACTCTCTGCTGCCCAGGGCAGGGGGTCGGACTTGATGATCTACTGAAGTCCTTTCTGACCCTACCAACTATGAAACTATGACCCCATGTGCTGGATCAGGCCAGCATGTGGGGCATTGTCATCCGGGGAGGGGGCTGGGGGGGGGGGGGGGAAAGAGGTGGTGGAAAGGGTGCAGAGATGCAGAGATCTGGCATCAGGGACACGGTAGCAGCCTTAACTACCACAGCTTACAGCCACAATGAAGACTGCCATATCTCTCTGGCTGTCAAATTTCCAGACCCCTGGGATTTGTGTCTTGTATATAAGGTGCACACCAATTTCCCCAAACTGGTCTTGCGGGGAAATGTGCATATTATGAGAGAAAATACAGTAAATACTAGGGCTGTATGAAGTTTCAGTCCCCGAGTCAATTTGGCAGATATTTGGTCTGATTTGGTGGCCAAATCTCTGAATCAGAATCAAACCAGAGGACCCTTTAATTTCTCTGAATTGAAGCAGAACTCCAAATCAATTCGGAGATTTGGACATAGACACAGATTTAAATGTTTTTTCTACATACCTCTAGAAAGCAAGTGGCTTGTGAATGCTGTGATGCTGGGGTGCATGGAGTGTCCTACAGAAGCACGGGGGGCCCCCCAGCATGCTCGGCAGCAGACCTGGAAGTGGACCAGAAGCACTTCCAGTCCACTTCTGGGTCTGCCAGGGAGCACGCTGGGGGGACCCCTGCACCCGCCCCCCAATGATTGGCGTCTCCTGGGTCTGGGGGGGGGGGGCACCCAGAGTCTACCCACAACCAATCACTGAGCCGGTCCACTTCTGGGTTCACCACTGAGCTCACAGAGGGCCCCCTCCCCGCTCCTGTGGGATGCTCTGTCTTCCCCAGCATTACAGCATTCACAAGCCACGCTGGTACCTCGAGGTATGTAGAAAAAACACTTAAAGCTGTGTCTGTGTCCAAATTGCTGATTCTCTGAATCAGCATCGAATCTTCAGATTCGGTTTCAGCTGAATCGAATCAGGGACAGTGATCTGAATCAATGAATCAAATCACTGTCCCTAATTCGGGCCGAATCCAAATCCGAATCGAATAGGGCCCGCTTTGCACACCCCTAGTAAATACCTTGTGTTTCTGGTTATTGAACCAGCTACTTATCCACCTTGTAGGAGTTTCATCTTGCCTGCTCTTCTCCAACACATTTGTGAGGAGGATTCAAATAACTTTATCAGATAACCTAAACTACGAATACTTCAGTAAATTACTCCCTTCAAGCACTCTAGACCTTCTGTATTTCAGCATCTCAATCTCACTAGTAGAGCTGTCCATAAAATATGTTTTTCCCCCATGCCAAAAAAAAAAAAATGGTCTCTTCATGAAAAAAATTAAATAAATTCCATTAAAGTTAAAACACCATCCATTATTTCTTTTTTTGAGTAAAGCAAATACTTTCCTGTGTGCCGAACTACGTACGCTTCTACAAGTTTGTAGTATTGTAATCTGACTAACTGAATACGCTGCTGACCACTAAATAATTTTTGAGAAACACCATAAACCCACAAAATTCTGTATCCATACATGCAACCTGTAAGAGAGATCCCTCTTATGAATCCTACCAGTTCTATTGAACCAACATCTTTTTTAACTCACCTGTGATTTATGGACACTTTTCCACAACATCAAAAGGCATCGCATTATCAGTTGTCTTTTTCGAATGCAGCGCTAAATTAAATACTTGGTTGTGTGTGGGATTTTTTTTTTTTTTTGTAAGTGTATGCAAGTGCCTAACTTTTGCTGCCAATTAAAATAATAAATAAACAACACAAACTGTACAGATTAGAGAACAGAGTAATATTCCTTTCTAGCCATATAAATGAGCAGTTGTCTTGCTACGGGGAAGAGAAAAACTAGACCGGAATTCATTTCCGCCTCCCATGGTGAAATGTTTATTGTTGTTTTTCCTATGCTACAATGGCTGAATACAAAGCCAAAGTCACAACAAAGCAATAACACCGCACTGAAGTGTTCCCAGAATTGGAGCCATAGACAAGCAACATTACTTATTTCCAGTCCCCAATTCAAGTTTCCTTATAGCCCTCTAGGCATTTCCAGACTAAATAGCTTTGAAAAGGGGAACAGCACATTAGCAGTCCCTTTGAGACACTCTGAGTAGTGTTGCTGTATAGAAATCCCAGTTTAAATTATGTTAATAGAGCTGCAAGCTCCAAAGAAATTATTTATCAGAACTAGTGCAGGACCCCAGAGGTTATACATTTTTTACATCTCTCTTTCTCTCTAATCCCAAATTTCTCCAGTAAACCTTTGGTGATCTGCCGAGGTCTCAGGTTTAGTTTTTCTCAGCTGTGCTCTTTAAGCAGCATGGATGTTAAGGCTCCCTCAGACCAGATGCCCTAGTGTACATCATTCCATTTTGTAATCCCAGGGAACACACCACAAGAAAGGAATATAACAGATGGCATCAACCAAGACTGCTCCAAGACTCTCAAAGAATATTACAGAAGTATTGCTATGGATGATAATGTACTACCACCTTAGAGCATGAACATCTATTTCCATTACCTAAACTGTAAGATCTTTGGAGCGGAGCTTTCTTTATTACACACTGTAACAAGAATCTGGTATAATGGAGCTGAAACTCTTATATGCTTTGGCTCTGGCTTTTTACACCATCACTTAGAAGGCATGAATCAGCAGAAGTAAAAAGGAGGTCTGTGTATTCTATCCAAAAGGTTTGGTTTTGGTTTGAATATGAGATGGCAATGCTGCCTTGGCTTATTCATAGCTTGCTGCTAATGATCTGTGCTGCAAGGGAAAGTTCTGATCCTGTTCCCATCCCCATCTCACAGCTTTTGGGGTCAGCAAAGCTCTCACATCCTTGAATGAGGCACTGATGCTCCAGAGGATCCCAGCTGATGTGAACAAGTGGCAGCAATCAAATTTGGAAGAAGTCTACTTGAACTCTGCCATAAAGAGAAAGGATGCTGTGATATGGCGTCTTGGTCCAGCCTTCCTTTCACCACTGCAAATCAGCAGTAAATGAAGTCAAAAGAGCATTAAGATCAACTCTCACATTCAAAAATAAACATCCTTTCATCTTCACTTCCAAGCAAGTTTTCAAACAGCTTTGAGAAGCAAAGAAGCAAGTGAATTAAAAAAAAAAAAAAGGAGAGAAATGAATGTTGAGAGGTGGAAAAAGGCTATCAACCAGCGTAGTTATTATTTTAAAAGTCCTGGCAGATACATTTTCTAAAACAGAGCTCTGGCTTTTAGAAGAAGATAATTTATTTGACAACTTTAGCCCATCTTTCTAGTTGTGAATTATGCACAGACAGACTTTGATTTTCTAACGGATTTGTTTATTCAAAATTACTGGATGAATGGCCTGTGAGACCATATTTCAGCTTCCCAATTCCTGGCAGAACATTCACCACAGCTATTGCTCCAAGGGATTGCTTTCCATAATTCACAGCAGGTTACAGAGTACACACAGGACTCTCTATAGGTCCAGGCATTGGCTCTCTAAGGACTTGGTCTGGCAGGCCATATTTCTTCATCCTATATTTGGTACCCAGTACAGGAACAGAAGAAAAAAGCCCTTGAGCAAAGACTGCACTTTCTTAACTCCTAAAGAAACTGTTAAAAGGGCAGTTGTTGAACTAGGGTATCCCCCAAATCTATACTACAAAGGGAAGGACTACACATGGGCTCTCTGGGATGGTCCCATGCATCTGTAGGGTATGTAGACCACTGAAAAGGAAGCATTAATGGGACACTTTGTAGAGCCATCTGCTTCATCCAGTAGCAGAAGGATTTACATATCTGTCTTAGGACCCCCCCCCCCCCCCCAAGGTCTACTACCAAGTGATGCTCCCATTTGCAACTATATTCCATTTTGCCCATTTAAAAAACTTAAGCAGAGAAAGAGAATAAAGGGTTAATCTATTTTTATCCCTTGCTCTTAATAGACCTTTTGGCATTCTTTCTATTCTACAAATGACACCAATCTATCAACAGACACCATCATGAAAATAAGCACATCTATAAACGTTCCTAAGAGAGAGAACTGCTGGCTTGATAAATAGATAGCATCCTTCTCTATGTAATATCCCACACTGCTCCCCTCATGTATCATACAAAATAATGCAAAGAAAAACTGGTTTGCATTATGGTGACATCTGCCAGAAAATGTGTGACACAAGATTTTCCTAAAATGAGTTTAATCTTGAAAGAAAAGCAAAATCCTCTCTCTCGTTGCCAGTAGCACTTCCTGGCATTAAAATTAGTGGCTCAGGCCAGGCATAAAACTGCTGTATGTCCTAGAATTCAGAAAAAGCACTTGCAAGTAGTTAGTGATGTGGGATGCCCAAGCTAAGACAAAGGAGATAAGACTAATGAAAATTTGGTCCTTTAAAAAGAAAGTCTCAAAATACACAAGTCACTTTGGAATAGAGGAAGGAAAAAAACACAGTCACAGAGTCATAGAAAAGTAGGATTTGATAGGACCCCAGGTGGTCATTTTGTCCAGCTCTCTGCTCAAGGCAGGATCATCCCCATCTAAATCATCCTGTAACAAGTGTTTGTCTAAATTATTCTTAAAAACTGCATGGATAACTCTCACACAGGACCAAGACCACCCGTAAAGTAGGGAGATGAGGGCACTTTCAATGTCCTGCCGGTGCAAGGACAGGATGTATAGGACCAATGTATCTGCCTGCCCTGCTGCTGTCTTCTCCCTGTCTTCTCATAGGCATCGGTTTCACAGAAGTAACTCCTTTTTTTTGTCAGTAAAGAGCAATTGAAGCACGTAAGGAAATGAAAGGAGAAGATTATTGGGATTACACATGAAAACACACTTCATTTTGCCTCCTGATCACATGGAAGATAAATGTGTCATTTAAATTTCACTTGTTCAGCCAATACTTAATTTAATATCTCTAGCGCCTGGAATTTGTTGTCATTTTCAACTACTCTTTAATGCCGACAGAAAGAAAAATCTATTATTACAGTTATGTTAGTAAATCCCCACAGCAGCTGATAATGTCAAGCTCTTGGGATTTTTGCTTTACCATTCAAGGGCCATATTTTAGCTAGCTACAGATTTCCAGTGCCAAGATGTCTGAGTGCCAAGCAGCATGGGGAAAGGGCAGATGGGAAAGCTGTAGAGACACATGCACCTTCTTGGACAGGAAGACAACCTGAAGACAGCCCAAATCTTGAAGTTTTGGATCAACGAGTGCAAGAAAAGGGAAACATTCAGTTTCCCAGCCAAAAAATGCTTCTATGTTTGTGTTGTGCCCCTCCCATGGGTTCACAAGCCACGATCTAGCCCAGCAGTCCTAAAAAATCTGTTTATTCATTGATAAAATCCAGACACATAATTTTACCAAAAATGGTTTTCCTATGAATAATCAATATTTGGCCCAGGCTATATGTTCCCTCTTCTTTCAGAAAGACAATATAGTTGATTTTTCCTTGTTCTGGTCATTCTGTTCTACAAAAAGCATGGGGGAGCCATATGCATCCTCAAACTGTGCACAATTTGAATAGAGCACAGAAAGTCATATTGGGTAGAATATTCAACAGCAATATTAACAGAATTTGTGAGCTGCTTTTTATTGCAAGTATTGAAGTACAGAAAAAGGAATGGCTGCATATGCCTTTAAGAGAGGACAGCCTAAGTTCTGGTTCAGAAACAGATCGCTAAAAGCCATTTTTTCTTAAAAGCAAATCAATATAACCTGCCATCCTTCTTCCCTGTGCCCTCTTTGAGAAAAGTAATCAGAAGTGCAGCACCGGTTATAAAGTGCTACATTCTGGTTGAACCAAACTGCATCAGACTGAAAACCTAGAGGAAAGCAGGAACAGCAAAATAGGAACATTTATCCTTCCTAAAAGAAAGTACAGCTAAAAAGGAACCTGCGAAGAAAGTTATAAAGCACAGTTCTCAGTAAGTAAAAGCCAGGATGTAGCAGGCTGCATCAGTATTTTCTCTCTCTTGTTTTAATGCAGAAGTATACCCAGATCTACATTGCATATAAGGTTAGTCCTAAAAAGGATAGACATTTATTAATGTGATGGAAAAAAATTAACCAAAAATCAGAGCCCAACTGTGGAAGGCACTATGCAAACGCACAGAAAAATTCCCTGCCCTAAAGAACTTATAGCCAACATAAAAGCAGACAAAGGAAGTGCATTTAGGAAATGAATTATGACAGGGTGCCTGTGAAAGCAAAGGGGCTGGAACCAAGAAACCTGGAGGTCCCTTCCAGTTCTTTATCCTTAAAAAACTGGGGCTCAAGGGGATGAAACGACATAAAAGGGAGATCTTAACAAAGCTAGATAGGCTCTGAGACCCAGACCAGTGCTTTAAACATAAGTTGTCTTTTACTCTCTTTAGGGGTCTTGTCCCAGGAGAAATCCCAAGAGTCAGAATTCTTCCTGGGGCTTCTGGAGTGTGGGGGTGAAAATCTTGTAGCAGGAGCTACACCGTGAAGAGATACAGACTGGATGCTCCTCTAAAACCACAGCACGGCATGCTCTGAGACTTAACGGAGAAACTGCATTTCACTTCAGAGTTGTTAGGGCCTGGAAGGGACCTTACAGAGCATCAGGTCCAGCCCCTGCACTTGGGCAGAAAAGACATCAGATGACCCCAGCAAGATGGGCATCAAGATGCTTTTTGGAGATCACCAGGATGGATGACTGCACCACCTCTGGGGGCAGCCTGTTTCAAACCCTCGGCACTTGACTTGCAGAGAAGTTTTTCCTTATGTCTAACCTGAAGCGATCCTCAATCAGCTTATACTCATTATTTCTTGTCTTCCCCTGGGGGGGGCATTGGTGAACAGATGCCCCCCCAGGCCCTGATATATGCCCTTGATATACTTATAGGCTGCCACCGAAGTCCCCTCTGAGTCTTCTCTTCTCCAGGCTGAGCAGTCCCAAGTCTTTTAGCCTCTCCTCATATAACCTGATCTCTAAGCCTCTAATCATGTGCACGGCCCTCCTTTGGACTCTCTTGAGCTTCTGCACATCCTTCCCGAAGTGCTGCGCCCAGAACTGGACACAGAACTCCCACTCCGGTCTCACCAAGGCTGAGTAGAAAGGGAAGATCACATCCTTATCCTTGCTTAAGATGCCTCAGTAGACTTCCATAGAAATGTTCAAGGGTTCAGGGCTGGGAAAATGAGATGCATCTTGAAATATAACAACAAGCCAAAACTGCAAGACTTTTGCCAAAACAGAAAGTTCATATTCTTTTATTTTAAAAGCAGTAAGTACCTTCCCGAGATTGGACTTCTTGGTTTTCCTGAAATGAAATCTATTCCCTGGGAACCACAGTGGTGTAGTACTTGAGTTTTGTTGGAGTCAGGGTTCCCTGGTCCTTCAGACTCTTCCACAAATTACAACGAAGCTAAGGGAGCATACCGGTGGATGAGCAATTGGGGAATCAAGCAGACTTTTACAGCTTAGTTTCTGCTGAAAGGAGATGAAATTCAACACATTTCCATAAAATAGAACATTTAATTTTCACAAAAAAAAAAAAAATCAGAATTTTTCAGTTGGAAAATGTCTATTCTGCTTTATCTTAGGTGATGTGTAGCAAAACTAAAGCCACTCTTATGCAGAGCCAAGTAAAGGAGTGGGGAGGAACGTGCCTTGTACTTTCACCCTTCCCCTCTCATTCAGACTGTACATATGTTACTCATGCCACGCTATCAGTGGGCCGATGCAAAGTCACGTAAGTCTCTTCGGAGGAATTGGTGTGCTTGCATGTATTGGAGAGAATACACAGAATACAGACAAGATTTGTCTAAAATCTCTCGTGGAACATGGGATAATCTGGATACAATAAGATGTTAGTGCCTTTTCTTTTTAAAAGGCTGCAGCAGATTTAATTACTGATGCTTGCAAAATAAATGTCATTTGTTACTACCATTAACAGGTACAATAGCCCACATTTCATATTCTACTGTTGGCAGAGACTTAATGAGATGCATTCATTTCATTCAAGTTCCCTCTTTTCCTCTAAAATGCAATTAGTGAACAGTGATTAGTTGAGGCAATTCCAAATTGTATTCAAATGAAAGCAATTTGGCCAGTGTATAGGCCCAATAGGTGATACTTTGAGACTGCTAGAAGAATTAGATGCTTCCATCCAATGCTTTTGCAAGAAAAAAAAATACTTAAAATGTTCACCTTTCTGTGAAAGTTTTGACCCTTCCCCACCTCTCCAGAAGGCACAATGGTGATTCAAGAGAAACAGCTCATCTTTACTGACCTGGAGGGCTTCCCAATTAATATGCATCTTTGCACCACAAGTTTCTCTTATAGGGAGCAGAAAAAAAACCAAAAAACAAAAAAACAATCACAGTGCAACATCCTACCTTTCAACATAACAACATTAACAGTCAAAACTGCTGATACCACGAACAGACATCTCATAAATAAAACTTTTTACACTGAGTTTTAATTTGGGCCCTTTCCAAAAAAAAGGAAGCATTCAGATCTATTTTAATAACTTTCAGCAAGCTGATAAATCAACGACATAGTAATAGAGGTATAATCATCTTTCTTTTTTCTCACAGCATCTGGGCAATCAGAGCTCACAGTAGAATCAACTTTGGAGTGAGTACAAAAAATGACCATAGTTTAATTTTTATGGAGATACCACAACAGCATAGAGTTGACTCTAATGGCAGGATTAATGGCTTTAGCTCTTAACTGCAGTGTGCAGCATGTTTTCCATTAGTCCTGTGATAGCTGAGAAATAAATGTTATGAAACTATCAGTAAAATATGATCTTGCAAATAAAACTTCAAAATACATGGGAAAAAATATCTGGAGTCTCCAAAATGGTGGATATGCAAGTCTACCAAGTATCCACTAGATTGTTCCTTCCATTGGGTGGATTCAGAAGTGCAGGCATGTGTGATTTGTGACCTGCAAACCTCTCCATGGTGCCACAAACTGCACACCCAGAATGTTAAAGCATGCCCTGCCCTGCAGATCTGCAGGGCAGGGACAAAAGGTGTGTAACAGCTGCTGCTGGATTTGCAACAGGGCTCAGGATCCCTGCAAAGGCAGAGCAGGAAAGTTTGCAGAAAGTTGTTGCTTGAAAGAGCACATGCATGTTTTTGCTTGGCTCCTGAAGCAGGAGAGGGGAGAGAGCTCAGCCCCGGGGACACGGCCAGGCTCAGAAGGGAAAGGACCCGGGGCCACAGCTCTCCGGGAGGAACTACCCTGCAGTCTGCCTGTGAAGTGAATCTGCCCATAGTGACAGGGAGAAGATAACCTGATATCCTTTTTCCCCACTGAGAGGCAGAGGGACGGGCGTGGAGGAAAAAGGGTGGTAATGTAGACTAGCCTAGGAGGGCAGGGTGCTGATCTGGAAAGACTCTGGGGAGAACCAGCCTGGGGCCAGGTGGGTGATAAACCCAGGGCTGTTTCAGTTATCAGCACAAGGGGCCGTGTCTGGGAATTGGAGAAAGGTGCTTTTGGGGAGAGGGGACCCTGTGTGTTTCTTCGCAGATACCACGGACAGCTGTAGCAGAGGAGAGCTGCTCTTCCCCACCCAGGCTCTAGCAGAGAGCGTGACTTTCTGGAGCGGCAGCACCAGCCATGGTGGTTATTTTGCCAGTCCAAAGGAGAGCTGATGTCTTGATAACCCTGTGCGCTCCTGCTGAAATCCACTGGAGTCTCAAGGTTTTAGCTGGGGAGTTACACCAAGGGTGTCTTTGATCCACTTTGTACAGAGTGTTTTAGTTCATTGATACCTGCCTTTGACAATTAGATTATCAATATCTTGTTCTGCTATTACAAAACAGTCAACATATGAATGAGGTTAAATAATAAACTGTAAGTAGTTAGACTTTATGTACTCCAGTGTGTGGGGAAACTGCAAGAAAGCACTTCACAGAGAGGTGGCCCCAACCTTAGGGGTGGGAGGTCGACTGAGGCTATTTGACGCCCCAGGACCCTAAATGTGAACCTGGCCATGGGTAGCACTGTGGCTAGGGTTACACTTTTGGAGGCTTGCACAGGATACCTGGGGGCACTTCTGTTTAACAAGGTGCCTTTGTGTCAATAGCAGTGTGCTTTCTTCATGCCCTGCCTGGACAGCTAAATTGTACCATAGCTATGGCTAGTTACAATGGATGGTTTAAGGAGGTATTGTTGGAGCCTGAAAAGGATATTGTGGTCTCAGGCATTTCACAGGACTTATTCCAGGAGGAAATGCAGCAACTGCTGTGACTCCTCAGGGGAGTTTTGGGCTTGTTGGGTATATGGGATACGTGCCGGGGTCCCTGGGGATAGTCAGTTAGCTCTGTGTGAAATGTCCAAACCTGTTGACCCGAACAGAATACCTTGGGTGTTGGCTCCCCCAGACCAGGCGGTCTGGCGCCTAACCATAGTGAGCAGTGTTGTCACCTCCATCTCAGCCTTGGAGATCAGGCAAGAGGGCCACAGAGTCATTCCAAGGGCTGGAGAGGGGACCCCCTGAGTGAATAGGAGTGCTGAGGAAAATCCTGATGGGAGTCGCACAGCCCCAATCTAATCTAGGCTCTTACAAAAAACTTTGAGTGTTCTCAGGAGTTGATCCTTCCCCATCAGGTAAAGGGACCTTTGATTCTTGACACGCCCATGTTGCAGAGACCCTTGAGTCCTGGTGGGTGCCAAGTATTGAAAAGCATCAGCAACTACCAGAAGTCTGCGAGAGCTTGCTGCTGGGATAGCTCACATGGTTAAATCTGAGAACATCAATGCTACTGCTGAACAATGCTTAAAGGCTCTGACTACTGTGTTTTGGGAGCGCGACACAAGAGCACGCCTCAGGGCAAATTTCCTAGGTCTTGCCAGAACAAGGGCAAGGCCATATTTTCCTTTAGTCTCGGGTTAGAGAAGTTACTTCAACAGCTAGTAATAAGGGAGGGGTCACCCCAACAGCCGCGGACCATGCCAGCCTGCGACAAGTACTCGTGGGGGTGTTGTATCATGAGCACATATTAAATAACCTACAGCTCACCGGGGGAACGGGCAACCCCCCCAGCTTCAGCCAGCTCATTCAAGAGGTTCAAGAACAGGAGTAACTCCATATCATTAAAGCAACATTCAGATCTGTGCAGCAGAGTGCATCACAACACGCACCCCTTTCCAGGGCCAGGCTGGCTGAGACCGTCCAGTCTGCAGTTGAGACCAAAGATATTCCCAGTGGGGTGGATGTCTTCCCTGGCTGGATAGGTACCCATGGGTCTGCTGCCATTAGAGTAAGAAATCACCATGCAGCTGCTCACAACTCTCATACCTGAAGGCCCCGCAAGAGGGTAGGCAGGAACACTTTTTGTTATAGATGTGGAGAGAATGGGCACTTTGGGAGAGAGTGTCCTAATGAGGAGAACCCAGAGTGGGTATTGCAAAAATGGAGGGACATGTGGCTCCATTGGAAAACACCAGCTGGGTACGGAGCAGAGGTCCCCATGATGCCAGAGCACAGCTGTTTTGGACAGTGGATCATAGGTGATGATCATTTTTCATTCCTTACATGATCAACATTTAAAACACCTGCCCTTGCACCCCTGGTTGTAATAGGCCTATGTGGACTTAGTTACAAAGCCTACCCCTATAGTGGGAACATTATAGTTTGCCTTGAGTTCCCCGAGAGTATCGTAGGTGTTAAAAGGGAAGTAGCCACTGCAGCATTGGTATGTCCAGACCCCAGTTGAAAGCAAGGGCCTTCGATTATAGTAAGGAGTAACTTGAGTCTTTTTCAGATTCTTGTGGGATATTGTAAGCAGAGAGTTGGAAAATGATGTGCAGCGACCCTCAAGATGCATGCCCTTTGTGCAGAGGCATATCAAAAGATTGAGAGGCAGCCATTAGAGAAAGGGCATTCCCCTGTTGGGGCATTACACTATGCTGGCACCACTTGTGAGCACGTGCCTGCTCATAGTATACAACAGTCCCCTCACCCACATCCTACCCAGTGCCAAACTAGATGCCACCGGGCATCTAGTGGGTGGCAGCTGTATCAGATTACCAGTTTAGTCATGCTATAGAGCTGGGCAATGAAATACAAATGCAGATACCCTCTCCCGATTCCTGGGCAGTCCCTGGGTGAAAACTTTGTCACAGGAGACAGTCAAAAGTGTCTGTGATCTTGGGCATGAATTTGGGCATATGGAAGCCAAAAGAACACTGGCACTCCTTCGAGATAGGTGTTACTGGCCCCACATGGCAGGTGATGCGAAGACTAAATGTGATACTTGTGCATGGTGTGCGCAACATAAGACCCTACCCAGTAAAATGGCTTACTTACATACAATCACCAGCTCAAAGACTTCAGAACTTGTTTGCATAGACTTCCTGTCCACTGAAGCGAGCTGCCACAACGGAGGTAATATCTTGGCGGTAACAGACCATTTTACACGTTATGCACAAGCCTACCCAACACAAGATCAGAAGGCTTCCACTGTGGCCCAGGTTTTGTGGGACAAATACTTCCCACAGCGAGCAGCTCTTGAAATCCCTCCTCTGATCTGAGTGGATTCAAGCAGGAAAGCCATACACAGAAAAGTATTACAGCTAGCTGGAATTCGGAAATCCTGGACCACACCCTAGCACCCGCAAGGAGACCCACAGCTGGAAAGGTTTAACAGGACCGTGCTGAATATGTTGGAAACCCTCCACCTGGAGCAGAAAGCCCACTGAAACCAACACATCTCTTTTTTGGTGCATGCATATAATGCTACCAAGAATGATGCTACTGCAGTTAGTCCCTACCTACTGATGTTTGGGCAAGAACCCCGCCTACCCATCGACTTCATGTGCCCATTGGGTTTAATGAAAATCCTATAATGAAAGAAGTTATAGTTTAGAGATGCTCACTAACCTAGCGAGGAGGGCTTTAAACCACATTTGCTGAGGATTGGGACTAAAGTCCTGAGGTAAGTGGGGAAATGGGTGACCTGGAGGAAGCAGAAGGAGGAAGGGGCAACACGGGAGGCCTTCCCATTCTTCCTGAGAAAATAGGGCAATTGTCTAGTTGCATCAGGTGCCTGTACACAAACGCACAAAGCCTGGGAAAGAAACAGGAAGAAATGCAAGTCCTCACGCAGTCAGGAAACTATGGTGTGAATAGAAAAAGAGAGACTTGGTAGGAGCTCACATGACTGAAGCACTGTCATGGATGGGTACAAACTGTTCAGGAAGTGTCAGGGTAGGAAGAGGCGTTGCACTGTATGTAAAAGAGCTTTGTGATTGCTCAGAGCTCCAGTATGACACTAGAGATAGGCCTATTGAATGTCTCTGGGTTGAGGTCATAAGGGAGAGTGATGTTGTGGTGGTGGTATCCTATAAGCCACCAGACCAGGAGAATGTTATGGATGAAGCTTTCTTCAAATAGCTAGCAGAAGTTTCCCAATCACAGGCCCTGGTTCTCATGGGGGATTTCAATCACCCTGACATCTCCTGGGAGGGAAATACAGCAGTGCACAGGCAATCTGGGAAGTTTTTAGAGAGTGTTGAGGACAACTTCCTGGTGCAAGCATTGGAGAGGCCAGATCAGGGCTGTGATGTTCTTGGCCTGCTGCTCCAGAACAGGGAAGTAGTGGTTAACAGGAAAGAAATGTAGAAGTGGATGGGAACTTGGGCAGCAGTGACCTCGAGATGATTGAGTTTAGGGTCCTGAGGAAAGAAAGGAAGGAGAGAAGCAGAGTAAGGACCCTGAACCTCAGAAAAGCAGACTAACTCAGGGAACTGATGCACCTGATTTGCAGAGGGGGGAGCAGTCTGAAGGACAGTGGCGTTCAGGAGAGCTGGTTGTACTTTAAAGAAACCTGACTGAGGGTGCAATTCATGGAGGGATGAAGTCAGGAAAGCCAAAGCCAATTAGAGTTGCAGCTAGCAAGGGACATGAAGGGTAACAAGAAGGGTTTCTATAAGTATGTCATCAACAAGAGGAAGATGAGGGGAAGTGTGGGTCCCTTACTGAATTGGGGAGGCAATTTAGTGACAGATAACAAGGAAAAGGCTGAAGTGCTCAGTGCCTTTTTAATCTCAGTCTTCACAGGCAAGGTCAGCTCCCAGACACCTGGCAGTACAGTTTGGGGGGGAAGGTGACCAGCCAACAATAGCAAAAGAACAGATTAGGGACTATTTAGAAAAGTTGGGTGTGTGCATGTCTATGGGGCCAAACACTCAGTCATCAAGGGTGCATAGAGTATTAGCAAATGTAATTGCAGGGTCAGTGGCCACTATCTTTGAAAATTCAAGGTGACAGAGAGGTCCTAGATGATTGGAAAAGGACAAATACATTGCCCATCTTTAAGAGAGAGAAGGAGTTTCTGGGGAACTATAGACTGGTCAGTCCCTGGAGAAAAAACAAATCATGAAGTAGGTCCTCAAGGAATCCACTTCTAAGTGCTTGGAGGAAGATAAGGGGGTTAGTAACAGTCAGCATAGATTCACTAAGGGAAAGTCATGCCTGACCAACCTGGTTGTCTTCTATGAAAAGATGACCAGCTCTGTGGATATGGGGAAGAGCAGTGGACATGATATACCATGACATTAGCAAGGCTTTTGATACTATCTCCCACAAGATTTGTACAAGCAAGATAAGAAAGTACAGGTTGGATGAATGGACTGCAAGGTGGACAGAAAACTGGCTGGATTGCTGGTCTCAAAGGGTAGTAATCATTAATCAGTGGCTTAATGTCTACCTGGCAGCCAGTACCAAGCTGAGTGCCTCAATAGTCAGTCCTGGGGCTGGTTGTGTTCAATATCTTCATCAACAATCTGGAAGATGGAATGGAGTGCACCCTCAGCAACTTTGCAGATGACTTGGAGGAGGAGGATGACCCTGGAGAGTAGGGCTAAGATTCAGATAGAGCTTGACAAATTGGAGGTCTAGACCAAATGAAATCTCATGAGGTTCAACAAGGACAAGTGTAAAGTCCTGCACATAGGACAGAACAATCCCATGCACCTGTAGAAGCTGGGGGCTGACTGGCTGGACAGCAGCTCTGCACAAAAGGACCTGGGGGTTACAGTAGACAATAAGCTGAATATGAGCCAATAGCGTACCCTTTTTGCCAAGAAGGCTAACTACATACTGGGCTGCATTAGTAGGAGATTTGCCATCATATTGAGATCAGTAATTATTCCCCTCTATTTGGCAGTGGTGAGGTCACATCTGGAGTGCTGTGTCTAGTTTTTGGTCCCTTGCTTCAGAAAAAAAAGCACTAACTGGAGAGAGTCCAGCAGAGGGCTAGCAAAAACAGTTAGAGGGCTGGGGAAGATGACTTCTGAGGAGAGGCTGAGGGAGCTGGGCATACTTATTCTGGAGAAGAGAAGACAGAGGGGATTTAATAGCAACCTTCAACTGCCTGAATGGGGGTTAAAAAAAAAGAGCTGGACTGTTCTCAGTGGTGACAGATGACAGAATAAGAATCAATGGAAGAAGATGGAGCAAGGGAAGTTTAGGTTAGAAGTTAGGAAAAACTTTATTACTAGGAGGGTAGTAAAGCACTGGAACAGATTACCCAGAGAGGTGGTGGATGCTCCATCTCTGAAGGTTTCTAAGACCCAGGCAGACAAAGCCTTGCCTGGGGTGATCTAGGTGGGGCTGGTCCTGCTTTGAGCAAGGGGTTGGACTAGATGATCTCCTGAGGTCCCTACCAACCCTAATTTTCTATGATTTTATGATTAATTAGATTTTTTTCTTCTCTCCCTTTAGCTCTTGTGAAATTGAATCATATTAACTAAGGTCTGGGTTTGACATTTACATCTTAAAATCATTTGATTACCTTCATCCCAGCGTAACAGATAAAACATTGAACATAAATGATAGTATTCATTCAACAGATTAAACTGCTTTGAGTCCTCTGTGCACCAAGCATCAGTTGGTGCCCAGTGGTTAGATCAGGTCTCTCCTGAGTTTTGTTCCCAGCTCTATCTTTTGAAGTCTGATATACGTAAGAAGCTGAGTCACTTGAAACTCCTGAACTGTAAAATTGGTATATTACCTCTTCCTGGCAGTGTTGCGATTTCTGCCTAACATTTTCAATTTAGAAATCATAGAGAAATCCACTGTCCACAGTCTCTATTCCAAGTTCCTTTGTTCTTTATAATTGACAGATGATAGGAGTTTGGCATAGCTGCCTGCTGTTCAGTGACTTTGGTCTTATATAAGGGGAATTTTGTTGACGGATTTCAACTTGACATAGCCCCTTGCTTTTTACCTCAAACTATGAAAGGTGCTGCAGATGTCCCAAGTTCACTCTTGGACATCACAAAGAGACACAAAGAGAACTCAGAAGAAAAAAAAAACCCCCAAGAATGTTACTGTATTTATTTAAATACCACATACTTTTTCACAAAAATTAGCCCTTCACAATTAGGGGGTGTGTCTTAAGCAGGGAAGCTGATTTTCTGCTTGAAAAAGAACCACCCTGCTTCAATTCCTGCTCCAAGGCCTGTTTTTCTAAGGTCTCTGCACTGCAGCCAAACAACTCGGTCAGCAACACGTAACCTGCCAGGCATGGCCAGCTAAGCCTCAGCCTGCTGATTGGTTTTAGGGCTGCTTTTAATGAGCTCTTGCAGGACCAGGTCCCTTCTGTGCAACAAACTGGCTTCAGTTTGTGATTAGCTCTCATCCAGGACCACTTTTACACGTGATGGCAGTTTAGTTCTCTCTAAACTGAAATGGTGGGTTTTAATTGTGATGATTAAAAGCCCCCTGTTTCAATTTAGGGGCTTCCATCACTGTTATGGTTAGGGGCCAGGTCCGTTTTTTTTTTTTCCCCCTGGCAGATCCTGCCTGTGGCCGGGGTGTGAGCTGCCAGCAGGCCCCAAGCTGCTTAGAGCCAGCACCCAGCTTGCTAGAAGCTCACCCAGGCAGCCTCAGGGGGTGCCACCACTACAGAGGGAAGGACCGGGGCCCCCTGCAGTTCAGACACCACCGGCAGCTTATCCCCAAGTCGCGGGCAGGCTCCGCCAAAAAAAGAACTGACAAAAACCAACCCTCCCCCAAAAAAACAAAGTCATTTACAGCGCAATATGCTGCTGCATGTGTACAGTGTGATGAAATTAAATCTAAATACGCCACCACACATGTAACATGTGATGCAATTAAACTGCTATAAAAGGGCAGTTTCATCAGGTGTACAAGCACCCATGTGACTTCCTTGGGGGCTGCTCCTGCATTCCTGCTTATGTACCCAGTCCCTAAGCTTCAGAACCCTGGTTTGACTTTGGCATGCTTCCTGATGGTAATCCCCTGGCTCAGTATATGAACTCCAGTTTGACTTTGGTTTTCCCCCCTGACTATGGGTACTGATAACATCCCCAGTACTAACCACTAAGCATAATGCCTCTGCAGATTCTGAAAACTTTGATTCTGGCTTGAAGCAGTAGTGGCATTTCTATGCAAGCAGTTAAGAGTCAGTTGACTTAATGGCTCACTGCTCTTCTCTTCACTTCACAGGTGTTAACAGCAGCCTTCCTTTTTAATAATCTTCATGTTCCACTAATCAATCTAACTGTTCTTCGAGCAATTTTACTGTCTTTAGCTACTAATGGTCTCTCTTCTCATATTTCACAGCCTTGCAGATTGTTTTTAGCCCTTTTCAAAAGTATAGCTCTCTTCTCCCTACCCCCACCTCTACGGACCATTCTTCAGCAGCAGCTAGAGTTTCAGCTTTTGGTTAAGTGGAAAAGGGTGCATGAGTGAGCTGAAGATTGGGCTGTTCTTAGTCTATGGAGTTTTAACTCTAGAAAAATATTTTCTTCATTCTGCAATGGCAAAAACTGCATATCTGCATGTGTTATTTAGGGGTGTGTGGTATGTGAGAAAGATATAGTATTTCTTAATCATTACTTTAAATTGTCCCTGTTGTTTAGTATTTACATATACACAGCAATTGAAGTACAATATTCAGACAATTTTTTTAGCAAAATATTGCCCCCTTCCTGCCATCCAACTTGTCTTTTACTCTTTTGGACTCCTACTTTATCATGCCTAAAATTTCATAACTCATGGAGAATCATGGAATAAAGACCCCATCAAATGCACAGAAATTTGTCTTTGGTCTTCCTAGCCCTTGTCTCTCATTAATGACACACACACACACAGAGATGTTTCTTTGGCTGTTTTGCTCTTTTTCTTTCTTTCTTTCCTCCTTGTCTTTCAGGATGCAAAAGAGCTACGAAACAAAGGCTCATCAAAGTCATCATTAGACAACATTTATCAGTACTGAACTGGCTTTGTCATCCATTAGTCTTTTTAAATGTTCCAAGTCCTTCTGTGGCTGGACTCCCTCTCATTATTTGCTTCTCCCTTGTCATCTGCCACTGACTATTTCTATTATGCCCCCACCCCCCCCCCTCCAATTTTCTGGGATAAATATCACTATGCATAATCTTCCAGTTGTTTGAATTCAAAAGAAATGGGTGCCTTTTATTATAGTTAATTAAACCAAAATGTTAAAACGAGTTGCTGTGCATGCTTATCTTCATTTGCACGACTTATTAGTTCCTTTCTTTTCACTCCTCAGGATTGAGATATCTTTGTTGGTATGTAGAATAAAAAAAAGACCCTAAATATACAGGCATTATATCTGACTTACTGGCACTAAAGGGAAATTGTAAGGTAATACATTAGGAGCCCATTGTAACATCTTCAGCAGTAAAGTAAGGGAGTCAAATTTGTGCTGAAAAATAAATAAAACATTTTTAACTTGGAGAAGACCGCTGAATAATCTATTATGAAAGCTAATATAACATAGGTTTTACCTACAGGCTAAACTTACTGTGCCTGGTGGAGGCATCTTCAAGAACCTTGTGCTGTTCCCAACAGACTGCCTGGCTTGATAAGCCTACCATGTAGAAGCAAATGCTAGAGATTCCCAACACATAGGAATGACACAAGAATTCCCTATTAACTTCATTAACTTAGTTTCCTATTAACTTCCTGTAGACTTCATTGGAATGACCACCACTAATGTTATCCCCCAAACTCCAAATGCTCCTAATTAGACAGTTTTTACTGGCATGGGGCTGGACTGAAACCATCTGACAGAGGAAAGCTCTCTTAAACCCTTTGAGAGTGAGCTTGTCCTATCTGACTTGGGAATAGACAGAACTGGTAGTGTCTGAGCTGCCTTTCACTATTTAGCTTCAAGCATGTTGCTGGTATAGACCTTCCAGTCTTCACCTACTATGAAGAATTCTGCCTTCCTCACATTATACTCCATTCATATTCTGGTGCTGTCTAGGTCCCCAAGAGGCTGAAGCCACGTACTTCCGAGCAACATGAATCATACCACTTGCTTATGCGAGACAAGAGAGGCGGAGAATGGGAGGAGAAATATAAGATAGACTAGCAAATTGCCCATCATGACGGGGAGTGGGGGGTGGTATGCAGGGATAGAGGCCTGCATCACCCCCCTGTCCCCTGCTGCCTCAGGTCTGGGCCCGCTCCCTCACTTCCTTCCCCACCCATCACTTCGGGCCCAGGTCTGCCTTTGCAGAACACTCTGATCGGCTGCCGAGACAACCAATCAGAGTGCAAATAAAGCACTACAGACACAGACTACAGCTTTTATAATATTAGATGCTTTGCCTAAGGTCACAGTAGGTCAGTCCAGGGCCCTATCAAATAAACTATGATACGAACAGATGAGCTTCTTGCAACTGTTTTGTCAAGTAAACACAATTAAACATTCAGTCTCCAGTATGAAGAGCTATGCCCACAGCACAAGAGACGTGCCATTGGCAGGCAGGCAGGCAGGCAACAGTTTATCTATATTTAAAAATCTAGCACATGAGTCAACAGAGTGAAAACTGCAACATAATTCCCAGCTATGCAAATGGGCCAATTTAAAAATCAATCCACCAGCACAGAGAGAGTGTGGCGTGGGTGTAATTGGACCGTGGTTAATCACTACTAGGCCAACTTTCATGATTGTTGTGTTCTCTACAAGCTGCACGAGACAAACCCAGCTGAAAGCCGTACTATGAAGGACTGTATCAAAATCAAAGATGATGTTTATGAAAGCACTTGTTGATGTTACAACATCATTATATGATGATGAAGCCTGCATGAAGAAAACTAAAGCTCAGACAAAAATATGAGCCACTTGCAAAGGCACAGTGAGAAGGCCGTGGTTCTGAAATGCCTTTCCAACTTCAAATTTGACCTTCAGTAATGCCCCTTTAAATCCACATTTTCAACCCTCCTCAGGATTTTCTTTTGATTTTGGAGTGTTTACCAGTTACTGCCCCATTTGGATGCCTCATTTCTGAGGAGGAAGGTAACTAGGAAAGCTGTGGCTCGAATTCAAGCAGCTCCTCCAAGGTAGAAGGAAAATGACCCATCTCCTCAACTTGTTGAGCTCGGCTGTGGCATTTCATAACCTCTAGTATGACAACTCCAGAGCCCTCTAAGATCCCTCAACTGTTGCAATGGAAAGCAGCAGCAAATACATGCTTATAGCTAAGCAAAGTGAAGTGGACTCTTTAAGTACGTGATCAAAATTATCAGAGAGTAAAATGGGGAAGGGCTTTTCCTCACTTCATTTCTTCTACAATACCTGCCTATTTTGCCCACTCTTGACCTATAATGAGTCAAAGCTGAACTGCAGTAATTTACTCCTTTTCCATGGAGGGCTCAGCTAGAGCAATTTAGCTTTCACGTGCCACAGAGCAGCTTATATACAGAAAGGCTCCTGTCTTCCTGTTGACCTCCCATGAGCCATTCACACCCATAGGAAGAGAGCTCCACTCCCAAGGCAAGCTGTGGAGTAGAACAGCAGAATCCCAGTTTGCTTTCAGACACCACTGTTGCTAACCAGACAAAGCTGTGTTTTATGACACTCAGAAATCTCTCAGGTCTTGTGGTTTCATAGATAGCAGTCTTTTGCACTATTGAGCTTGCAGGTTGTAACTGTGTAAACCAGCATGGCCAAGCTGATGTCCACTTGCACAGAACACAATCTTCTGGCTGGTTAGAGATGAAAAGGTGATTTTTTTTTTTTTTTTTGCATTAGATATTTAAGAACTTCAAAGAACATGAGAAAGCAAAACAGCTTAGAGAGCTGTGGATTGATTGGGGAAGCTCATTCTTCAAAGTGCTTCTCAAGGAACAAGAATGGCCAAACTGGGTCAAACCCAAGGTCCATCTAAGCTCAGCATCCTCTCTCTGAAAGTGGCACATGCTTCACAGGATGATGCACAAACTGCAGCAAGCAGACTATCTGACACCACCAGAGGTTGGTTCCTGATCTCTGTCAGGCAACTCCTGGCTCATCAGCACGCTTCCTGATTTTCTGTGCTTAAAAATTGTACATTCTATGACTTTGGGGGGGGGGGGGGGAGGGGGGGCAACAAATTCTGATTAAAAAGTCCTAAATCCATATTTTTCTGCAATTAAAATGAAATGCCATTTTATTTATTATATACAGATATATAGCTATTGAGAGATCAGTTGAACACAATATTTTATTGACATATTTACAATTTTAAAGCAATTTGGAAGCCTATCAGTGCCTTAATCACAATAATAAAATAAATTATAAATACTTACACTTTTTGGCAATTGATGTTGTCACCACAGTGGCACAGGGCTCCTGGTGGCAGCACCAAGCCCTCCCCACCCCACTCTGCCCTCCCATGCCAGGTCCATCCACTATGGAGGCCCTGGGTGCAAGGCAGCAGAGTGGGGAGCCCCAAGCCCACAGTGGGCATCCCATATCCGCCCATGCCCTGTGCACAAACTGAGGGGCACGTGCCCCCCATGGCCCCTCCCAGGAGTCCATGTAGTGGTGGGAAGCTAGCCCCTCTGCTGCCCCCCTTGCAAGAGCTGCCTGAAGCTCTGTCCCATTCCCCAGCCAGGCCCTATGGCACCGTATCCCCACCTGGGTCACAGGCCTCACACCCCGCTTCAGCTGGGCAATACTCCCAGCTCCAGCCCTGCCCAACTCCCTCCCTCACTATGGGGGCCTCAATCCTTCCCCCCCACAGACTTATGGGGATCTATGGGTGCTTCTGTCCATGCTGTCTGGTTGCCATATGCAAGTGTGTGCATGGACACTCATGTGGTGGCCCTTGCCTGATCACCCTCCTACTGCTCTCCCACAGCCCCTTGCAGGCTTGAACTCTGCTTGCCTGTAAAGGGGAAATCACCATTTCCACATTTTTCTCCTTAAAAAGAAAAAAAAAATCTGCATTTTTCCATGGTAAATGGAAAACCCGGCTCATCAGTTTTAACCTCTGTTCTTATGAGGGCCACATCATAAACCCCCTCATTAATCAGGCTCAAATTTAGCCCTGAACTCTAATCTCTCTTGCAAAGTATCTGGTTAGCAGGTAGACATTTGGATAACCATGATAACCATCCAGTCCCTTCTAGTTCTTGGAATTCTTGGGCTCATCCGATTTTCTGTGGTTGTACGACTAAGTCATGGAATACAATATGCTCTCCAGTAAAAGCTTGGTTTCTCTGATGAGTAGTCCAGCATGAAGGCAGAGCTACTCAATTATGACTCCACGTCTATTTTTAACCAAAAACCAGAACAAAGAAGTATGAATAAGGGCTGCAGATTTTTATATTAAGAGGATGTCCTTTTTTTTGTTTGTTTGTTTGTTTGTTTGTTTTTTAAACAAATTTCAGTGATTTTTTGTCAGGAGAGCCTGATGAAGCTTGCCCCACTGGCAATATTACTTGCAGAATCCTGGATGAGAGGGGCAGTCTCTCAGAACTGGAGAAGCGCTAACATAGTGCCAATCTTAGATTCATAGAAAATTAGGGTTTGAAGGGTGGCCACATCTAGTCCAACTTCCGGCTTAAAGCAGAACCAGCCTCAATTAGATAATCCCACACAAGGCTTTGTCTACCCAGGTTTTAAAAACCTCCAAGGATCGATATTCTATAACCTCTCTGGGTAACCTGTTCCAGTGATTTATCATCCTTCTTGTAAAAGAGTGTTTTCCTAATTTCTAACCTAAACTTCCCTTGCTGCAACTCGAGTCCATTGTTCCTTGTTGTTATCTGCCACCACGGAGAACAGCCCAGCTCCATCCTCTTTGGAACTGCCCTTCAGGTAGTTGAAGGTTGCTATTAAATTTCCCCCTCAGTCAGAGTCAGAGAAGTAGGGCTGGAAGGGACCTCCAGAGCTCATCTAGTCTAACCAGCCTGAGGCAGGATCATCCCAACCATCCCATTCAACCACAATCTAAACTCTACATAAAACTACCATCACCCCTGACTCAGTGTAAGCACAACACCCTACCCTGCCAAAGGTAAAGCAGGAGAACCATGGCAGCCAGTGTCCTACTTCTATAAAATGTTGTCAGTATATGCTCAAGAGAACCCAGGTAGAGGGCTATGTTCCCCAATACAGAGGGAGGCAAAAACCCCACAGTCCATACCAATTCCTTTCTGACCCCAAATATGATGAGCAGTCTGATCCCGAGTGGAGGACGAAGACCCCCTAGCCAGGGACCTCCAGCTTCACTCCCAGCAGGAGCACTGGCACACCCCAGATCATTGGCATGTCCTAGACTTCTTGTGTTCTGACTAAATAAGCCTAGTTCCTTCAGCCTTTCCTTACAAGTCATGTGCCCCAGGCCCTAAGTATTTTTGCTGCCCTCCAACAGACTCTCCAATTTATCTACATCCTTTCTGTAGTGGGGGGCCAGTACTCCAGATGTGGCCTCACCAGTGGCAAAGGGGAAGAATCACTTCCCTTGATCTGCTAGCAACACTCCTACTAATGCTGTTCAGTATGCTGTTAGATGTCTTCACAACAAGGGCACACAGCTCATATTCAGCTGATTGTCCACTGTAACCCCTAGGTCTCTTTCTGCAGAGCTACTGCTTAGCTAGTAAGTCCCCAGGCTGTACCTGTGCATGGGACTCTTTTCTCCTGGGTGCAGGACTTGCCTTTATTGAACTTTCTGAGATTTCATATGGTTCAATACTCCAATTTGGCTAGGTTCCTCTGAATCCTAACCCTACCCTCCAGCATATCTACCACTCCTCCCAGTTTGGGTGTCACTCGCAAACTTGCTGAGGATGTACTCCATCACATCTTCCAAATTGTCAATAAAGACATTGAACAAAGCTAGCTCCAGGACCGACCCCTGTGACACTCTACTTGATCATTGGCAACAATCATGGATTTAAGAACACATTGAGTCAAACAAATTTGATTTCTTTGTTTGACTTGTAAGAATCCAGTGGACATTTTATACTCAGACTTTATTAAAGGCACTTAGCAGTCTAGCATGCCTCTCTCACAAGTGAGCTGGATGAATTTTAGCTCATGTTCCTCACCACTAGGTGGCTACAAAAGTGACAATAGCAGCAAGCAAAAAGCAATTGCAAGCGGATGAAGTGGGATTGCAAATGGATGAAGTGGGATTGCACATGGTAGGCTTTTCTGGGTTCAGTGCTTTGCAATGTTTGTGTGGGCAACTTGGATGAGAACATACCCATCAAGTTTGCAGACGGCAAAACTTCTGGGGCCAGGGGTTAAAAACACCTTGAAGACAGAATTAAAATTTAAAGGAATCTGGATAAGTTGAAGAATTGGGCTAGGGACAACAAAATCAATTCAAGGACAAAGATAAATATGCATGCAAAATCAAAAACAGATGCACATATATGGAATGGTGGATAAATGGTAGCCAATAGCACTGCCATGAAGAATCAGGGGTTACGGTGAATCAAATTCAACAAGAGGATGGTGTCACATGTTCAACTTAACACATGAAGTTAAAATGCAAGCACACGTACATTCAAGCAGTTTAGCAGATGTTAAATGCCCTCACAGCACTGCAAAGTTACTCACTTTCAGGCGAGGGTTATCTCCTAACGTGTACTAACTTTAATAGGTCACTCCATTCCAGTGATTTGTGGCCAGTCAAGGTGTGACACCACCCAAACAGAGAGTAGCTTTTATACATCACAACTTTCCAATGATTGGCAACTGTTGCAAATGAACATGTGAAAAGGCCCTAAATCAACAACATGATGCTGTTAGGGGAAAAAAAAAAAAAAAAAAACACATGTAAAGAAGTCAATTTGGACTGAAAGCATTGAATTTAAGTCACAGGAGGCAATACTACTACTTGCCTTGGAACACTTTAGGCCTCACCTGGAAAATTGAGTCAGCACCACATTTTAAGAAGGAAGTAGAAAAAACAGTGAGGATCCAAAAGATGAATGACAAAGATGATATAGGGATAAGAATACATGCTATACAAGGAAACGTTGACAGAACTAGCTATGTTTAGCTTGGAGAAAAGAAGACTGAGGGAGGGGCATGATCACAGTTTTCAAGTTGTTGAAAGGCTAGCATAAAGGAAAAAAAAGAACAACTATTCTCTTTGCCCCAAAAGGGCAGAGGAGGTTTGAACTTCAGCACTGCAGGTGTAGACTAAGTCTCAGGAAAATCTTCCTGGCTGTATGAACAGCAGGACGGTGGAACGAGCTGCCCAGGGAATGCTGAAAAATGTCCAGATGAAGGCAAATGATGAGGAGGCTGAATAGGCATTGGTCAGGGATGATCTAAGAGCAGTACATCCTGTATCTCTGCAAGGGAGTGGACCACATGTCCCTGGAGGTCCCAGCAAACCCTATCCTTCTATGAACACTTTTCTTTTATCATTCTCAGTTTCCCCAGCTTTCAAGGTCCCCGAGTAGCCCCTTGCTTTTCTGTGAACAAACAGGAGAGCATCAGTATTCGATAAATACAGAAACAGTAGGGGAAAACAGTATTTACCCAAAATGAAACTAGCCAAATCTGGTCCGTCGCATACCAAAATGATTTCCTAAGCATTCTTCCAAGAGAGCCCATATTACTGAAGTCTTCATAAACGTCACTGAATACTCCATTTTTGAGCACTGCTTTAGTACGAGTCTGTCCTACTGACAGCCCACTGGCCACATGCAGCCCCGAAATGGTTAGTATACAGCCGATGGATTCCCACCCAGCCACCACTGCCCCCTCCCCCCCCCGTCACTTCTGCTGGCAGGTCTTCAGGCTCCCTCTTCCTCTTCCGGCCTCTACTTCCTCCCTCTGCTCCTGGGGAGGGGTGATGCCGTGGGAGGAGACGGGGATGCCCAAGCTTGTGAATTGTGGGGCGTGGGGGACAGAGCGCCCATGCTGCACATGGTGGGAAGGGGGCCAGGCTACTCACATGCATATGACAAAGGCAGGAGCCAGGCTGCCTGCATTGTTGCTGGGTGATATACGTGGCTGGGTGAGCATGTGGCAGAGATGAGCACCAGAGATTGGGGTGGGCCTCCGCACAGACAGTAGCTCTCAGGTTTGCAGCCTGTATCTTGTGTAGCCCCCGCTAAATTTGCTAACTGTACTCAACAGTCAGCAGGCTGAGCTCACAGTGCTTTATTATAAGGACATGAAGAAGGTAGGGTAACGTGGCACCCATTCAGAAACACATATAGTTTCTTAGGTGACAACCTACTTCATCAGATGTTATGAAATTTCATTCACAGTATCTATGAAAGTAGGGCATCCTGTTCAGCTTAATTTCAGACTAACATAGCTAACCACTTCTTTCAAAACACATGGAAAGAGGTACCATGAACATCTGAAACTCATTTGCATACCAGAGGGCAACAATATTTACGGTTGGCTTTGAATCACCAGATTTATCTTAGGACATTACTATTTAGGCTAAGTGCAACTAACTACATTTTAGTTGGCAATAGATTTTATTTTTCATCGATCCAGAGTGAATGATGACTGAAGTTTACTGTATTTTTTTTCTTTATTACTCCACTACTTTTCCAGTACCTCACCCCATCTGCTTTCCATAACGCAGATGCAACTTACACCGAGTATTTTGTTCATTTACGGTAGTATAACCACGAATGCAGGTATCATTTGGATTCAAGTGGCATGATCATGGTTGTCAGTGGGACTACTCTTTAGATTACAGATGAGCGGTGCAGGAAGAGCGGCAAAAAAGCAGCAGCTATCCTCTCAGTGTTTGCCCAATAAAACAAACAAAAAAGAAAACACATCCATCAAAACTAATAATACAGAACTCAATTTGGAAGCAGATGTTTGAAAGCTGCACTCCACCCCTGCAAAAACAGGCAGCCATTAAAGCAAGGGGTTAGCCAAATTACAGGACAGTGGGAGGGTTATCAAGGAGAATATTAGCTCCCCCTACCCCAGTTTTGAAGGGAAACAAAGAGCTTGGAGTCATCAGAAGCATACATGTTCAGATGCACCTATTCAAAAGATTAAAAATCACACACGCACAAAAAGAAACAAAACACCACCTTGCTGACAAAATGTCCTAAGGAATGCTTTCTTTTCCTTCAGGCATGCAACAGCAGGACAGGTCACCATTCCTGAATGAATCCTGTAAGTGCTATTATGCATTTCTAATGCAGAGGGTACCTAACATCACTGACTTTCAGTAGTGCTCCCTCAGATAAAAGGGGATGTTTTAGGGGAGCATACATTACTCTGGAACACAGTTCCCACCGATTTTCTCATGAAGCGTTTGATCCCGTGTCACCTAAATTGCACCCAGGCCAATGATAGGGGGAGCAAGGAACCCTTTTTGCCAGCGTTTACTTTCAGGGGAAACATTTCTGCTTCAAACTACCATTAGATTATTAGAACAGGCAATGACTCACGTGCACATTTATAACAATACCACTCCTTTTTATGAGAAGGAGAATCATCATTAATCAAAAACATAGGCATATGGATTTGCTTTAAGATGTAGTTTTGATTAAGAGGTATTGGATACTTCAGCAGAATTAATGCCCTGTCCATAAGCCAATCATACTGGTTGATTCATGTCTCTAATATCGCATCCTTTCTGTAATGATTTATTAATCCAGTGTTGAGATTAACAGCTCTCTCCTCCTCAGAGCACTAAAAGGCAAGTCTTCTGGAAGAACGATCAGATACATGGGCAGGATTCCAATAGATTCCCTGGGAAACTGGACAGAAGTAACCGCCGCTTCCGGGTGCCTGCAGCCATAAAATATTTCACTGAGGACACTGCTGCTGAGATACAAAAGCGCAACACATCATGAATATTTGAAAAGTTTGCTATATTTTGAAAGGTGGAAGATCATCCTTCATATCAATTCATGGGAGTGGTTAGGTAGGAAAGGACAGAGAACTGGAGACATGGGTTCTAGCTCCAACACTGGCCTTATTGCTGACTTCGGGCAAATCACTTCATCTCTCCCTGCTCCCATCTCTCCAGAGGATGAACTAACCTGACCACCTAATGAAAAGCAGTGTTTTACTTAAAATAATAAAACTAATCTTTAGAAACCAGGAACTTCAGCTTTGATTTTCAGCTATGTTGTCAGCCACCCTTCTTTTTTGGCTTTTAAAATGTGAGCGGTTCTAAACTAATTTCTGTGGCTGAAGACAACTAGATCAACTCCATTTCTGCAGCAGAAGCAGTCGACGGTGATAGCAATCCCCCAATTCAAAGATCACAGCTCTTTGATGGGTCTTGAAATGACTGAAGAGTCAAATCCTTCAGCCACAGATCCGTCTGCAAAGCTGCAAGTCTTTCTACAGGGGAAAGTAGACTTCAATTGCTCTCCTTTTCCTTCCTCTACTACGAGGGGAAGACACCTTATCTTGAAGCAGGCTGTCACTTGGCTGAGGTTGCAGCACCACTGAAGTCAGTTAGCAGCCAACTTCTCCCAGCTCTTCATATCAGCATGTTTTCTTGAGGCATGCCTTCAATGCACCCTTATGACATTTCCTTTGACCCCCGCAAGATTGCAGGCTACAAATAAGCTGGGAGTCAAGTCCTTGTTTGGGGAGTCAAGTCAGGGATTTGCAGCAGCAGTGGTTCTTAGGGTACGTTCACACAGCAAAAATACAGAACTACCCAAGGTGGCTCCCTGCACCCGACCTCTCCAACTAAAAGGAACATAGCTGCAATAATGCAGTACCACATGCACCAAGAAACCCTGCCAAAAGGCACAGCCCACTGACGACAGCACAGTAGATCGCTACGGTGGTACACTACTTTTATTTCAGAAGCCAGCCCTGCTCGAGGCACTGTAGCTGCCTTGCATAGTAGTATCTCTCTGCCAGTGCTGGAACCACACTGGAGTGGCCATACTTTTGGTGGCTTTGTGACCACACAACACATTATATAGGTTCCCCCTAAAATGCCAAGTCCTGTGCTGCTAATTAAAGTCCTTCAACTTACTCCAAAACTATGTTCCTCTTTGTGCAGATGCCAGTATTTAAGGCAGAGCAGTGCTATTGCCACAGCATCTGCAGCTGTCTTTAGGAAGCATTCCCCACAAATGCTGCTAGGCATGCAAATGAGGTTTGTCCAACATCATCTCCAGCAGTTCAAGTCTTCCTTATTTCTAACCACAGCAGCTGTTAGCAGCCAAGGGAATTGACTCATCTACAAATTGCCCATTGTTCCTTTTCTCCTAGCCTCTGTTTCTTCTTAAGTGGCAATCTCCTTAGTTCAGGGTCAGCCTGCTGAAGGGTTTAGGAGGTATCTCTTGAAATAATCATCATTGTCATGTACAGGATAGAGTCCATATGCTTACAACTACACTGCTTCAGTGATCATGAACAGCTGCAAATAGCAAATCCACCTGCAAGATCCTCCCTGGGGATCTGAGAATGGGAGGGTGGCATGATCAGCAGGTGTGGAGACAAAGGGGGATGGATTTGTGGGGAGGAGAGGAATATTTTATACAGAGATCACTATAGGATTCATGGATCATAATACTTTAAGGAGATTTTCACTGAACTCTGGCAGATGATTGCATCAGTACATTTTCTGGTGGGACAGCTGTTTACTCAGGCTCTTTATTTCCTTTTTTTAAAAGTTACATACAAATAGATTCTTTTTTTTTAAAAAAAAAAAAAAGAAAAAAGGAAACAAAACTAGAAAACAAAAGTCAGATGGAGAGATTATTTTAAAAATTACACACGTTTTGTCAAAGCCCAGAGAAAAAGAATATATAACCTGTGCACATTATATGCATACAGATTTGAGTTCGCTGTGAAGGAGAAACTCGGGTAGCACATAGGCATGATAATGGGATACTGCAATGTTCCCTTGTAAACACCTTGCCATAGTTTAACTCATTCAGTGGCATCCTCTTACAGCTGCTAGCTACCTGATAATGAAAGAAGTGGATCTTTCTAATAGATCTGAGGAATTAGCATAGTTTTCAAGAAATGGTTTTCAGACCACACCTGGGATGCAAGTGTTGCATAGGCTACAGAACACCACCTCCTCATACAAATTAGTATGTGCACATGCTCAGTGGGAAGGCCACATTTCTCAGCAGTTGTCTCAGGATCACTGAAGATGTGGCATTAACAGACCCTAGAGAATGATGCCCAGCCCAGACCTGGCTCAAAGGATGACGAAAGTGCCTTTATGCTGTATACTTTCCTTTTTTAAAGTCATGGGATTTGATGGGACCTTCTGGGCCATTGATCACAGTCCACCATCAGTGCAGGCAATGCTGTCATACAGTACCTTTCAAAAACCAATCATACAACCCCTTATTCCTTTTAAGAGGATGTATCCCAGCTATTCCTCTGGGAATACAACTCTAAAACCTCACAGCTATGATTCTTATATGTCTGCTACTTTCCAGCCTTCAAAATTATTCATGGACTATTTATTCTTCTCCAAGTGTTGCCCTTGTGTGTTTTCACACACTCTTTCTAGGCTGAGCACAATCAAAGCTGCAGGCCCTGGAGTCAGCAAAGCACTTAAACACATGCTTAATTAGGTTGCTGAATTAGGGCCTAAATGCATAACAGTGAACATTATTAATTGGAACCTGTTCTTAGATAAAGATACTGGCTGGCCATTCCTACTTTTTCCTATATCCAATAAATTATAAGGAGAACTGGCAGTCCCACCTGCATAGTTACATTGCCAAACACATGTTTCCCATTGTAAGACCCTGCTTTCAGTCATTCATAAGATTTTTTTCCCCCCTAATTTTAACTGTTTGGGCTGAAGGTCACCACATTCTGTTTTTGCCTCTGGCTGACTTGACGTTTCAATGGGAAATGATTGATCCTGTCTCATATAAGAGTGAGAGAAAAATGTGATGTTTTGCCTATATTAAAAAAAAAAAACTTTATAAAACTGTTTCTTTCAGAAATTCTAGTACCTTCACACAGCCAAGACTTAAGATTTGGTGCCTCGAGGGCTGGGTGAACTGAAAGGAAAAATCATCTTGCTGTCAGAAATGTGGCTTTTTCACTCTGGTGAAACAAATCTTTGAGTTCTCCCATGTCCGGGGAAGGGCATTTGGGCCCAAAAGCTTGCAAAGAAAGAATTGTTTTGCTACCATTTAGTTGGTCTAATAAAAGATAATTGCCTTAACCCCAAAGTTTTGTCTGCCTGTGGTCTTTAGACCATCCCTGAAACATGGAAGCTATCATAATTAGCTGTATTGAAATGAGAACTTCACAGCTGAACAAGACAGAAGCAAAATTCAGCACCCCTCCTGCAATCAGACACCATCAGGTAACAAGACTGCTTCAGCTTATTGTATGTGCCTACTTCACACACTCACAGAACAACCTTAGCTTTTTTTTTTTTTTTTTTTAAATGGACTGTTATACCTAGAGGAATCCTACCATCTTTTACTCCTGCACACCCTCCCCACCCCATGCAAGATGAAGTTTCATTTCTGCCAAAGAGAACTTTTACAATTTTGAATTCTTCTATGCCTGAGGAAGGGCTTGTGGGCCTGAAAGTTTGCAAAAAAAGATTGATTTTTATTTTTTGCTACTATTAAGCTGGTCTAATAAAAGAAATCACCTCTACCCCAAGAGTTTTGTCCGCCTTCACTCTGGTGAGAAGCACATATACATTTGGCCAAATTCTACATGTTCACAGAAGTCTCAGTTCACATCTACCCAGTAGAAACTCAATATATATGCACAAGGGGAATGAAATAAGGTTGCACAGGCAGGCTTATTTCCTAGTCTTTGAATGCTTTACTTGACAAGCATAACACGGTTTTGTGTATAATACTGTATTCTACTGGGATGAACAGTTACTGTTGGGGCCATTAGCTTGATAGTAAATTTATATGCATCTAAACATGCATATAACATATGCACATAAGTTACAACATTGCTATTAGAATAGTGAAATATCAAAGTTGTCACATATTCAAGTAGGGAATAACACTGAAAATCATTAGTAATGGTGCCATCTTGTGTTTGAAGTGTTTACTTAGACTTTTCTTTATGACCAAAAAAATCTTTCACTTTATGAAACCAAGGTTTATGTTGTAAATGGGTAGAAACCAGTTATTAATGGGTGTCAAGACTGGCTAATTTTTAAAAATAAGATATTATTTTTAATTGTTTTCTCAGCATACCAATTAAGAAGTAGTCACACGAGTCACCTCCCTCCCACGTCGTCTTGGCTTTGTGTATTTTAAGCTATGTATGACATTTCCAATCCAGACTCCATAGAAACAAGACTAGCTTCAACTACTTACACAGTAAGATGTTATATAGTTGTGTGACAGGGGGCCTCCTCAGGGCCAAGCTCTATGGCCCGCCCGCCTGTCACCGTGACAGGGGACCTACTCAGGGCAGAGCTCTTCGTGGCCTACCCACCTGTCTCTGGGCAACCGCCTGCTTATCTCGCCCGCCACGCCTTTGATGATAATTGATTCATTAAGATGTCAATTAAGCGGGAGGCTGCCCATTGTAATGCCCCGATGCCAGGGGGCGCTCTGCAGCTCCGACCTCCCCTAATACCGCAGCCCAAACCTCGCAGATGGCATCTTGGTGCTCCTATAATCACCGGCCCCACACTGGGCCCCAGAATCATCTGTACAGGACCCTACTATGATCCTCTCCTATCAGGCGGCCACTCCGCCATCATCTGGGCTACCTAGCCCCATGAAGCCATGTTCCCCTCTTGGGTGTGGTCCCCCCGGGACTTTCAGCCACTTGCCCTGGCCCACCTCCAGGCCAGTCGGGACCCCAGGCCCCCGGCTCTTGGGCGTCCCTCGCTGCAGGCCCCTGGCCCTTTTGACTCGCACAGTCCTGGCCCCAGCTTGGGCCAGTCGAGGGGACTCTCCCCTTCGGGCTGGGTCTCTCTAGCCCCTCACTCTGTCTCCGGGCCTCACCGTGCCACTACTCCCCATCCTCTCGGGGGCAACCGTAGCACTACGCCCACATCACTCCCACTCTCGGGGTCCGCCCTCTCTGGGCTCCTCACAACACTGGCCCTCTAGCACCTCCAACAAACACTAGGGTAACCCACCCGGGGGTGGTGGGAGCTAGGGGTTAAGGTACCCCGACCTGCCTTTCACCAGGGTGATAACTGGCCTGGCATTTCCTGGGGGCTCCCGCACCACTGAGAGCCCCACCAGACCACCCACTCCCGGCAGGGTGCAGTTTCAGGTCATGTCCAAGACCAGGGGCCTCCTTACCATCCCCTTGTAGCTCCCCCTTACCTCCGGGTCATTCACAGCAGCCCTACAGCCAGGCCATGTTGCTGCCTGGCCTCCAGCAGCCAAACTGCCCTGCTTATATAGGCAGCCGCTGTCTCCAAAATGGCTGCCCTAATCAGGCACCTGGAGGCTGCCAGCTCCAGGCCCTTAAAGTGGCAGACACCCCCTGTGCTCTGCCACACACCTCCCCCCTTAAATCATCACTGCCCACTCATACTAGGGCTCCTCTTCGCTGCCCCTCACACTGGGGCTCCGCCCGCTCACACTGGGGTTATGCCACTTGGGGCTCCACATCGCTGCCCCCCTGAAGCCATCTTCCCCTCTCGGGTGTGGTCCCCCAGGACCTTCGGCACCTAGCCCTGGCCCACCTCAAGGCCAGTCGGGACCCCAGGCCCCCGGCTCTTGGGCGTCCCTCACGGTGGGCCCCCAGCCCTTTTGACTACTGTAGTCCTGGCTCCAGCTTGGCCAGTCGAGGGTACTCTCTCCTTCGGGATGGGTCTCTAGCCCCTCATTCTGTCCCCTCGGGCTTCACCGCGCTGCTATCCCCTCTCCACCGGGACAACTGCAGCGCCACGCCCCCATCACTCTCTGCGGGCTCATCACATCCTCACTGGGGGGGTGGGGGGTTCTCACCGCTGCCCCCTCTCTGGGGCCTGATCACACTGCCCCCTCTCTTGGGGTATCTCTCCACTGCCCCCTCTCTTGGGGCCGCCCCCTCACTGGGGCCAGGGTCTATACCCCCCGTACACAACCCACTGGTTGCAAGTGGCAGGCACACACCTCCCCCCTTAAATGGGGCTCTCATCACTGCCCCTTCTCTTGGGGTGCCTCACTAGTGCCCCCCTCACACTGGGGCTATGCAACCCACTGGTTGCTCTCACCACTGCCCCCTCACTGGGGCTGGGGTCACCGTACCCCGCCCGCAACCCACCGGTTGCAAGTGGCAGGCACACCCAGTGCACTGCCACAAGTTGTCATACAAGGAAGCCAAATACAACTAGAAATATTGGCTAGGTGGCCATTTAGCAGTTTTCTGGCACTTATCAGTCTCTCTCCCAGAGGCAAGGTTTTTTTTTTTGGCTGGGGTGGGGGGAGGGCAGGGGGGGAAGGGGTGGATCTCTCTTATTGGAATAACTGCACAGTTGGGACAGATTTTAGTCAAATTATTGGGCACAAGGTAGAAGAAGGGTTCTTTTAACCTAAAAACTTATCTAAAAATCTCTCCCAACTATGCAGTTGGTCCAATTAAAAATAAAAAACAGTCCAAAAAATTCTTTGCCTCTCACATTTCCTTGACCATCACAGCTACAACATCACTCCAACTCTACCAGAACACTAGTGTTTATTAGTTCGGCTGTGGCTTAATCAATTCGGGACAGTGAATCAAATCACCGAATTGAATCATTGTCCCCTGAATCTGAATCCAAATCAAATATTAGCCACTTCGCACAGGCTTATTACTTGCCTGTTGCATTCATTCACCTCCTCCTTGACTACATCCTTCTGTCTCAACCTTGCCCTTCCTCTTTTCCTTCCTTAGCTTTAGTCATCAGGGCATGTGTAGATGACACGAGGGGCATGTGTGCATGACGCTTTAAAGCAGGTTACACGCTTTTGCAATGCTTTAATGATATTGGTGTTTGCACGCGTCGGCAGAGTATTGCGCAATAATTCCAGTTGCTGTAGCACATTCGGTGATCAAATACATTTCTTTATAGAATGGATTTAAGAGTGGTGTTATTTTCTAGTGATGGCAAATGCACCCCGTAAATATTTTAGTATAAAAGCAAACCAACATTCCTATATCAATGAAGGTTTGAATGCAGATACCAGAGGTAATCTATATAAACTGGTTTGTAGGCGATGGTCCTAATCAACTGCTCTTTCATCTCTGTCACCTGTGCATCTTCTTCCAGGGTGTGGGCTATTCATGGGAAAAGCTACATGTCAGTCTGCCACCTGAGTTTTTAAATTCTCTCTTCCAAAACTGATGTCTGCCAGGATGTCCACCAATCACTTGGGTAGGCAGGCAGGCAAGAGGTGATAACCTGAGCTCTTAGGCTAAGTTACATATTTTTGCTGCCCTGAGATCCTAAATTCCTCCAAGCCCATCTCTCTCTCACATCTCTCGTTGGGTTAAGATCACCAAAATAACGAATATGTTCCAGAGGGCGCTGTGCCTTAAGGAGTTATTTGCACCTGCTACCAAATAGAAGGCATGGAAGAACCACAACTTGGTCATTTGTTCTGAGAAAGCCTGAAAGTTCAGGCACAAATTTGTGCTTTCAGAAACTTTCATAGACAGTCCTAGTTGATACCTGGTTCAGTCCCAGCTCTGATCTTCAGCTCACATCATTTCTATTTATTTGCCTCTTAGATTTACTGAGATGAGCTCACCCATATTGGTGCCGAGTAAAATACTTTCAGAAGATATCTGTTTATATTTATAAGCCATTTCCAGACCAGGAGCACAAAACAAAGCCGTCATATTTTTATGAAACTAAGTTATGTCCTGACTTTGGAGCAGTGACTCACTCTTTATCAGGCTATAAATGAAAAACACATTTTGAGGGAGATTCAATTTTTGAAGTTATGATTTAAAACAGTGGTTATTATGAATGCTTTGTACAACAGCTTTTGTGCACGGAAGCCACAATTTATATGGTTTCTGATTAAATATAAATAAAATCTTCAAATGTGGTATCTTTTGGGGTGAAAACATGGATGCACACCAAGAAGCAGAAAGATTACTTCAATGATATTGCAAGATGGAATTTGTTAACTAACTGCTACCATTTATGAAATATCGAGTAGAAAATGCATCTGCTGACCCCAAATTCAAATAAAAACAAAAAACCACCCTAAACATGATGCAATGAAATATGGATAATAATCTGACACAAAAAACACAGGTTCTCTCTTCCATGCTAAAGGAAGGTTGGTCCAAACAATTAGGGCTTTATCCTGCCATGTGGAAGGTCAGCACTCTACTATATCATAGACTTTCATTGCATTTTATGCCAAACCACTGATGGGTAGATTTTTAAACATCTGGACGTAGTACCTCCTCATACTGCAAGGCACAAGTGATGTTAAACCAAGTCTCATTTTGAAAATGACAGATACTTTAAAGCCTAAAGTCCTTTCCAGACTCTTGTGTTGCTCATCTGGATGATTAATAAAAATATTGAAGGGATGGAGAGTAGGCCAAACTTGCAGGTGGCACAGAATGGAGCAGATAAAGCAGGGGTTCCCAAACTGTGGTACACATACCACTGGGACTCTACAAGACATCTCTGTGGGGTATGTGGGAGAAATTGTATAATGGCATATTTAATTTTCATTATAATAATAATTGCCATTTAAGGGGTTAAAATATAAAATGTATGCTGGTAGAGGTATGCAGGCAGCTGATAAGTCTGGTATGTAAGCAGGGGGTAAGAGGGTATGCAAGCAGAAAAAGTTTAGGAGCTTCTCAGATAGAACTAAAATACTCCTAGGCACTCTTGATCAAATCAGAGAGCTTGCCTGCAAACAATGAACTTGGGTTCACAAACCTTGTGCATGTACTTCTCTCTCTCTTCCTCTCTCAATTTATAGAGGTGCACATCTACCCTGCCTTCTGACTGACTTTAGACTAACATAGCTAATTACTAGGGCTGTGCAAAGCTTTGATCCCCGATTCAATTTGGCCCGATTTGGTGGCCGAATCTCTGAATCCGAATCGAACCAAGAGACTCTTTAATCTGTCTGAATTGAATCAGAACCCTTTGAATTGATTTGGACAGATTTGGAGATTCAGGCAGACACAGCTTTAAACGTTTTTTTCTACATATCCCTAGGTAGCAGGTGGTTCATGAACTCTGCGATGCTGGAGCAAATGAAGCAAATGAGTGGCGGGGGCGGGGGCAGGGGCGATGCTCCCCAGCATGCTTGGCAGCAGACCCAGAAGTGGACCAGAAGTACTTCTGGTACACTTCCAGGTCCTCCGGGGAGCACGCTAGCCCCCCACTGCACCCACCTAGCCCAGCGACTGGTGCCCCTGGGTCTGAGAGGGCTCCTGGGGTCCTCTTGAGGCCGATCGCTGAGCTGGGGAGTGTGGGAGGCCCCCCAGTGCACTCCCCAGCAGACCCAGAAGTGGACCGGAGGTACTTCTGATCCACTCCTGGGTTTGACGCCAAGCATGCAGGGGCACCCCTGTGCTTCTATGGGATGCTCCATCCGCCCCAGCATTGCAGTGTTCATGAGCCTGGTACCTCGAGGTATGTCGAAAAAACATTTAAAGCTGTGTCTATATCTGAATTGCTGATTCTCTGAATCAGCATCAGATCTTCAGATCTGGATTTGACTGAATCAAATCAGGGACAGTGATCCAAATCAATGAATTGAATCACTGACCCCGAATAGGGCCGATTCTGAATCAAATATGGCCCCTTTTACACACCCTTACTAACTACTTCCCTCTGCAATATGAGCACCCATTCCAGAAAGAGGTCTCTCCATTAACACAAGATGTTTTAGTAGACAAAATGAGAAGTGTAGGGTGCAAGTTCTTTTCATTATAGGAAGGCACTGGTGTGAACTGTGCTCGGAGGATGCAATTTCATTCATATGCTTTCTTCCCACTACTGAGTAGCTGGGCTGACACGAGTCACCCTAATATACTGAGTATTTCTCTAGCCTTTTTGCCACTCCACTTGGTGTGGAAGTGATGCTAGACCACAGATTCAGTAATGAATGGGTTTATATCCGAGAGAAAAGAGAGTCAGTTGGGAGGTGCATACAGTTACAGTATCAGAATCAACAGAATTTAGAGAGAAAACACAAGTAACATGCTTTTCCAAACTGTGGGAGGACATTAGCACGAGAAGCAGCAAAATGTATTAAAGTAACAGCCTGCTGACTCATGGCTACATAGCATGGAAAGGATTTAAATATTTTATGAAGTATAAAATGAGCAATGAACTGTGTAGCATTTTACTACTTGCTTACAATCCCTGCAATTACTAACTAAAACACAGTGGGTGTTAAAAAAAAATGCACACTTTGTTACCTCGTAGCTTCTACTTCAAACTCTGCCACCATCTTCAGAGGGGGGAATAAATAGAAAGGAGCTATCCAGAGGTTGGAAGGGAGGGAGTTGAGGCAGCAGGAAATAATTTCAAACAGCGATATATTAGGATGGGAAATTAATATTTTATGAGTATTTTTCACATGACTGGAGGACAAAAATCCCTTGCCCCCAAAGTGCAGTGCATTGCAGCCAAAGATGGCTGCTACCCTCCACCTAGTAGCTGTAGCACCATGTATTTAGGAACCTCTGGACAGCAAGACCTAGAAAGAGGCATGTTCCAAACCATATGGTTTTCATTTTTTTTTTTTTTTTTAAGTATACCATGAGACTTGCACAATGGGATGATAGGGATGAGGTTACAGAGCCCATTTCTTCACTGCTCTCTTCTTTGCAAAGTCCTGGGAAAGGCAGGTATAGAGTGCTGCAGAGTTGAATGCTCATTTTAGCTGATTTTTCAGCAGTCAAAAGACGTGGTTCAGGCATTTGAGCCTGTTCTTAACCTTAATCATTCAAGTCAGCCTTTGGCCATGCCCTTTGTGTTCTGTAAGTCTGGTTCCACCTTACTATGCACCAGATTCATTTGACCAGGGAGTGGCTCTGTAAGTCAACGTGAACCAGAATCAGTCCTGCTGGCTGCAGCCTATCATTAATTGGTTCATGCTAAGTCTGGTCATTTTCTACTCAGATCCATCACAGCTTATTGTAAATGATTACTGTATTGCTAAGAAGTAAGAAATGGATGTGTTGGCTTGAAAAGACATAGGCTAATAACCATGACTAAGCCTCTACCTCAAAGTACCCAAGATAATTGCTAGCTATCCTATAAAGCAGATGCAGCATCTGGTTGAAGAGCGCAGGCAGGTTACAAAAAGATCAGAATTTAATACCTTGATGATGACACACTTATCAAAGCTAATTGAGCCAACAAAAGGGAAGGAAATGGTAGTGATTAGTCCTGCAAAGATATCATTCTATTATTGCCAGGTATAACGAGAGTGTAGCTCATGAAGTAATACCGGGCTGAAAATGCTTCAGCTCCATTTCAGGATTTCTCCTGTCTGAAACTTTGCTCTTTCTGAAATTGAGGGACTGGTTCTTTTTCACACCAAAGCCTGCAAAAAGCCACTCTTCTACAAAATGTCACGCTTGCGGAGATCCCTAGGAAGCCTACAAGGTCCATTTTCTTCTTTCACAATTGAATTCCCAAGAAAACACAATGATTTGCATAAACCAGTCTACGGACAAATTCACCCTCGCACACTGTATTCAGAACACCAGCTCCATTTTCCAAGAGTCCAAAATGTATGAAAATAAAGAGCTGCTCACTTCTGCGGCTATAACTGACTCTTAGATGCTGCCGTATCTGAGATCTTCACCCTCCTTTGGGCTGCCTAAGTTTCTTGCCCCAGTGCTAACCTACTGTTCTGCATGCCGTGGAAACTTTCTCCATTCAACCGCAACATTAATTTTTGCCAGTTTGATACTAGACAAGAAAACTGTGGAGAGGTAGGGGCATTACAGCTGGATAACCGCTAACAAGTCCTAGTGTCTTTTATGGCTGTTCAAAGCAAGATATATGAAAGAAACCAAGGCTGGGTGCAGGAAAGAGCCTCAGAGTCCAGTGTTATATCATTGACTTGATTTTTTTTGTTTTTTTACAAGGTGCTTAAAAAGAATGGGACTTGGAGCTTTGTTTCATTTCTAACTGTATGAAGCCACATGCAAGCTTATAGAGGCCATATACAACACAAATGTTCAGTACCTTAGCAAGGAAGTTTGGCCCCCAGGGCAAGCCCACAGCAGCAGCTCGCCCTCGCCCTGTGCACAGATCTGGGGAGCACATGCTTGCCTGGGGGTGCACACAGTATCGGGAGCTACCCCATCTCCTGTCTCTGCAACCCCCCCAAACAAGTCACTTGCAGATCCGTCCTGCTCCCCAACCCAGCTGGGCAGTGCCTGTTGGTACCCCTTCACTTTTGCACTCGGGGAAGTTGCCCCGCTCACCCCTCCCTTGCAATAGTGCTGTAAATGTTTTTTGCCAGGGAGGGCTGAGAAAGACAAAATGCTCCAGCAACAAAATACTCTTCCAAAGGAACAAGACTATGTCCACCTTATATGGGGAAAAATAAACATTGTTCCTTTGGGCATATTATCAGCAAGACTCCCCGAAACGGTTTCACTACTATCAGAAGCAACAACAGGCACTAGCCATGTACATCCATTTTAGAAGGGTTCATTTCACTAGAGAGATGCATGCAAGTCCCTCTGGAGTCAATGGTAGTTCAATAGATAAGTAAAATGTTGCTCAGATTTCCCTTGCACTGGTCATTCAGAGCATTACTATGACAAATTAGTCCATCCTTCACAATGTCTTCAGATTTCTGATTTGTAGCTGTGTTGCAGTTGTGCACAGACATGTTTTGTCATCAATTGGATGCACAGCCAGCAAATTAGGAAATCAATTACTTTCCCAGGGAGATTGTGCTTGGTCTCTCACATAATATTTTACTTAATATTTTTGGTTTCTAACACAAATTTGAGATGCAGAAGAGAAGGTCTCCGTGGTGGGTTAAAATGCTGCACTCTAGTGTCTGAGAACTATACTGCATGGGGCTTGTCAGATCTGCTTATTTATTCCCATATTCTTCCTGCTTTGTGGAACCAAATTTGCATATCCTGCAGCTGAAAAAGGCATAATTAGTAATTCGTGATTAATTTAGGCAACATCAGCTATAAAAATCCTAGGTATTTACATAGTTCTCATAAATTAGAGTCACAAACTGTAATTTGTTAAATTGAAATTCTGCTAAAAGCTTGCATTTACATAGATGTTCAGATGCTAAAGTGTTGACATGCATTTTAAAATCAACACTGCTGCACATTCATAATTCATATCGATGAGCTGGAAGGTTTATTTGTGAAAGTTATTTGGATAGTAAAATAAGATGCCCACTGAGAAACAGCAATTGTGACTACTTGCAGCCTACCAGCCACAAGGCTTGCTCCTTTTTAAGAAGAGGGAAACTCAGAACTGCCCACTCTCTTAAATTAACATTGATCAATGCAGTATGATGACAAAAAAAGAATCCAGAACAAAGTGTTCATGGTCAATACAGCTGGTCTGCTTGCCATCCATTATCTGCATTGAATAAGAAAAGAAACAGGCTCTATAACCTGTATGATTAAACCGACTCTTGGCACTTCACACCAACTTACCAAGGGCTGACAGGAAGATTACAGCCCTAGTAAAAAAAATCAGCCACTGCATTGAATTGTAAGAATTTGAATAAAGGCAATCTCATCTTTTTTGATACTACTGAATTTAAAGTGTAAAGGCAAACATCAAAATGTTGTACAGCCCTTTGCTAGAAGGTTGTAGCCAGTCTCAGCAGTTGTACTACTTGTGTTTTTATGGCATCAGCTCTAGACCACCTTATCAGCTGCTATAAATTCGCACAGAAGCACTCAAGTCCATGCAGCTAAATCAGTTTTACACCAATAGAGAATCTGCCTTCTCTTTTGAGCTACAAATTAGATTTTCTCTCTTAAAAAGCACAGTGGCAAAGTTTTCCTTCCTCTGGAACCATTATTAGGATCAGAAATTCCCCAGATTTACCTGCTGTATTTTACATTTTCTAATTTATTTATATAATCCAAGAAATAGCCACACCCTATTTAGATCTACAAATGAGAAAAAAAAAATAATTGTCAGAGTAATTTTAAAAGGCACAGAGGGCACATCTACTCATCCACTTTAATGCACATTAGCCTATTTTAATGTGCATTACAGCATCATTAAGAAGATATTCTCTTTTGTTAATGCACATTAAGACAGGCTAATGTACATTTTCCTTACAATGGAAGTACTAGATCTAAGTCACATTAACTAAAGCGCATTGATGCATATGTAGACATGCCCAGAGTGTTTTTCAAAGATAGATATCACATCTACCCTCATTTTACAGCCTAGAAACTGAGACAAAGGCAGGTTAAGTAATTTTTCATGAAGTCAGAGCTCAGTGACAGAATCAGGAGCACAGGTGATCTGTTTTTCATGCCTCTCCTCATACCACTGAAAACCATCTTTGCCCAGTACAAGGTGATCACACAGGTATGATATGAAAGACAAACCATCTCTCAGGCCTTCATTCAGTAAAGGATTAAAGCAAATGGCTATTTGGTGCCAAGACCTCCTCCTCCTGCAAAAAGCAGGATGCAGGCCCTATATTCCAGGCTTTGTGTTTTGTATTTTCTCTGAGAATTACCATGCACAGAACATTGCTCCAGTGGGCTTTGTATTGCTTTCTCCCATATGCCACCAAGGTCACACAAAAGCTTCTACCGACATGAGGTCCACATTGCTTTACAGCCAGCACTAAGACCTTCTGTATATTATATCTCTTTACCTGAGCTTTCTTCAGTCATGTCCAGAACTCCTTAGTTTCATCCCTTATCCAAACGTTTTTGGAACAACCTTACTTCTTTCCTAAGTAATTTCTCTCCTGATTTCTGGCAAAGCTTTCTCAGCCTCTCCTATGTCTGCCTTCTGAGGACCAGCTGTTTCTTCTTAGGCTGCAGCCCATATAGGTACTCACTCGCAGGTGAGTTGGAGCTTACTCTTCTCTAAGGGCCCAAGACTTTGTCTGACACCTGCTCACATTCTTCCCTATTCAGAGTGTGTAATTTTAAGTGTGTGCTTAACGTTGTTTGACTTCAACCTGAATTTGAGCCTTAGGCAATAAAACAGGTGTGAGCTAAAGCACACTCCCTATTGATGACAGTAATATTAACCCTGAAGGGTAAACAAACCAAGAGAAGGTACCATCGAATGTGTGACCAGATCTGATCTTCAGTATAGTACTGGATGCAAGCATTCGCAGGCATTAGCTCTTGCACTATGCCACAATGATGCTACATTAGTCTACCCATGAGTTTAAATCAATTTATGGCTACAACAACTGGAATGCCAATTGCTCAATGTCTGTAAGCGGGGAAAAAAATGTTACCAGAGAGAAAAACAGAACTCTTATATCTGAAACAACAAAAAAAAATGGCTAAGCATTAGTGTTACAGTTCCTTGATCTGATTTCTAAGGAATTAAATTTCCTTTTTATTTTGTTTTTGAGGTTGAGCCTCACAGCAAACTCTTCACTTTTGAGAACAGAAAATTAAGTTATCCAAGCTTAATCTTCATGCATGGCTTGCTGCAGTGACTAGTGCTCCTTAGGAAGGAATCTGAGTTATTTGTTATTGTAAAGCATGTTGTTGCTAATAAGATTACAGATGATGCATGCTCATATTTTCACCATTACTTATAAAGCATGGCCCCCTTGTGTTTAACTTTTCAAGTCTTCACAGTAATCTGTTTTTTAAAATGCTATGCACCCAATAGCTTCCAGAGAAATTGCTGGGAGTGGATGAGTTCTCAGAGAACTGGAAAATGGATTTTAAGGCCAGAATCATCATGTAATTTGACCTATGTCAGGCATGTTGTGGAGCAGGTATTTAGATGCCTAAATAAGCATTTAGACACCTCACTATAACTATTCTTTATAAGCATGTTATTGTCTATAAACATTCCAAATATAGGCCCTGATTTATTATAGTGTAAGTAAAATTCACTAAAAAATGTAAAGGGCATTTTGTAATTTTTTTCCTGCTTTTTTTCCCCCAGAAAGGTTGGCACTTATTTCTCTTGAATTTAACTAGAAATAACCCAAAGAAACTACAAAATCACCAGTAAGTTTACAGTGGGTACGTCTACATGAGGCAATAACTATGTAGTAGTCAAACAATGCTGCACAGTAGCGTGCTGGGCAAAACCCATGCTATTATGCTACTATGCAGTAGTATTAGGCTCCTGCACAGTTAACAACTGTAAAAACGTATACGCCAGTGCAACTGCGCAGTAGCACCAGTTACTGCACATTGAGTTAGTGCTTGGTTATCAAAGTAATAAACTTAATGTGCAGTAACTACAGTGCATTAATAAATGTGTAGATGCACCCAGTTACTATTCTGTCTTATCAGTGCTATAAATCCATTTGTTATCCCAGGCCTGTGAGAGAGAGAGCATGCATTTGAGAAGTTGTGGGTTTCAAAGATTATTGTTAAAAGCTGGTGCATTTTGCACAAGTTTAAATAATATATAAAGCACTGCTGGAGTCTAACTAGCCAGTGGGAACATACTACGTACCTGTCTCACTGTGCCATGGAAGCAACCAAAAACCTAAATAAAGCTTACAATGGACCAGCTTTTTCCTCAGGTCTGAAACAGAATGCACTGCTTTCAAAAGCTTGTCCAAATTTTTCCCAGCTATGCAGTTGGTCTAATAAAAGATACCACCCACCAAAATCCTTGCTTCTCCCATCATTTGGAAAGATGGTTTTTCTACTTGCATTATGCAAAACCTACATAGTAAACAGCAAGGAACACATAGACACATATACACATTTCGACAACCATTTTACCAGGAACTTGACCTACACAAACAGTTTAAAACAAAATTCAAGTCTATTACAATGGGCATTTTAAATCTGATAATGAACTAATTAATGGTTTATATTTTCATAAGCCTTCTTGTATAATTGCAACCACATGCAATGTTTTAAACATGTAAGGCTGCTTCCCTCAGCTGGTATAAAAAAGGCATTGCTCCACCAAAGTCAATAGAGTGGAATAAACTTAGCAAGGAATAAGCATACTGGATTGTAAGATTGATACAGAAGTGACCTCACAATGTATTCATTGATTTTCCATCCCTTTACAGATCCATTTCCCTCCCATACAATCAATATCTGCTTCCTCTCTTTACCAAGATTATTTTAATGCATTCCTTTAATTTAGAGCCTGGAGTCCCAACTTTGTCTATTTCTAATAACTGTACTGAATGGATATTGAATAAAATATACTGATCCACACAGAACAGACACTAAGATACTGAGCTGATAGGGGAGATAAATAGAGGAGACAACTGAACATGAAACATCAGCTTAATTGGCTTATGTACTGGTATTCTTTGGAAATGATTTCTCACCAGAATTAAATCCTGCAAACACACACATAAGGAATTTCATACAAGTAAATAGTTCCCTAGATTTCTAGCTGTGGAGATCAGATCTTGGTTCAACTACACAAATTACTCCCCATTTACACTGAAGATTATTTTATAACAGGGAGAAAAAGAAAAATATATTTGAAGGTGTTTAGGCACCTTAAGATAGGCACATAGCTCTATAAAAATTAGCTGTAGAAAAATCACTTAAATGCCTAAAATATGTATTTGGCAGAGTTAATTGCTTAAATCCAGATGAGCAACCTAGAGGATCCCTTGGGCTAGGGACAGACATTACACATCAACTGGTTTAAGTGATCAGAAATGGGTTTAAATCTGTAAAAAATCTGAAAAACCTGGGATGATGCAGGCCAGGGTGGGGGTTTATACCCCTCCCTAATCACAGTGGCCTGCTGGGGCCTGGCCACATCCTCTCTGGTCAGCTCAGCACTTAAGAAGGGAAGGGAGGGCTGCTCTAGCATCTCCTGGCTTCTAGCCTGAGCCACTGCAGGCATGTGCCTGCATTTCTTCAGTCCAGAGGGAATGCCTGTGTGGTTGCAAACAGGTTCAACCTAGGCAGGTTAGACCAACCTGAAACGTTTGAATCTATTTAAGCTAAGGTTTTTTTTAATGTCTGTTCCTAGCCTTAGGCACCTGAAGAGTGATGATTGGCATATTTTTTGTTGGTAGAGTTCCCTAGAAACCTAGACTTTTGCTGTTGTACATATTCACTGGTGCCATTACCTTGGCTGAGCTGAACATACTGATGCCTATTTTGCATCTAAGACCATATGGAAAATACAGTTTTCATGTCCTTACACTTACATCTTTTGAGGGCCCTGATCCAGTATGCATGCTCACTTCATTCCTATGACACAACGACAGCAGTGAGGTCAACACAAAGCATAGCAGTCAATGTCAACTTAATTCAAGACCACAGACACTGGAAAAGGAGAGGGTGGTATCACCACCTACTTTTTGGATTATGGCCCAGTGACCAGAGCATTTGCCCAGAAAATTAAAATATGTTGGTCCCTCCTCAACTTTATATTCCACTATGCAGAAGAAGCTCCTAACCACAGTGGTAGAAACAGGGCCAGAATGAAGGCACGCTCCACTCGTGGTTGAAGGACATATCTACAGGGTCAATTTGGATCAGGTCTGATCAGTCTTGGACAGTTCTGAACCAGCTGTACATGTGAGCACTGGAGGATCTTTTTTTAGCTGCATTGATAGCAGGTTCACTTCCTCAGTGAACCCCACAGATTTCCATTATATTTACTTCTTTTTAAAAATGTATTTTTTACACAACTAAAATGCGTCCAGGGTGTTAAAACAACATAAAAGCAGGAACAGTTAATTCAGCATCAGGACCATCTATTCCTTCAGTTTACCTTCTCCCATTTAAAGCACCACAACAATATTCCTTTCCCCTGGGATGTGGTATATTAACATAAAATACTACAATGTTGTAGCCTGTTTCCACAATCATTTCATTCCAAATGTCAGTCTCCATTGTCACCTTCCCTCCAAAATGTCTGTCATATTAAGAAGACCCCAGCCAAAGTTTTGCTCCTAACAGATTTCCACAGATTTGCTTTCCACAGATTTCTTTTGTTTCCTGGGAGCATTAACAAAGCTCTCCCTAGCTTTATGCTGTGGCTTCTTATTTAAAGCCCACACCTATGACTCTTATTTCCATCATCTGGGAGCAACTCTCTCACAGGGATAGCCTTGGAAAAGGTTTGTAACCATTTGAATCAGTGTTCTCACTTAACTTCTGGCTGAAAAAAAGGGTTGGAAATGAAAGTAAGCACACCAGAAAGTCTGTTCTTATACTATTTCCCATACAATTATTCCAGACTCAGTTCAGACAAATATTTAAGAGAAGCAACCAAAAGCCTAAATTGTTCCCCTAACTGTGAAACTTTTGGAGTTCATAAGAGCCTAATGATGTTCTAAATATGTGCATGTGTTTTTATAAATGAAACACAATGTCCCCAACAAATTCACTTCTTATCTGTCAATCAACAGGCTTTATTAATAATATTTGAAAATATAAAAGGGCATTTATTTATTCTTAAAAAAAAAAAGTAATTTAGGTCTCAGCAGGTAATTTGCATATGTCACTAGTTTAACTAAGCAAGGATTAACAAATTAAAATATAATTAGCTTTTTTGCATAATTTGTCAAAATTATATGCTTTGTGTGAGTGACAGCCATGTGGTAAAGCTTTTCATATGAAGTAAATTTTAAAAGTTTCCTTGACTTCTCAGGGATTTCAAAGGAAAAATAACTATTTAGTTATTATTTCCATTTCTTTAAAAGCATATCTGTACAAATTAAACAATGAAACACATCAAGACCAATGATAAAAAACAAAGAGTCCCACAATTTGTTTTTATTTGAATTCCAGGGTAAAGACATTGCATTTTTACTGGTATAAGCGATCAAAAACTGGTCTATAGCCATAACTGAGCAGAACTTTGGCACGCAAAACTAGTTTATTCGTGTAACAGAACAGAAGTTCGACACATGTAAACTGGTTTGAAAATGGTGGACCCAGTCTAAGATTTGCCTCTGTCACCAAAGGGTTAATGTGTTCTGTTCACTACTGATCTAAACTACATCCCTTACAGAAAATAGCACAACTTGTGTTCTGCCTCAGGCTTTCTGAATATCTATACCTAGCCCAGCGATACTTAGGAGATCAGGTACTTTTTTGCTCTGAAAAGCTTAGTGTCTACATATACTGGCCAATTTAATAAGGAGGGAAAGAATATATTATTTTCATTTTACAGATGGAAAAACAAGCTCCAGAATAATTAGATGACTTGTTCCAAGTCATGCAAAAAGCAAGGGAAATTCAGCAGGGAAATGAGCCCAGATTTACCCCCAGGCCAGACACAGGCATGGGCAAACTGGAAGACTACGTGGGGCCCAGGAAGAAAGAGGGCCTGAAAATGGTATTTTTTTGTTTATTATTATCATTATCTCTGGCGAAGTGGGACCTGGGGGCCTGGTACTAAAAGTTAGCCTGGGGCTGCCAGGAGTCTAGGTATGGTGCTGCCCCCAGGACTATGCCTCAACCACCAGATGATTCCTCCCTGCACACGCACTGGAGACTGAGAGTCTCCCACAATCGGTTGCAAACCAGTCAGGTCAATAGCTCATAAAAAACCTAGGAAATGAAATGTCTTTGGCTATATAACCAGAAATCCAGAAAATTTAAAAGTGAGATGGATTAAGGTACAGAAGAGTTCAGTGTGAGTCCTAGAGCTGAGTGTACCTCACTTCCTTTGCTATTTGATGAAAAGCTGTTAGATTTTTGAGACTTTCTTTGCTTCTGATGTTCAAAGAAGGTTGCGGAGTCCTGTTCTGGCAGGAAGTTGTAAGAAACAAATAGGTAGAAGAGGTCCTAGGGCACAGAAGTGGACAAGGAGAAGGTGAGTAGTGATTGTCAGAGGTTTATGTCATATTGGTTCTATTCCAAAAAAAAAGTCTGCTATTAAAACCAGAGCCCTAACTTCATCTCCGACCGTCTACTCATGTCTTACCCATTCCCACCTCATCTGTCCATTTATTTATTGTTTACTGAGGCTTCAAGATCTTTCAGGGAGTATAATATATGTACTACTCTTTCAAACAGCTGGTTCTCTCTGGAAACACAGAACCTGTAGGTTTAGAAGGAATTTTCACGCAACGTCTGAAATAAACCTGGCAGAAAGCACAAACTCCCCGCTCCCCCCCTGGATTTTGCAATTTAAATCAGCTAGTCAATGTTAAGCAAACATCTTTCCAATAAAAAATATTATCAACCCTCCCTATTATTAAGGTTATCTGACATGTCCCATTTTAAGACTCTTTTTTTCAGTTGCTCATCACTCTTGCCCAACTTTAACTGTCCGGACTGAAATGTCCTCTGCCATGTGACAAAGTTGCACCCATGTTAATGCCTAGTGACCTTTTCTTTAAAACATTTTAATGGGCCCCTTGCTATGGAGCAGGAACTTGACATTTGGCAGAACAGTGCCTTTTATATCAGGAAGACTTTTGCTGTCCAAGTGAAAATACACCCAAATTATAAGCCTCTCAAAATTGATTGTTTGTACATGCCCAGCGGAGACTTTTCTTGATTTCAGCAACTAAACTCTCTGGGAGATTTGCTTTCACTGAGCATGCTCCATTCTCGTGGTGAACATGACTTTCTCTGCAGTTGTAGATCTGGGCTGCTGCAAATTATGCAGTGGATCTAAAGGTTCCCACATACTGATGACCCACATAGATGTTAACAGGATGCCCACCAGGCATCATGATGACATTTCTGTTTGTTTCTGCCTGCATTGATGAAGACCTAGGAAGTTACACACAAAAGGTTATGTCAGGGATTCAAAATTAACTGGGAACTTTTAATTTGGTCCCCAAGTGCATATGTGATATGATATGCTCTTTAATTACATGGTACCACACTGTTTTTTTTTTTTCTATGGAGGCCATGACTCAGTGCACAAGAGGAAGGGGCTCTGCAGATGAATCAGGATTATACAGTAAAGAAGTCTGTTCTCCATAGGTTCCCAACCTCATTTGCTGCTGGATGTTGCAGGTGTTGAACTCTAATGTAGTAAGTCGGGCTATGGACAAGCATTACATTTGTGTCAAAAGAAAAACCTTTCTCCTGGCACAGAAAGAGAGCGCACTGCCATTCCAAGGGTTTCTTGTAGAAAAGATCTGGCTCCTCCACAAGAAAGTTCTACCTCTTCCAACCAGAAAGATCTCTCCCCTCCTCCCCACACTAACTGCAATGGCTGTGTGTTTCTCTCAGATGATAAGGACACCCAGTATCCCATAGTCCACTGCTTTCCCTCCTTCCCTCCCTCTTAGAAGCAAGGGAGGGAGTGCAGCCCACCCAGGGTGAGCTGTCTAGAAGAAATCCACAGAAATCCTTACCTTTAAAAATGAACACCTGCTCATGGCCTCTGTCAGGGGACTGAAGGAAGAGAAACCATGATGAGACCATTTTTGCGACAGTAGACTCCTGACCTCTGTTCTCTGCCACATGGCACCTGGGAAGTCATACCCAACTTTTCACAGGTCATCTCTAATCATGTCTTCCTTGTTTTTGGGGTACCCTGATTGAGGGGTGTAAACTGGGAATAATAATACTCCTTAATCACAGAGGTATCATGAAAAGTAATGAATGTTCCTGAAATAGTCCAATACTGTTGTGATGAGCACAGTAGAGAAGCCCATACGGAGATGTTCTGAACACAGAGCTGAATATGATACAATAAAAAAGCTGTGGGGCTACACATTAAAAATAAGAATACAAAATATTTAATAGGATATCAAATGGGTGCTCATTCACTTAGCAACATTCATCCTGTTTACCGAATGAGGCAGGGCTCTGGTAGAAAAAGCAGCCTGTGGCTCCGTAACTGAAGACGGTATCATAACCAAGGATCCAGATTTACTGTTTACCTTGGAAAAATGTGGTGAAACCTGGATTATCTCATTTGAAGGAGAAAAACACAAATTTTCTCTTTTAAGGGAAAAAAAAAACCTGGATTTCCCCCTTTAAAGGGGAAAAATGCAGGAAACTGTGTTTCCCATTGCAGGCTGGCAGAGTTCTAGCTGAAAGTGGCCAGGGGGAGTGTGAGGAGGACAATCAGGCACAGGACACCATGTGCATGTGCACACTTACACGTGCACATGGCCACCAGGCAGCATGGAGAGCAGCTCCTGCAAGTAAATTGTGAGGTGGGATTGAGGCCCCATAGTGAGAGAGGGAATTGGGCAAGGCTGGGGCTTGGGCTGCTGCCCAGCCAGGGCAGTACATGAGTCTTGGGGCTTGGGGTCAGAATGCATGGCTGCAGGGCCCAGGCAGGGAGTGTGAATGAGCTGCAAGTGGCTCATCTTGGGGGCGGCAGAGGGGGGCTGGCCCCCCACCGAGTGCACTCCCAGGGTGACATGGTGGGGGCACATGCCCTCTAGATTTGTGCATGGGGTGTGGGCAGGTGCAGGCTGCCTACTGTGGGCTCAAGGTTCTCTGCCCTACTGCCCTCCCCCAGAGGCCTCCATGGCCCAGTGAGTGAGACCTGGTGCAGCAGAGCAGAGCGGGGCAGGGAAGCTCAGTGCTGCTGCTGCAAGCCCGATGCCACCATTGCAAGGTTCCCCCTACCCACCAGGCAGCAGCAGGGGTGGAAACATGGAGTTATGCCCCCTGCTACTGCCAAGTGGGCAGGGGGCACCTCACCATGGTGGCATGGGGCCCCTGGCAGTGGCACCAAGCCTGGCCACCCCGCTCTGCCCTGCCACATTAGCTCTCACCCAGTGGGCTGTGGAAGACCCAGGGGGAGGGCAGCAGGGCAGGGAGCTCCTAAGCTCTGAGCCCCACCTTGCCCAAGGGCTCTGCTCTGGCTGTGCCACTCATGGGGGAGGGGGAGCCGAGCTTGTACTTCACTCTGCAGCAGCAGCCACTGCCTCCTGCAGGCATTAGCCAGGGCTTGGATGGGTGGCAGGGGACTATGGATCTGGGTCCCTGGCCCCATAGTCCTGGCAGCTGGTGGCCCTCTCCGCAGGGCTGGGAAGCAGCAGGCTGTGGCTTGCAAGTGAGAGGCAATGGTATGCGCAGGGCTCTGGCATATCAGGGCAGCTCAGCACCCCAAATTAGTTTGAGGGGGGAGGGGCCTGTAGCTGGACCTGATTCCTGGTGAGTGAAGGGGGCAGGGGCAGCTCTGACTTTCTATGATAAACCCCCCCAAATCAAATGACAAAATATACAGCAATTTAGAATGTATTTTATTATAGTGATTGAAGCACTCCTAGATTTCCAAATTGCTTTAAAATGGTAAATATCTCAATAAAACATTGTGTTCAACTGATACCTATATATATATATATAGCAGTGTTTCATTTTAATCATAGGAAAACGCAGATTTGGGGGATTTTAATCAGGGAATTTGCATTTTTTTTTGTTAAATCAGAGAATCTGTGAGTCTGAAACAGAGAAAACCAGGATCCCTTATCATAACGAATCAGCATGAAGGGAATGAACTAAGCTATACTTAACTCTACCATTTCCGAATTTCTGAGTGCTTTCTTTTACATTATATTTGTGCATATGCACATGAGTGGGTAATATATAACATATGCAAAGGATTTACCTGTACCACTAAATGAATTTTCCCCTCATGGTAACACAGCACTAGATAAATGTACTGTTAACATTTTTGTGAACATCCTCCATTTGGTTCCTCTTCATAGACAATGTTCCAACTCATGTGTATAAGCTTTTATATTCAATGCGCTAACAAGATGTACTGAAAGAAAGGAAAGTTGTTAGATAGCCAAAAAGAGTGGCATAGTCTCTTTCAGTCTGCATTAGTCATGCAGCTGCAGAATGATTCCTGCATTGTATAGCAATATAATACAAAGTACTTTTGCAAAGGCCTCTTACATTTGAATAATGAGCTACCACACGCACACATGCTTAGAGCACTAACAGGATCTACTCATTAGTTGACTGAGCCACCTGCATTTGAAAATATGCTTGGAAATTGAGTTCATAAAGTAGCAAAAGTTAAGATATGCTGTACCATAGTCCAGGGCTGTTATTCTGAACATGTTCAGTTTCTGGGGCATTCTGAATTGTTTATTATTGACAGTACTGCATTATTAAATCCAAGAGGGTATCCATAGGATTATTTTAATACATGAATGAACCTATCTCGATACTGACATAATTAAATAGAACAAAATGGTAGAATTGGAGTTAAAGCTTGATCCAAAGCCTACCTGTGGTCAACTAGCTAACCTTTAATTTCAGTGAACTTTGGACCAGCCCTTTAATGAAAAGAAAGGTAATAAAGCAGCAATGATCCCAAACTCTGTCTCTCTCAAAAGTGTGATGTGTGTTTATGTATGTTTGTTCATACATATATATGCATACATACATTCCCTTATGGGCTCAGACAGACATTACATTTTTGGCGTGATCAGCCCCCTGAAAGCGGTCTGCAGCTGTGCCATATGTGCACAGTGCTTTTAAAGTGGCCGATTGCGTGACAAATTAATCCTTATCAAAAGAAGAATTGGATGAAGGTGCTCCACTTTAGAGCACTTTAGGGAACTTGTCTTCCCTAGCGTTAAATTGTTGCATGACTGGGGCTGGGCTGATGCAGCCCAGCCACACCCCCGGGACTGTCAGTGAAAGAGAAGGGGGAAAGAGGAGCGATTTGCCAGATGGGGTTAGCCTGGCTTGAGCTGGAGGGGAGGCGAATGGATTGCAGCCCCCTCCTTGTGCCCCACCCCCAACTCCCCTCTTCCAGCTCAGAGCAAGCAAATCTCAGCCAGCAGTTCACTGTCCCTCCCCATTGCCTTCCTGCTGACAGCCCTAGGGATGTGGGGAGGTGGGGCTGGGGGAGAGGGGAGGCTCCTTGACTGCAGGCAGAGGCAGGCTCAATCTCACACATCCCTTGCCCAACCAGCAGGTGAACATCTGTTGGATTGGGGGGGGCACTTTAACTCATGGCACTTTAAGGAAAGCACCATGAGTAAGAGCAGGGGCCTGTATGTTTGTCAGTGCCCTCTGTGTATACATAAAGGCCTTTAGTAGATGTTACTCTTAAAACACAATTAACCAATTAATCACATCTTAAAGTGTAATCTGCCCACACATTCAGGCAATTAATGGTGCAACAAAATGTGAAAGCAGCCACACAAATATTACACAAAATAAGTGTAATAATTTTATGGATGTTTTCCATTGTGCTTTAAAATGAACATTAGGCTGGGTGGCCTACACTGGGGTCTGCAACTGGCCCTGGTGTGGTCCCTGCCAGCTGATCATAGGCTTGCTCTGAACGTCCCTGGGGCTCGAGCCCCAGAGTGGTCCCTGTCAGTAGCACCAGGACCGTACAGGAGCTGCTCAGTGTAGTCCTGATCCTGCTGACAATCATCTGGTTTTCAGCTTTCAGAGAGTGTACTGTAGCCAGTTGGAACCCCAGTGGATACCTGATCAGTGAATGATCAGCTGACCATTGGCCAGTTTCAGGGACTTCACCAAGGATCAAACTGGCCCTAATAAGCCTCCAGAGCCAGCCGACAATCATCTGTCAGGCACCCTTATCAGTGCAGAGGGAGCCCAGGTTATGATCTTGGGCTCCCCCTGCACTAGCAAGTAGGGTGTGATTGTGGTCTGGTCCCTGATCCCAAAATGGCACATCCTGTCATGCTTGTGATATGTCAGGAGGTATGATTGTTGGGATAAGGGATCCAATCCCATCACAGCTTTAAAGGATCATCTGTCTGTGGCCATATACACATAAGAGTATTATGTTAACTCTTCCTTTGATCATTGCCATCATCTGTCTATTCTGAATGGAGCATCAGGACATTTTGTCTATATCAGTCTCAAGAAATCACAGGGCATCACCTACTGGTTGCCGGAGAAAGATCTCCCTTCCCAACAACAAAGCTGCCAACCTTTTGAGCTCTCAGGAATAGATTTCTTGTGTTGCTTAAAATTTAATTTTAAGAGTACAGACTATATTCAGTGTGACATTATGATGTGGTATGATATTATTATATTCAGTATGATATTCACTGAAGACTCAGCTTTTGTTTTGTTATAAACCAACTCAATACTAACCTTAAAAATGTAAGTTCATGATGAGAATTCACCTTTAATATTTATTACAGATGGTATCAGTAGCAATAAGGAAGAAAGATATTTAAGGTGAGTTATGGATGAATCATAATTTTTTTCAGTGACTCTGAAAGGTCATTCTTTGTTTCCCCCTTATGCTAACCAGGAAGTAATCATCCATGCTCTCGCTAATGGTACATATTTTTTTTTTCCCTAGGTCAAAGTTGGGACTGAAGCTCACAGATCTATTCCACCCTAACTTTGGTCCTGATAGCTGTGGACTGTGGCACCACAGAGCTCAGTGCAGGTTTCAAAATGTACTCAAGATGTTAGATACTCCGTAGTCAGAAATACAAATACAAAATGGGTGACACTTGTCTGGATGGCAGAACTATGGAGGGATCTGAGAGTCTTGGTGGATCACAGACTCAATATGAGTCTGCTATGTGATATAGCTGGATAAAAAGTGAATGTGGTTTTGGGATGCATGGATAGAAGCATTAGGTGCAAGACACAGGAAGTGATAATGCTTCTTTACTTGACACTGGTTAGACCTCATCTATTTTGTGCAGTTCTGGAGTCCACATTTTGAAAAGGACATGGAGAAGTTAGAGAGGGTCCAAAGGTGCATGACAAAAACCATAAAGAGCTTGGAAGGCAAATCATGCAAGGAGGGTTGAAGGAGCTAGTCATATTCAGCTTGTGTAAAAAGCACTTAAGAGAGGACATGATACCTGTCTTCAGATATCAGAAGGGCTGCAATGTATGATTTGGGGTCCAATCACACATAGGGATACAGGACTGTAGGGGATCTCCTGCATTATTATACAAAAATCCCCAATTTTTGGTTTAAAAAAAAGTATCCAAAATCCACATTTTTTGCATGATTCAAACGAAGCACCACATATACATAGATCTATATATTAGTAGTGTTTCATTTTTATCATGCACAAATGTGGATTTTGGGTTACTTTTTTAAACTAAAAAAAATTGGATATTTTTTAAAATCAGAGAAAACCAGGATCCCTGATTATCCGTGCTGTTTCAGGCAGGCAAAGCTCCTTTTAAGGCCCTTGCAGGAGCATATAATGCCTCCATAAACTGCATAGTTCTACCTAAATCAGTTTAGACTCTCTCAGTGGCTGTGCAACCTCGAAGAAGTTCAGATTTATTAGGCACCTCAATTTGGCATGATAAGAGTGATAGGCATCTAGACTTAGGCTACTACACAGGCTCAAAAGCAATCCAGTCACCTCATTCCCACCTAAGTTATGTAACATCCGAAATGGTTTGGGATGTACCTGAACTCCTTGATGCCTTTGGTGAGGTCAGAGCAGCATGCCAGCTGGTGATGACCCCTAACTTTTGCATAGTAGCCGAGTGGCAAGAACAGTTATGCAGGAAGTCAGAGACACTATTCTCTAGGCCTACCTCATCCTGAAGGAACTCAAACAGTGCCTTAACCACCCAGCTAACTGCTATGCAGGTTGTATAACACAGCAAAATGAGTACACTCCCCACAATCTTAGCCCATAACAAGGCAATTACAGGATGCTTCTAGGAAATAAGAAATCTGTATTGAGCTAACCTAAACCCAGGTCTCAGACTTTCTGATGATCTAACAACTAAGCTCCAGGGCAGAGAGTGAATATCAGTGCCTCATCCTCCACTGGCTATGAGTGGACAGCAGATGACGTGCTTTATAGTAAACTCAATACTGCCATCAGGATGTCCTACTTTTATCATGCTACATCTAGATCCCACCATGATAGAAGCAACCCAGAGGCAACCAGAAGTTATTGATACCCCCGTGTCTGGCAGCTGCCCTGGGCACCTGGCCATGTCATTATGCCTCTACTCTGATTTCTACGTTCTTTGCAGGATCCAGGCGCAGTCCGGTTCCTAGTAGTCCTATTGATCAGCTGTAGATGCCTCCATGCTGAATGACTAGGTGCCTTGAGGCGGTACCTGATGAAGTACATATATCACCCTGTTTACTGCTCAGGAAGTCTGAATTAACCTTCTGGGACAAGACATCTACATTTTAGGTACTGTAGTACCTAACTGGAAGATCTTTTTAGGGTCAGTTAAAATTGGATCCTTTGTGCCATCATTGCCAAGTATGGAGGTATAATACCCCTTACCTCTTAGAGAAATATTAAGCTTATGTTGAAGTGACCTGCTACCCTTAAATACAAGGAACCACATAAATACAATATATGCCACTGGAAGTCAAATTCAGGTTTACTATGAGTGTAAACTGCTTAGGAAAGAAACATCCAACATCTTCAGAAATAAATATTTACAAGTTAAGGGTTCCACAGAGGCTTTAGGAATGACAGGGTGCCATTATAAATAAGCTGTTTTCTGTTCAGCTTCAGATGACAAATTCAGGTGCCATAGTGCTTTGCTTTCTGTGATGCATCTTCTTTTTTTTTTTTTTTTAGAATATATGATGGTTTAGGCAGAACTGCTCAGATGCTGAAAATCCACAGGAGAACAATTAGCAGAAGTAGGTCAATTGTTTCTGACAGTTGTGTGATAATGCGAACCCTTAAGAGTCCCCCAAAATATTTGAGAGCATAAAAACAAAGCCATAATATTTGTTCATTCTTTTGTCTATAGTTTAAAAGATCACTTTCATTTTCATGTGTGTGCATGCGCACATGCATGCATGTGTGATGAAGTAATTAGGTTTCAGTACAAGGAGCCTATTTATAAGCTTAGGAAGAAAAAAGGAAAAATTGGCAGGAGAAGAGAAAGAACACTTTATAATTTGGGTTGCAATAATCAGTTAAGTGATATAAAATGAATAAACAAACCTATTCCTACTCCTCGTTTTTCCCTCATAGGCTCATGGGACACAAGAGCTAGAAAATGAACATAACTAATGCTGGCTGAGGAGTTAAAATCTGAATAGCAATATAAACAACAGTTTGTTTAACTGCTATTCATGAAGCCATATGATGTGTTATTTGCAAAGAAATGCTGGGTACTAATATTTGTAGATGTGGAAAATTGTACTAATCTGAGCATAATTATTAGGCCTGGTGGAAAAATTCTGAATGTAATGTTTTTTGTTTTTTTCCCCAAGAGAAAATGGAGTTTTATTGAAACTGTCCAACACATTTTGGTTGACTTGGTCATAGAAAGAGTGGCACATAATAGGAGGTGGAATCTAGCTGGAGAATAGCACTGCTAGGGCTGAATGGGGGCAGAAAGGACCCAAACCTACACTACTCAAGCACAACACTCATATAGTTCTGAACTGGCTCAGACAGACACAAAGATTAACTTCAACCCAACCTGAAATTAGATATTTCATGTAGATCTTCCTCGATGGAAAATTCAAAAGAAATTGAACTCTTCTTCCAGGAAACTTTGATTTCAGAAGCATCCTGTTTCCAGACAGGGAAAAGTTTCCTTTGAAATACTTCATGGCTATTATTATTAAAATCCTGTGCTAGAAGCCTCAACAAACCATACAACCATTGCAGATTGTGCTACATGCTACAAGATTTTAATGAGTGCTATGGGTCAAACCATCTATTAGAAACTAGTCAGAATTAAAAAGACTGAACACATTTGGTTTCCATTGACATTGCACTCTCTTTCACCACTCTTCTTGATGTTTTGCTTTCCCCCGTTTCCTCTTCTATTACAATTTTTGGTTTCTTTCATCCTGCCTTGCTTTGAACTTTTCCCTTACTGGAACTGAATACTCATTGTGCTCCTGCTCTCTCATCAAATCAACTTCTCTTTCTGCTTCTCTATAGCTTTAAGGAATGAAATAGTTAATTGTAAAGTTCTCTGAGTGAATATCCCTTTATATTCAACTGTTTTAACTGTAGTTAAGTATTTATTTTAAATGTGTCTCTTAATAGAAGATGCATTGCATGTGTTATTAAATATAGCTTTGTTTGAATTTCTGCTGTACAAATATATATCCATATAAATTAAACTAACCTTCTAATCTGATCAATAGTGAGTCATTATCATTACACTAGAGAAGACAGATGGCATTGTGGTTAAAGACACTGGTGTGGGAGTTATGGGATCTGGTACTCTTAAGTATGTAAATGACACTGAGCGCGTCTACATGTGTTATTAATTCACAGTAGCCTTACTGTGCAGTAAAAATACCGCACAGTAAGCCTTTCCCAGGACCATGTCTACATTGCTTGGGGGGGGAGGCAATGGGCATGGGATCGGTCCAAATGTGCATAGGGCCAGGAGAGCTCTGCCAGCTGCAGTGGCAGCTGTCTCCTGGCCCCATGCATATTGGGAGGGCATCTGGTGTGTACCAGGCTGGGAGACAGCTGCCTTTGTAGCCCACATAACTCTCTTGGCCCCATGCCCATTGGGACACACAGCTGCCATCGAGCCCTCTGCCCAGCAGGGGTGTGCCGAGTGCTGTCTCAGGTGTGCAGAGCTACCAGCAGCACTACCGCCAGGTAGGGGGCACGGCTTGCCAGCAGCTGCCCTGCTTGGTGTGGAGCTGGCTGCTCGGGGGGGGGGGGGGGGGGGGGGGGGAGCAGGGGCTGGGAACCCAGCTCTTGCCCACCCCCTGTAGTAGTCCTGTCTGTTGCAGAGCAGGTTGCTCTGGGTGCAGGCAGGGGCTGAAATTCCAGTCCTCACTTGCTGTCTGGAGCTCCAAGCTTCACGCTGGAAGCCAGTATTTGGGATAGAGGGCAAAGAGCTCCCCAATCCTGGGAGTTGAGCAGCACCAGGACCAGCAACAGAAAGCTCCCTGTCCCCTGTGGCTCCTTGCTGCCTAGGGTGACCTGGAGAAAATTTGCTCCCAGTCAGCATCTATATGAATGTTACTGTGCAGTAACTATGGCACAGTTAATCTAGTATCCTAATTTACAGGTACTAGCTAACTACCCAGTAGCCTAATCTATTGTGCAGTAATGCCCCACACATGTAGGCTGTAACACTTTACTGCACAGTCGATTAGACTACTAACAGTAAAGCATGTTGTGTAGACTCACCCACTGGCAAACTACTTTAGGGTTTGGTCAAACAAGGGCTATAGGCTCTGAAGCACACCATGTTTAGACACTTTGTCCCAAGAGTGGGCTCTCAAGCACTGTTGAGCAGTCAGGCTCCCTGTTTAGTGCAAGGGGAGAGAGAGGCAACTCAATGGCACCCAAAGCAGGCAGTGCATCGAGTGAATTGTGTTGGTTACCTAGAGCTAGCCAATGGGAATATATATATGAAAGGGACTATATGATTTCACAGCATAATGCTTCTGAAATTTTGTCCTTCTCTGAAACCTAGATACCCAACTTAGGGCTTCAAAAACTGAGCAGATCTACTCTTTTCTTTTAAAATATGGTCATAGAATGAATATGCACCACAAATCTTATATAAAGGATCTTTCATATCCTATTCTATCTTTAGGGACCTTTTTTATACAACCTCAGTGCTGAGCATGGGACAACCACTGAGGAAATGAGCCCTGCCAACTTATTCTGATTATACACATGCCCAACCCAGGCTATTAACAGCACATACGATTTAGAGTGTCTTGAATATTTGCCCCACTCCAAGAGCCACTCTAATTAAAGCACCTGGTGCATCAAGTGTATCAGTGTCCCCGTGCTGGTGGGGGGTGCTTTAGCTAAAGCTTGTCAAACAAGGTGTCACGGCGGGGTCCTCACGGAGGGCTGTGATCTCCTTGAGGCCCTCTCACCGCGCTACTCCGGCCCGAGGGCACCCTCCATTCTCGCCCGCCACGTCTTGATGTAATATGTAATAGGGAGGCTGCCTTGTGTTTCCTCGGGCCTGTCAGCTCCTGGACCCCTCGTGGGTCTCCCCGTACAATGGGCGCTACCCAAGCGCCCTAGCCTTATGGGCTATGCGTGGCTCCTACCTCCCCTGATACCACGCCCCAAGCCTCGCAGATGTAATGGACGTTGTTTGGTCTATACGCCCGCTTCCCGGGCCTCCTCTCTCATGTGGCCCACTCTGGGCTCTCTCTCTCTCGTGCCCAGCCTCTTGCTGGGACTCCTGTCTAGCCCACTCTGGGCCTCCCCTGCCGGTGTGGTTCCGCTCCGGGACTCTCCAGTGGGCCACCGGTCCTATGGGCCAACTGCACGGATACCCTCCCTGACTCTGGCTCCCTGCGCTGCTACTCCCCGTCTTCTCAGGGGCAACCGCAGCGCCCTGCCTTGGTCTGAGGGGGGGATTGCCGCACTGGCCTGCGGCTGGGCTCACTATGCCCGTGCGCCCACACTGGGCTACTCAACAAAACACGATGGCGTTCCCCCTTTCTGGGGCTCGCCGCGCCCACACTGGGCTACTCAATAACATACAAGGGCGTTCCCCCTCTCTGGGGGCTCGCCGTGCCCGTACTGGGCTACTCAGCAAAGCACAATGGCGATCCCCTTTTCTGGGGCTCGCCGCGCCCACACTGGGCTACTCAATAAAACACAATGGCGTTCCCCCTCTCTGGGGGGCTCGCCGCGCCCACGCTGGGCTACTCAATAAAACCCAATGGCGTTCCCCCTCTCTGGGGCTCGCCGCGCCCACACTGGGCTACTCAATACCGTACAAGGGCGTTCCCCCTCTCTGGGGGCTCGCCGCGCCCACACTGGGCTACTCAGTATGGCCCCGCTCTCTAGGGCTGCGCAGTATGGTGCTCCCCCCTTCTCTGGGGCTCGCCGTGCCCGCACTGGGCTACTCAGTAATACCGCCCCTTTCCTGGGGCTGGGGGCTATGTTCCCCCCCACACGCAATCCGGGGTCTCGGTCCCTGTCCGCAACCTACGGGTTGCGCCCACGACCCGCTGGCCGCGCTCCTCACCGCCAGCTGCTCGCGCAGTGGCGTGCGAGCTGCACCTTCGGGGTCTATGTTCCCCCACATGCAATCCGGGGTCTAGGTCCCCATCTGCAACCTACGGGTTGCGCCCGCGACCTACTGGCCGCGCTCCTCGCCGCCAGTTGCTCACGCACTGGCGTGCGAGTAATTCAGGCCTCCTCCAACCCCTACATCCTCACCCAAGCCTCCGGGTGTAATAACACAAACACAAAGCAAAACCACAAGCCCCTAGGCTGTAACACAAATGCAAGCCACCTGGCCATAACTCCTCATCATAGCTCAAGCCTCCAGGGCTATCATGAGCTGTACTTGCAACTTAGGCTCCTTCCCATATCTCGGCCGAGGGAGCTCCTGCCTCTCCGGCTGCTGGCAGAGAACAGCCAGCCTGCCCTCAACCCTGGGCTTTATAAGGGCCAGGCCCTGCCCCCTACAGGCAGCTGGCTCCGCTTAGTTGCTCCGGCAACCCACAGCTGTGCTCACTCGGTTCTGCCAGGGCTCTCTCCCTGGCAGTTTCTCCTCTCTTAGGAGCAGGCACTAAGGTGCCCTGCGACACAAGGTTTAGTTAAAGCACCCCCACTGCCATTTTTCAGCTTAGGGATGCTGTTACATGTGACAATGGAGTCTTCTGGAGCGATTAATCAAGTCTGCTCTGATGTGTTGTAATTACAGTCCATTGGAGCAGCCTCCCTGCATGTGTATAGGTGCCCAAAATGGGCATGTTGCTTCTTTTAACTGTCTTTTCCACTTATGCCATATTTCTATGTATGTACTTAAGCATATGTTTAAGCACCCCTGCTAAACAGAATGCCTTTCTCGATCAGTGCTTAAGACTGAAAACTATACGCCTGTACATGGCTTTGCATGCTGGGGTCCAAGATCCATCTGGGCTCCTCTGAACTGCATTATAATGTGGCCTAATCTATTAGGACAAAGAGACAGCCATTGATTCTTTCAGTAACAAATATATTGTACATTATCCATTTCCACAGTTAGGAAAATGCAATTAAAGGTACAGTAGGATGATATTGTTATAATTTCTAAGCTTTCGAAAAGCAGTTTTGGCCATACTTTTTTATCACAATCAGATCTCCACAATGAAATGCTCTTAAAAATATATTTTTATCACCTCCTAACCTTGTTTACAACCAGCCAAATAAGAGTCAATGTGACCACAAGATGCACAATCCTCTTAATTCCAATTGAACCTCATGGGATTGGAAAACACAGAGCCCTTTGCAAGGCTGGCCTACAATATAAAAAGCTATTGATATGTATTAATTTCTTTTTCCATTTCAAGCGAAACTTAGCTGTCCTAACACAATCATTTAAAGAATTCTGTCTATCTCCTAAGGTTCACTAGAGTTGTAATCCTTTATGTTAACAATGCATTGTCGGCTGAAAATCTTTCACTATACACAGACTAGTACCACCAGTGCCACTTTATACCTAACAACTGGCTTTATTAAAACAGCCTCAAGAAATTGCTCTACATGCTATTGATTGACTCTGTGACTAGACATTTTCATTTCCTAGAACATTTCATTATGGGCCAGGCAGGGAATCACGTATTGAGCTGTCTCCCCTTATGCCCCTGCTCCCAGAGGGTTGGATTGGACAGAGATAAATTCCTATCTCTTTGGTGCCAGAGACTGGATTACCCCCCATATGTTGACAAGAACCTATGTGGAGCCCTAGGAAGTGATTTGTGCTTAAAGCTGAGCCTGTTAACATGCTAGGTAAGAGTTAGAGGTCACAACATATTATACCTCTTCCCATGAAAACAGTAGTACTCACAGTTTGAGTTATAGAATGCACTGAGCAAAAAGCAAAAACAGACAAGCAGAAGCAAAATGAAACAGATAAAAAGCAAAGGAATCTGCTGTTTACTGCATGTTCTGTTTCCTCCGAAGTAATAGCTGCATCTTTTCTTTTTAATTTTTGCATTTGAATATGATCACAGCCCATGCAGATGTTGTTTCATGCTTCAGGTGCTTAAACTGACTAATTTAAAGGATGTCCATCGGGCATGCATCTTTTAGCACTCAGAACAGCTTTTCACACTTCTGCTCTCTGTAGACTCTGGGAAGTATTTCTTTACACTTGAAGACACTTTTGTGAAGTGGCCTGGAAGCAAGATTTCTGTATTGTCATCTTAGCAAATTTAGACCAAGGCTGGAAAGGAAAAGCCTAGAGATAACTAGTTTTCCCATTCTGAGTGACCCCTTAAACATTTCCTTGCCTTGTATGATATGGAAGTAGCACAGGCTTCTGAACTGAACTTTATGTTTTAAATGCACATGAGCTAGAATTTATTTACTTAAAATAGGTTGTCGGCAACTGGTGTGAAAAATTAAAGAGTAGGCAAAACTCACAAGAGCTTATGAGACTATAGAGACATTTTAATAGAGTCAGTGGAGAGCCTACAAAAAAGGAATAATTTAAAGTGGAGCAATAACTAGGGATCTACCAAATTAGAGGTGGCCACCTGCTCATTTTGCAAGAAAAATGCAGGACTCAATAGCCATGGATGGAGCATGGCGGCACCCCTCACATCTCTGATTGGCCAAGGGTCCCTGGTGGCCCTGCACCTCACCACTGATTGGCTGTAAGGGCTGCCTGTCATATGGTCCCACCTCTCACTGATGATTGGCTGCAAGTGCTATCCGTCATGTGGCTCCATCCCTCTCTGCTGATTTCAGAGAGGGGCAGGGCCACATGACAGGCAGCCCTTACAGCCAATCAGCAGCAAAGGGTGGGGGCAGCAGCCATCTTGCCAGCAGCCATTTGAGCGGGCAACCCTTCCTCTCTCTTCCCACCACCCTCATGGGTTGTGCAGCCACGCTACAGCACCCTGAGGACTGCTGCCTCTCAGGAGCCAACACTGTATTTTCAGTTTTTTTTAATTTTCTTCCCTGTGGATTTTGCAGGCATTGCCTGCTTTTACAGGCAGTAAAAGGTTTCTCAAAATCCTCCAAACCTGCAAAATTCTGATTCGCAATCACCTAGCAATAACTAGGTGATTAGCAATTACCTAGCAAAAATCTAGCAATAACTAAGGTCTTGGTCACAGGAACAGAAAATGCCATGTAGCTACTGCAAAACATGAACGATTCAGGAAAAGCAGCAATAATAGCATATCACAGATAGTCAGAATCTACCAGTTAGAAAGACAGAGCCGCAGCCAGAACTCCTCGGTTCTGCCTCTAGTTGTATTGCTGAATTGCTTTCTGTCTCTTGAGCAATTGTCTTAGATAAAATTTTCAAAGGCAGTTATTAATTTTGGCCTGCTCAACTTAAGATGTTTCAGGCCTGATATTCAGGGTTTCAGTGCTTCCACTACTCCACTAACAATGATTTAATGACCCTGCAGAACTACCACTTCAAATAGCAGTTTTCCACTGGTATTTATGGGATAGTAAAGTTAAAGTCAGAAACACATGGTGTAAGGTTCAGCAAACTGCTAGGTGAAACACCTGGAGTGGCAATTTCAGTTTGAATCATAGAAATATAGGAATGGCTCTCAAGGGATAATCTAGTCCAACCTCCAGAAGGATCAAGGCAGGATCATGTATATCTAGACCATCCCTAGAAAACAGAGGTTTCTATAACATCTCTAGATAGTTTGGTTCATAGTTTCAATGCCTGTAAAAGTTTTATTACTCCTCTTCTTGAATCTTCACTGAAAATCTGATTTCTTCTTGTCTTTTCCTCCAATAACTGTACACAGCTGATTAGTTCCTTTTCACGGGGACCTTTTACATACTGGAAATTTATTTATTTTTTTTTCTTTCCAGGCTAATGCAACTTAACCTTTTCTCATGGGCCACACTTTCTAAACCACTTATTTTTAAAGCACTCCTTTGGTCTTTCTCCACTGTGTTGACATCCTTCTTAATGTGTAGTGCCCCAAACGGTACCACAGTACAGCTGCTAAGACCTCAGCATCATCAAATAGAATGTAATAGCATCCTCATTTAGTTTGTAATCTACTATAAGCCCCGGATCCTTTTCTGGCCTCATGCTGCCTAGCCAGTTTTTCCCTTTTTCCTTGTTTGTGGCTCTGATACATTCTTTTTCATTGCTGTACCTGGCAACAGCATTTATTATATTTCACGTTGCTGACTTCAGACTGCCTCTCTAATTTGCAGTTCCACACAAATTTTAATCCTACTGTGCGCAGTGCCTGCGAACTCTCTCAGTTTGGTGTCATCTGCAAATTTCATAAATATACTCTACTCCATAATCTGTCATTGATGGAAGTAACCGGGCAGACCCCTGTTGCATCCCAGTTGAAATGCCTCCTCAATGTGACAGGGTACCATTGATAACTATTTTATCATATGTATTGCTTCTCTTTTATCTACTAAGCCAGTTATGTTGTCAAAGAAGGAATTAAGTTTGGTTTGATGTGATTCATTCTTGACAAGTCCATGCGGACTGTTTTAACACATGAACTCTAGTATGGGAAGCTACAATCCTCTGTCAGCAAGTGAAAACTTATGGTGCAACATATCTTATGGGTATATTGCTTTTATTGACAAAGCTGTTACATGTCAATAAATAGGTACCTTAGAAATAAGATAAAATAGTGACCTTTCACACTTAGAGTTGGAATCTACTTACCTATGGTACTTCTCCTAAAGCACTCCTTATTCTGGTCATAGAAGGATAGAAAATTAGGGTTGGAAGGCACCTCTGGAGGTCATCTAGTCCAAGCCCATATTGAAAGCAGGACCATCTTCAACTAGATCATCTCAGATAAAGTTTTGTCCAGCCAGGTTTTGCACACCTCCAAGGATGGAGAATCCACCACCTCTCTGGGTAAACTGTTCCAGTGCTTTACTACCCTCCTGGTGAGAAAATTCTTCCTAATATCTAACCTAAACCTCCCTTTCTGCAACTTGAGACCATCACTCCTTGTTCTGTCATCTGCCACCACTGAGAACAGTCTAGATCCATCCTCTTTCATACCTTCCTTTAGATAATTGAAGCAGGCTGCTATTAAATCCCCTCTCAGTCTTTTCTTCTCCAAACTAAATAAGCCCAGTTCCTTCAGCCTGTCCTCATAAGTCATGTCCACCAGCCCCCTTGCCATTTTTACTGCCCTCCGCTGGACTTTCCAATTTGTCCACATCCTTTCTGTAGTGGGGACCCCAAAACTGAACACATTACTCCAGATGTGGCCTCAGTCTTTTAAATAACTAGGTCCAATCAAGTCCACCCCTTTCAAGGGTTATCAACAATCAAAAGCAAATTAATATGAGAGCAGAATGGTCCTCTTTCAACAGATCCCTGGCAGGCTGTGGCCACAATTAGGCTCAAATGCAAATTGCATTAATAATCCTAAACTCCTGGTTCAGCATCAAGCCCTTATTTTCCACAAGACAAGTTCAAAAGACTGCAGTCACCTATTAACTTTCAGTCCTCAGCCAGCCCTTCACTAGAAGCTGCAGACCAAAGGCTTACCCCTGCTCTCAGCACCAAACTGCTCAGTATTGTCAAAACTAGGGCAGTTCTGGGAATAACTTGAAGGAAATTATTAGCTAGTTGTAGAACTTTATTGTTGAAAATGTACGCACCTATTGGGTAATTCAGCCACTAAGCAGAGGTTTTGACAGCCTACATATTGGACTTAAGCACCAGAGTCCTTAGTGACTTGACCAGCATCAGACAGGAAGTCTGTGGTACAGCACAGGCTTGAACTGAATCTCTCAAGTCATAAATGTATGTCCTAGCCACAGGCCCATTCTTTTCCTAAGGAAAATATATGGGGACCCTGTAGAGTACTCTTCTTTCTATGACACACCCACGTATTATCAGTCGGGATCTCATAGGCATGTGCCACACAGATACCTGCCATTGCAGAGGATAGGCATCAGTGGATCCTGTTCTAGTTATCATAGCTTTCTGTATTTTCTGAATGCACAAGAGGTTTTTCCCTGCCTGCCTTGTTTCACATGGACAGTGTTAATGGACTCCTGTATAATGGAGGTCCAGGACTCAGTATGTATTGGCCTTATGTAAATTACTGCACCCACATTATGTTAGGTGGCATTAGGCAACAGAGAATTAATCTGATTTTGCAACCTACTATATACTGGGGGAAAGGAAACATTAAGTGTTATTTGTCAAGAAGAGTGATCTTTATTAGATCTGACCTTTTTCAAAGCCAGCATAATAAAAAGGTGAGTGTCATTTTTATACTTGGGAAGATTAGTTTTGCTTACAGTAAGCAAAAGATGGGTCTCTCGGGGGGCTTAAAATTCTCATTGGAAATAATTGAATCTCATTATCGAGTGAGCACCATGAAGCTCTTATGATTTGCCCTGATCAACCATTAAAAATGTGTTCCTACTCAGAGAACTGCCTTATCAACCTCTGCTGCTACATACTGCAGTACTAGTGAGCTGACCTTTTGTAAAGACTTAAAGCACCATGTAATTAACTTTTTCTATGTACAGAGTTAAAACTTAATGAAACTCTGAGGTTAAATGTCAATACTTCCTTTGCAGGCATTTTTTATATTATAGAGCTTGGCTTTCAGATGCTAATGATGCGCTTCGACTTTTCTGTACTGAGTTTGTTTTTCTAAAAAACCCTACATTTGCAAAATTGCATTGCATTGAGCATGGAGTGACAACTTCATCCTTTGAGTAACCCCACTTAATGAAGTTCCTGTGCTCTGAAATGAGCGGTAATATGCAGTACTGTGTGATGTTTTCAAACTTTAAGGTCCTCATCAAAAGTCCACTAAAGCTGATGGGAAGACACCCATTGACTTCAACTGGTTTCAGGTAAGGCAAACATACTATTGAATGTACAGTACAGAGTTGTGGACCATGACTGTTCAACATTTTCATGTACAGCATGTCTTGCTGAGGTCCATAAGGTTACATAAAGGCAGGCCCTGGTTGCAGGACTGAGTAATGAGTTTGCATGGAGCTAAAGCTAACAAATTAGACAGTTAACTAACAAAAACAATCATATTCGGTCGTTATGTCAATGGCCTTAAAGCATATTATAAGACATGGAGAAGTATCATCATCTCCAAAGTACAATTAAGAAAATGACTCACCAAGAGATGAAGTGACATGCTGGAGGTTACATCATGATCTAGTGGAGAAGCTATGTACAAAAAGCAGGTCTCTTGATTCTTAACCTGGCACCCCATTCACTGATATTTTAGAAGAAATGTTTGACAGGAGCAGTCTTAATCTGTACATCTTTCACAGCAGTCAGAATTTAAAAAAATTAAAAAAAAAACCCCCAAAAACCTTCAAACATCAAAATAAAGGCCTTAAATAATTATTATAATTGAATAATTAAAGGACTGTCCCCAGGTTGCAGAGTGTCAGATGTTTGGTTTCTCCTGTGCTTCTGGGCATTGCTGGTTACCACATGGAGCTGTGAGTGGGGTGCATCAGTGCTCCTACTGGGACTTGAATCCAGAGGTTCCTGATTACATGGTCTTGCTGCTATGCTCAGGTCAGAACAACTGACCATATTTGGGATCAGGAAAGGATTTTACTCTGTGGTTATACTGGCAAGGGCTGTTGGGGGTTTGCCTGCCTTTGTAGCTGGGGCCATGGCTCTTTTGTTTGATCTCTTTAGTGTATTTTGATTACTCTTGTGGTGGCAGCCATTGACAGCCAGTGTCCTCTTGCTTTACCTGAGGCAGGTTAGGAAGCTTTTGTTGTCTTTGGGAAATCTGCCTGGTAGTTATGTGACAGGTTTGATTGTGGGGTTTTAAAAATAGGTTAGGCAAACACTTGTATAGGATGGTCTGAATATGGAGGATCATGCCTTAAACAGGGGGCTGAACTAGATGCCTCTAGAGGTCACTTCCAGCTCTACTTTTCTATGACTCTATGACTTACAATAAGCAAACATTTTCACTCCTTTCTGTATGACTTGGATGCAAGAAGTTGCATTCCTAAATAATCTAAGGTCTCGTCTGCTATACATCATTGTCCTGGAAAAAACCCAGGCACATAGTCAATGCTTCTTTGAAGTGGCAGAACCCCTTCTTTTTGACTGATGAAGCAACCCCATCTCTTGGACTGAAAGAAGGCCTTTGTCATCATCAGGAAGCCAAGGTAGGTAACCCAATGTAGAAAGTCAAAGTATATGCAAATAAGTTATTGCCTTCTCTTGACTGCTGTGGTCCTTTCAGCAGCATTGCCTTCCCAGACTGCACTTTGTACTCTGTCAGCAGAGCTGATGAAGTGGAGCTGCTTGGATCCAGCAGAATCTATGTGCTTCAAAGGCTTCCCTGTGAAAGCAAGTGTCTGACAACTGGACTTCTGTATTGCAAGCAGCCTCTAGCACAAATGAGGCCTACATTACCTTATTACTAGGGATCTACTGAATTCAGGATGTTTGCCCTTTCTAACCCCCCCTCTCCCCCAACTTTGTGGTCCAAGCACAGCACTGGGCAGCATGTTCATGGTGGAGCCCCACATCTCTGATTAGCTGTGAGGCCCCAGAAGTCCCTTCCCTCCCCAGAGACTAACAGATGATTGCTTCCTTCCCCCATTTCCAACCTACTATTTGAATCCTCCCTTAGCAATCAAGCGCTTCAGAGCATGTGTCTTCATATTTGTTTGCACTGAATTCAATACCATGGAGGCCTCCATTACCTCCATTATTAACCAGAAAATAACAACAGTTGCTGAGCCTCAGGCATCATGAAATTCTCTTGTCCTCCAAGCTGGGTGTATTATTTGGTTGAACCAAAGCCAGAAATATTAGCTCCTTTTGGTCTTGTTGCATGGTAATTTTTGGGTAGCTCCTGGAGCTCTTAACCCCTGGATTGTCTGCACGTTAATACCTGAAACTGGTTTCACGCACTCAATAGGCAGCTTAAAGTGATGCCAATCCAGAGCAGAATTATCCTAGATCTATGCCAGCCAGCTTGTGTTACACTAAGGTACAGCCATGTGTGGCAACATCTTATTGCTAACACCCCATCCACCCTGCTCCCTGCTGTTCTGGATCAGGCCCACTGCCCTCCTCAACCTCCCCAGCACCCAGGTCCCCACTCTTTGTCCCTCTACCACCCCTCTCTCACTGTTGTTGGCAGCAGCCTGGCTGCAGCAGGTGCCAGGCAAGCAGTTCCCTGCCTGCTTCCCTGGGACAGACAGCACAGGCAGCCACAAGTAAGTAATGCCCCAGGGGTGGGAGGGTTGCAGGAGGCAGGAGGGCACCCTGAGGAACATGGGAGTAGCCCCAGGGGAGCCCTGGGAAGGGGCAGAGGGGAAGCCTGGATTGAGAGTGGGGGATTTTTACCTTTCAGTCCTCCAGGCCCCTCCTGGCCCCTCCAAACTGGAGCTAGCGCTAACACCATCAACCTTTGTGCAGCTCACAGCATAAGGTGCCTGCACAAGGCCCTAATACATTTTAGTGTCATATCAAATTAAGGATCTCCCATAAGTGCTTAAGAGATCATTAATCCTAATTAACAAAATTAACAACTACTATGTTTCTAGGGAAAGTCTTCACTCCTTTCTTTTAAGCAGTATGGACTCACATATTCAGAACAAGTAGAAAATCCCCATGCAAACCAATGAGCTTTGGAATTTATGGAAACAACAACTGAATCTTATCACTCGGTTTGTCTCACACATGTTATGAATTACAACAAAGATTTCCATGCTCATTTATCCTAAAAACCCCGTGCTGCAAAACTTGTCAGGCTGGAGCCAAAAGCAGTTTTCCATGTGCATCAAGACAGCAATTGAAGGTGTGTATTTCACTCGGGAGCAATGAGTTGTTGGAAGGAACAGTTTAAAGCCAGGTAGGAGGCAACAGGTGATAGGCCAGAGTGTGAAGGCTAGACAATAATCTGCTGGGTCCCTTCGACTCTGAAGAATAAGCTGACCTTCTAAGAGGAAAGAAAAAAAGGAAACACAGACTTCTGAAACAGCTAGAAAGGAACTTTTAAATTGCATGGAAATTGTGCTTCAAACACTGTCTAGCCTACGGTGGCACAGTCTGTGAAAAGGCCAATTGCTTCAGAATCGTTACCTTTAGGTTTTCAGAGGAAAAGTCTTTTATTATAACCAGCGGCAGAGAAGTGCTTTTGGACAGCTTTACAATACCTACACTGACACATCAGTCTGAAGCTTGTGAGTCAGCTTCCGGGAGACAATTACACAGCGTAAAGAACACAGTAAATGATAATTTATACATAATCCCACCGACTCTTGATGGTAGGTGCAATATTACCTAAGGACTAAATAAGACGTAAGAGTCGGGGCAGTGCAAAAGGCAGTGTGCAGGGCACAGGAAGGAATTGTAATTCAGAATCAAAACTCCACTTCCCTTCCTAATTCTTGGAGGAAAAATAAGGTACTAGGTCCTCAACAACATGCAGCTCTAATTCTTTTGGCATTGAATTTGTTATACTGGGTGACAGAACTAGTAGCCTGCCCACCTCTATGTCTTCCCTCCCTGCTTTTTCACCATATGAGTAAAGAATATAAGGTACACAGATCTCCTTCATCCTAGATCCTGGACCCAAACCCACAAAAACCACCCACTGCAGTGGGACAGGGGTCTCACTCCATTGCCTGGCTGTATTAGGGCTCCAGTCCTTCCCCAAAATTCATATACTGGCTTTTGAAGTCCAGTCTAATTTCCTTTACTTAATAGGAAGCAAGGTGATAACACTGAAGTTATAAATGCTGATCTAGATGACACCTGCTGATTTTCACAACTGTGCTGCCTCTAATGGTGCTTTTGTGGCACAGGTAAATACTACATGCTTTGACAGACTATAATAGAAAAGGTGGTTTCTTAATGCTGATTATAATGAAGGCTCTTCAATTGTAGGAAGACTTCAAAACAAAAAAGGAAACTTAGGTGCGATAAATGCTTTTCATTCAGATGAAGACAAAAAAAAAAAACTAAAACCAAAAAAGCAACCCACCTCAGGTACTTTTATTTGCTTCACTCTCAAGGCAGGCAGGTGGGAATGTGTCAAAAGGTGAGTGAAAGGGACTGAAATCTCCTTTACTTTAGGAAGCAGACAGCCAGATTACTACAAGCTATGCCTTAATTCCATGTATCCCCTAGGGAGAAGCTTTCCTTTAGGACCCTACCGAAGTGAATGTGGACAAATAGATGTGCTTTGTCTTCTAGAGAGCTTGGAAACTGTGGGCCCTAATTTGATGAACAAGCAATTGGGCTGATTTTTTGCCTTATTGATAACACTAATAGCCAGTCTGAATACAAATTACAAATGTATAATAAACCTGTAGGAGGTAAATTTAAAAGCCATCCAGAATGCAAGCATCCCAGAAATGCAGCAGGAAAGCTGGATGGCGAAAAACAATTATACCATACATTACCATTACAGAGTATATCCAAAAGCTCTTTACAAAGGAAGCTAATTGTCATGATTACCATTTTTCAGACAGGGAAATTTAGTCAGAGGGGGGTTATGTGACTTATTCAAGATCCAGGTTTGAGAGGGAAGAATAGCACCTCATGTTGCCTGATAGTCCAGCCCGTTCTTGCGCAACACAAGCAGCCACTAAATGATGAGAAAACACTAGCTGAAGACAGTGGCATTACAGCCTGTAGCATTTAAAAATTGATGTCCAGCAGCTCACTGAATTCAAAGGCCCATATGCTAGAGGGGAACATGTTGCCGAAGTTAATTTGGACTTTGAGGATTAGTTAGAACTGGTTAATAATCAAGACAACAGCTTTATGTAAAGAGGTAGGCTGAAAGCAGTTGTCTTCAAGTAACAGAGGTTGATGTTATATACTTGGATTTCAGAAATGCCTTTGACTTGGTCTCCCATTATGTCACGTGGCAAAATTGGGGAACTGTGGCCTCAACAACCTCATCGTACCATGGCTGGGGAACTGGCTCCACAGTCGGACCCAAAGAGCGATAGTCAATGGAACTGAGTCAGCATGGCGCATGGTGACCAGTGGCATCCCGCAGGGCTCAGTGCTTGGACCAGTACTCTTTAATATATTCATAAATGACCTGGATTCAGGTGTCAGAAGTAGACTGACTAAGTTTGCAGATGACACCAAATTATGGGGAAGTGTGATCATGCTAGAGGATAGGCTGGGGATGGAGGCTAACATGGCCAGGCTTGCAAGGTACGAGGATCAAAACCTGATGACATCCAACACAGAGAAATGCAAGGTGTTCTGCCTCAAGAGAAAGAATCCACATCATACTTATAGGCTTAGCAGTGCTACACTCACTAGCACCACGACTGAAAGAGACTTGGGGGTCATGGTTGTGCATCAGGAACTGGAAGAACATCTGTTCACCAGGTCACCCCAAGGGAGGACAAGGACTAATGGTCACAAACTGCTGGAAAACTGTTTTAGATTGGTCATAAGGAACAACTTCTTTACCTTCTGAGTCTCCAGACTCTGGAATAGACTCCCCCCAGAAGTGGTGCAAGCACCTACTCTGGATACCTTTAAGAAACCCTGGGATGCTTATCTTGCTGGGGTGATCTGACCCCAGTTGACTTCCTGCCCCTTGGGCAGGGGGCTGGACCCAATGATCTCGCGAGCCCTTCCAGCCCTAATGTCTATGAAATCTATGAAACATACCATATAGTTATCTGGAGCAAGAGTAGAGGTCTTGCATGTATTTGAGGATATGTGGGTCCCTTTACAGTGGTGATTGTTTACTTCACAGTAATGGACTTCAAACAATCCAGATCCTATTTTTTTCATTGTTTACTTCAAGTGTTTTAAACTCACCAAGTCAGCTTCACAAGACAATATATATCTTACAGCATTAAAGAGTAAATAGAAAAAAAGGTGAGACACCAACTGTCTTGCCTAGAGTTCACCATGATTTCCCTTCCTTTTGCTGTTTTTTAAACAGAATAACAAAACAAAATAAAATCTCTCTTCAAAATGAGTAGAGCCAATGACACACAATGGGCACATCTACACGTGCACTTTAATGTGCATTAGCTTATTTTAATGTGCATTAAAACATCACAAAAAAATGGGGCATTTTTACACATGCAAGCACCATGCAATAGGCACTTTGAAAAGGGCCGGTGCTGTGATGCTGCAGTTGTATAAGCAGCGAAATGTGCATCAGCGCTGAGAAAATGATGGTGATGCACTTTTGAATTAAAACACACTGGAGATGCTTTAGTTCAAAAGCAAACTGCTGCTATTTGCTGTGTGCTGACATGCATTTCGCCACTTATACAATTGCACACAAAGCAGCGCACCCGGAGCAGACTTGATTACTTGAGTCTGCTTGGAAGTGTTGGGTATTTGGCGTGTCGCGGGGAAGAAAAGTATGTGTGTAAATGCCCATGCTCTTCAGCTAATGCGCATTATTCTCACAATGAAAGTTCTAGATCTATTGCACATTACCTAAAGCACATGGATGAACATGTACATGTGCCAACTGAGTCACAACCGCAGATGACACAAAAAACTTCATTGCCAGAAAACATACTGGCTCCATGGATTTAGGTTCTGTCCTCAGCTTTTTACTGTCTTTTATAGACAATGAACTAGTGTGAAGCCCTCCTAGTTGTGTAGGCAGTTTTCCGTCTGTGAAGCACTGAAGTACTGCTGTCTTCAGTCTGCAGTTTCTCAGAAACCGTGAAGTTAGTGCCGAATTGACAGCTACCTCCTGAAAGCTGTAATTCAGATAAGAGTTTAAAATCTATTGCAGAGATGATTTGCAGACAGAGATTGGGAATGTCTGCGCATTTCTGATTGTGAATCAAACTCAGTTCTCCCTTTTCTACAAAGGGACAGAAAGCAAGAGGGTTTCTGCACGTGCAGTGCTCACATACATCTTTAGTAGAGCTATTTCGACTGAAAAAAATCTTCTTGTTTTATTTGACATTTTCTCCCATCTGCTTTTCTTTTCCTAGTTCATATTTCTTCTCTGGTTTCCATTCTACTCCTTTTCTCTTTCTCTCCCACTTCTCATTTTCTCTTCAGAAGTTTTTCCATCTCCCCTTTCTTCCCCGTCCATCCCTCTCATTCATTTTCTCTATTATATCAATAGCACAAGAACATTCAGAATGGCATGCTATTTCTGTAAGCTTTTATTATAAATACCATGACTACCTTGTTTTGTTCAGAAACCCCAAGATCATGCACTCAAATTCCGTGGGAATCCAAATATTTGGAACTTATAATATTGGTTTTTTGCATTTTATATGGACAATTTTTGCTTTTTGATATAGATTCAGATTCTGATAACAGTTATTCGTAAAAGGATGGTGTTGCCTTATGAAGTCAACAGGGGTACTTGAGATTGACTATTACCAAAATTAAGAGTCTTCTCACTGAATTTCCATAATCCTGGAATTCTGGGGGGGAGGAAGGAAGGAGGGCGGAAAATTAATTTATCAACCTAGCGACAGCTGGTGTTGACAAGAAACAGAACATTTTCAGCTCACATCAGAAAGATTTCTTCAACTGAATATTTAACCCTTTCTGTTGCCAAGCAAAAGCAAAGCTTTCCTCTATCCTTTGCTAGTAAGTTAGACACATCTTTAAATGCTCTGATATGAATAACTGAATGCAGTTTGGCAAAAGAAACTTGTTATTGGATTGAAAGGCGCATTATTGGCTGCAAATAAATATTCTTTTGGTACAAACCAGAAACACAAGGTATCAGAAGTTCAAAATCAACAGAGTTAGGAGGCTTTTTGTCTTTCATGCTACTCAGCCACCTTTAAGCCAGAGTGCCTGAATGCAACCTTTTTACCCTATTGTTTGCTTTCTGAATTGGTCAACAGTGAATACACCCCCACCCCCTCAGCCAAAAGTAGCCCTTAAAGTGGGGCCTAACTAACTAGTAATGTGCTTGGGGCAGCGGTGATGCATGGTATAGGACCAGCGAGTAGAGGTTTGCTGTGGGGTGGGGGATACCACATTCTTCTTTTTTCCACCCACGTGGCCAAAGTGCGTGCATATCCAGAGGCCTGATTTTCAGTGGCAAAAAAGTGACATCTCTTCTCATAACAGTGAACCTTTGGCCACTGCCACCACTGCTCTGCCATCCCTGCTGCCAAAGCAAGAGGAAAGATTAGGAACAGGGACAGGAGAAGGGAGGCTGTGGCATCCTACTAACTCCGTTCCAGTGCCCCACTCACCCCCCAGCTATACCCTACTTATCACACTACTGAGTGGATGCTCATCTGGGGACTTCTTATATTGTTTCAAATAGAGTAACCACATTGGTGGATGTTTTAGAACATGTTGCTTTAGTTTAAGCTGGAAGTTATCCTACTGTCCGATGCAAAAAAAAAAAAAAAAAAAAAATATATATATATATATATAGGAAGGATATGTCATCATTAGTGATCAAAAATCGAGGACATCTAAGGTTGACACACACAACCTTTCTAGGTGTTTTAACCATATACCTCCTGTCTAGTCTTTTATTTGTTTCTCTCGTTACCCCCCTGTCCCTGTGCTCATCATTTCATGTGCTAACAGCTTTTGTGAAGGACATCTAGAAGTTCTAAAGGTGGCTGCCAATTTATTCCAGCTGCCACTGTCACATTTATTCAATCCACTGTCTTGTTTTCAACCAGGCTAAATTGGCATTTCTGGAGCCTGTGACTCCAGCAAAGAAGCTGACACATGAAGACAGTACAAGCCCAATGATGCCGCGTTGTAGAATGGCGAGAGGCATGGTAGGTTTGGTCAATAAAGAATGATAAATTACAATCTGTCAAAAATGTGGATGACTAAATCAAGTTCATTTTCCACATGGAAAAAATAATAACCAATTAACTCTAGGATAAATCTTTATGGAAAATTGTAAATTAGAATCAGATACTAATTAGAGTCCCGATGTGCTAAAAGGTTTACAAACCATTTTACTGACACTTTGGGCACGTCTACACCTAGCCCTATGGTGACGTTCTTACTGCACTATACTTTGGTACTTCTTTTTGGAAGTAAATCCAATTAAAGACTTAATTTTTTGGAAAATCACAGCATAGTAACAACCCATATGCATGGTCATTATTTGCCATTACTTCACCATAGCAGTGTGCTGAAATGGGGGAATGCACCGCTATGGTGAAGTAGTTGCCAGTCATGTGTAGATTCACATGATGGCTACATCACTGTACTGCATTGCAAGGTGACATAGTGCATCACTACAGTGATGTAGGGTAACATGTAGGTGTGCCCTTTGTGAAGAAATGGAGTTACAAATCAACTTAGGACATTGTCACCACACCAAACCCTGAGATGGAATAGAATTCACAATCCTGAGTTACATGTCTAGGGTTGAGATACAGAAAGGGCCTTTATGCATCAGAAATGGGACTTAAGTAGCATTTAGGGGGCTGTGTTTCAAATAAATGAGACACAAACTCCTGCTTCAGCTGATGAAAAAACACCTCGCTGCCTATATTATGGACTGCAGAGCTCGAGACACTTAGGTTTCCATGCAAATGTAGACTGGAGGGAGGCTCACACACATTGGCTGCCACTGCCATCACCACCCTCTGCCCTGCACCATTGCCGCCACACCTGAGACACTTTCCCATGGCCGGTCACACATGTAGCTTTGCAGACTGCTGGTAGGCAGTGCACAATGGGCCAGATGTAAGGCCTGTCAGCAGCCCATGGAGGAAAGTTGTGCAGCTGCAGCAGTGATGGTGGTGGCACAGGGTGACGGGTGGCAAGTCCCCCGCCTTCAGCCTCCCCCTCCCAGCACCACCACCATGCACCACCTGGGAGTGCATGGGGGGCACCTGCTCCCAGATCTGCGTGGGCTGCCACTATGGGCCAGGGTTGGGTTGGGCCACACTGTGCTCAGGCCATACAGTGGTGGTGCTAGGAGAGGGCTTGGGGGGCCTACAGTGAATTCTGGAATGACTGCAGCCCTTCCTATAGCCCCACTCCCAGTACTGTCACTGCCTACCCTGAGCGAAGCCCAGCCTGGCCCCGCCACCAGGAAAAGCCTGATGCTGCCTTGGCCCCCATGCCCTCTCGAGTTGCATGCAGGAGCAGGAGTCACTCCCCCCCCACACACCCTCCAGATGAGCCACTTACAGATCCATCCTGTGCCTTCCCTGCTGCATCCCACCCCAGCTGTGCAGTGCCTGCCACAGCCCCACTCCCTCCCTCACTGTGGGGGCCTCAATCTGCCTCCCCCTTAAAAACAAGAAAAATATATAAGGTGGTACAAGAGTTGAAACTTTGAGTCAGAAGGGGTACACTTATTAAAAATAGGTTGAAAACCCCTGCACTATGGATTCCTATTTGAAATCCCTGGGTTTAATTTGTGAATCATGTTTGTGCACCTAACATTGTGTGCCACCCAATTGCACCCTTGAAAGGATCTCAAGGCACCCTGGTTGAGAATCACTGGGACTAGACCATTCTCCCAACAAGTGGAAGATCATAGAATCAGAAAAAATGAGGGTGGGAAGGGACCTCAGGAGTTCATCTAGTCCAATCCTCAATGTAGCTCCCAAATCATTTTTACCTTGAAGGAATTCAAGCACACATCTCCCACTTCCCAGAAAGATGCCTAAACTACCAAGCTATAGAATTGCTGGGGTAGCTTTCTGAATAACCAACACCAGAAATGCCTTGTACACTCCCATCTAAGCCCAAGGCTACTTCTAGGAGAGTGAAGTCCATTATTTGTTTATGCATTGGCATCAAAGTGATTGAAGATAAAAAATATTTCCTTTCATTTACATTGAGGCTCTGATAAAAAATAAAGTTTATTTTGGGGTTTTAATGGCCTCACATGAGGTGCTATTATTGTGCCCTGAGGCACTGTAGTTAAATATTTTTTTCAAAACACCTCAAACAAAAGATCACTGTTGCACATGGTTTGCCAAAGCAGAATATTGTTCTTGAACTTATGTGATCGCCGCAGTTTTATTTTTTCAGTTATCATCCACGCTGAAGAGACCAAGAGGGGACAGTAAAGAATAGGAGATGCTCTGTTTACCAGGGAATCCCTTGGAGTTACTAGAAACAATGGCCACAAACTGACGGAGAGCAGATTTAGATTAGACATCTAGAAGAACTTCTTCACAGTAAGGGTTGCCAGAATCTGGAATGGGCTTCCAAGGGAGGTGGTGCTCTCCCCTATCTTGGGCATCTTTAAGAGGGGACTGGTCAAGCACCTGGTGGGGTCACGTGACTCCAGCACTCTTTCCTGCCCAGAGCATGGGGTCAAACCCAATGATCTACTGAGGTCCCTTCGGACCCTAAACATTTATGAAATCGATGACCATTTTTCCTCCTTTCTTTTTTGTATTATTAGGTACATACAAAAAATTGAAGTCTTTAATTCTTTAATTCCTGAGGTACAGTTTATTTTAAAATGTTTTATATACACTATTCAACACTATACAACACAGTGAAGGCATTAGCAGCAAAGGATCTGTAGGCATGTTTACATGAAATGCTACATCGTTGTAGCAATGCATGACAGCAACATAGCTCATTGCTACGGTGACATAGCATTGGCAGGCACTAACCATGACACCGCTGCTATGTCACCGTAGCAATGAGCTACTGTGCAGTTGCATGTCGCTATGGCAATGTAGGGTCAGAAACGACCTGTGTGCTGATGGGACCAGCAGGTACTGTGCAGAAGTTTAGTATTTGCTTTAGCTACACAGTAGCTCGTTGCTCATTGCAATGGCAATGAAGTGGCAGCGTCACGATTAGTGCCTGCCGATGCTACCTCACTGTAGCAATGAGCTATATCGCCACATATCGCCACATATTGCCACAGCAACATAGTGTCTCATGTAGACATGCCCACAGATCCCTTGCTGCCAATACCTTCACCGTGTTGTATAGTGTTGCATAGTGGATATAAAGCATTTTAAAATAAACTGTGCCAAGTGTGCAGTGCATGTGTAGACACATCCTGTGTTGATTAACCCCAGCTCAGAGCCTGTCCATTTTCAGTTGAAGCTTCCAAGTCATGGAGAATTTGCCACATCCCTTGTCTGTCCCAATGCTGCATTGTCATCACTGTTAAAAAGTGCTTATGCTACTATCAATTTGAATATTACATCCTTCATTTTCCATCTGTAGAATGTGCAATCCTCATACCTGCTAAAAGGCTAAGAGTGCCTTCTGTGAAGATCAAATGAAGAGCCATGATATGCTACCTACTGAGTTACACAGCCCAAGCTTTTGCTTCGAACTTTTTCTTATCCAGAAATGTCTATATTGAAAAGTCTTCTGGGCCTGGATTTTGGTTTTTTTTGTTTGTTTTGTTGAGTGTAACTTGCTTCTTGCAAAGTGCTCTGTCAGTTCCTGGTGTTATATAAGCAGCTGTTCAATATAACGAGAAAATTATAGGGTGCACTTATGGCAGCCCATAAGTATTACAGGAGTGACGTTTTTTTTTAAGTTTCTCTCCATGGAGGGGAAGACTTTAGCCTACCTAACAGGTAAAGGCATAAAAAGATCAGATGGATGAAAGCTGCAGCAAGATCAATTCAAACCAGAAATAAGATGTGATTTTTAACAGTGAGAATAATGGACCGTTAGAACCGTTTCTCAAGAGAGAGTAGTTAATTTTCTAACAGTTTAAGTCTTTAAAGCAGGTATCACCCTAAAGGAGATGATGGCACAACAATATAAATTATGAATCTGATATAGGAATTATTGGGTGAAAATCTATGCCCTGCACTGTACACAAGATTAGACCAAATTATCTCAGGAGGCCTTCAATTCTATGAATCTATTAAAAATCCTATGCATCCCTAATTATAAATCAAAGAAGAGATAACAATGTAGGAAACTCTACTTTGACCTAAAAATATACTAGTTTTAACTAGTGACTTTTACTTTAGCTAGTTTTCCTGTTAGGAAAGGGAATTAAAAGTTACAAATTTGAAAACAGGCTCAGTTTTGTGTCGAACAGGTAAATTCCATGGGCTTCGATACCTGTTTTAACAACTCCAGAGATTTTAGCTCTGTAATTTCAACTTGACATTACATCACATCAAAAGTCAATAGGGATGAGAGGATTAATGTGCAATGGGGCAGAAGCACATACTGCTGAAAAATTGAGGGAAGATTGTGCCTACTGTTTCAAAGAAGTAACTCAGGAGTTAGTGTCTGGTTATTAGGCTATGGTATTTCAGGTGGCAACCCTTTTTCTTCTTCAAAAATATCCTTGGATTTTTTTGTAGCCAAGGTTTATTTTGCAAATTGAAGGAAATGATAACATGCAGTGAATTTGCTTAAATTAGCAAGAAATAACACAACCCTGGGTTTAAAAATGATACTGCGCCAGTTCTTCAGTACAGCGGATGCTTGAGCTTATATACACACTGCTATTTTTCCTCTCCTTCAAGCTGCCCAAAGATGGTTTTGTCCATGAGGCTCTTGGTGAGAAAGAGCCAAATATCTGGATCTCATAGCAACTTGGTGCAAAACATGGACAGGGCCACATCTTACCCTGAGGTTCTGTTACCATTTTAGGGAGGTTAGTGGGAAGTGACCCTTATGGAAAAGTCCTACAGGCTATAACGTTTCTTTTCGGCATTGGACCATCTGTAATCAGGAAGGAAAATCCAGTAGTGTAACTAGGAGATGTGAGCAGGGCACCAACCCCAGGCACTGACTATAAAGGCCTGGAGGGGGGATGCAGAATCCCCACTAGGAGTCTTTTGTCCTGTGCTGCCCAGCCCCAGGAGCCGGGTAGCATAGCCCCGCGCCCAGCAGTGTATCTGGAGGGGCAGAGGCAAGCAGAATGATGCTCCCTGCAGGAGTTTTTGTCACAGCAGGCACAACCCAGTAGCATACCCAGGGTGGGGGACAGCAAACAAGGCATCTGGGGCAGCTCCCACAGAGCCTGAACCAAGGGGACGCTGTGGCCTGATCTGATGCTTCTCTGGCAGCACCAGCAGCAAAATCAGTATCAATGGTGGCTACCTTCAGTGTGCAGAGCGCTTGGGCAGGCTAAGACGTCCCTTCTCATCACTGCTCCCCAGTCCCCTGCATACCTCCCCCCACTCTTTCTCTAGATGCTGAATGAGCTCACTACACCTCTGGGAAGATCCCTGCTTTAGACTTGTAGGATGTCTTCAAGGAAATTATTGAATGGCTCTTAATTTATATTAAATGGTATATATTTGGAGGGCAAGACCTACAGGTGAAACTACTGGTTCAAACCCTCATGAGTTCCATGAAAGATGTTCACAAGGTGAACACCCCGAAATCACTGGCAGCCAGTAAAATAGAAATCCATGTGTTTTCATAAAGGACAGTTTGTTTTGACATCTGGGGCTGGAAAGTGGCCTTCATCCTGATCCACAGCCATTCTCTGAGCAAATGCAATAGCAACAGGTCACTCTTATTTACTGGATCACTCGCCCCCTCAGCTGATTTACATGAAGGATCAAAACTGAGTGCCTGGGGCATGAGCAGCAGAACTATGAATTCTCCCCTTTTTTGATTTTCAGTTTGATTGGAGAATTAACCTGTTGAGACCTTGTACTATTTCTATCCACACCAGAATGAGAAAGGTATCATTAGCCACCTGATTTCCAACTGCTTTCCATTACTGTCCTTTAGATGCTTCATGCTGTATGACAAATTGACAATAGCAGGCAAAACTGGCATCTGGTCCTTTGTGAAACACAGTGAGTTGAGATTCCATCCCACAGAGTAAATCATGCTAAGACTTATTCAGCTTTTATCATCTTCAGGGTAGAGCAATGGCTTTGTGATAAGTTATTCTAAAAAGATTTATATATATATATATATATATATATATATATATATATATATATATATAAATCTTTTTAGAACAATTTATACACACACACACACGGCACTTTTCTTTTTAAAGGCAAGTTTAACATTATGCACACACAAGGGAATTGAATGCAGAACTTTATTTTACCTAAACAGGAGTGGAGTGACTCATTTCCAGTAGATATTTATGACCATGCACCATATGTTTTACACTCAGCTGACAGTCATCTAGAGGCAGATGAGAAAGAATACATCTTTTTTCAAAGTCATTACAAAGTTGTGCAGTGAGTACTGCTGGCATAAATAAGTATTAAAATAGTCAAATGACTGAAGAGTCTGCTGAATTACATTTACTTTGCTTCCACTACACTGACTGCTGTTTGTAAATGGGCCGGGATACCCGCACTAGACCCAGCCTTTAGCTTGCAATCTGCTGTGCTAATTTTGATGGAGTAATTGGGCTGAGACTGGCAGAAACATTAGCATAACCCTGTTGCTGTTTCATGCTAAACAGTTCAATAAGGTTCATGGTTTGGAGTACAGAGACTTTGACCTGCTTAATTTCATGGTAAACCATCACCAATAATAAGAAGCCATTTTGCCTTTTATATTAAAGTAACAAGAGAATACAGATAGAACATTTGAAATGCAAAGCATTAAGAAAAGCTTCTGTTGTAACAATATCCCTCATTTCTTTTCCCTTTGCTTGTATAGTTTTAATAAGGAAAATATATATATATTTGATAGTCGTTTAGATAGTAGTGATGATGGAAGTAACTGCCTTTTTAGGGACAGAGGTAGTTGAGGTGAGCTGCAGTGGTTGTTATGGGAGTCCAATTCTGCTTCCTGAAGACAATCAATACAATACAATACAATCAATATAAATGCATAAAGGGGGAAGGGAAATAAAAGCAAACAGAAATCACAGTTTCTGTTTCTGGTGCTGATATTGGCTTGTATCCTCACTACTTGGGAATAAAAGGCATAGTGCATGGTGTTATAAAACACTCAGAACCTGCACTGGGCTTGTCAGAGGCATAACAGAGCCCTAAGCAAGGATGGCACACAGGGCGGCAGTGGCAGCCAGGCTGCTGGTGGTACCACCAGCCAGCAACTGTAGCAGCTATTTTTGCACCCTTCCCAAGCAGGTGCCAAGGGCTGCTGCCCTGCCTGCCCTCTTTATTTGCCCTACAGTTACTGGACACCAGCACACAGCAACATTGCAGATCAAGGAGGAATACTCTGGTCCAGAGCTGCAGGGAGTGAACCAGGAAAGCCAAGGCTGCGACTGAACTCCAACTAGCTACAAGTATCAAGGACAATAAAAAGTCCCTTTTTAGATATGTGGGAAGCCGGAGGAAAAGGAAGGGCAACATTGGACCCCTGCTAAACCAGATGCGACAACTGACAACTGATGCCCAGGAAAAAGCCAACTTACTAAATGGGTACTTTGCATTGGTTTTTCACCAGTGCCAAGGGACACCCCACCCCATTATGGGACAGGGATACCTGAGTGAGGGTGGTTCCTTGCCCTCCATCAATGCTGACCTCATGAAGGAATACCTTGAGAGGCTGGACACCTTCAAGTCAGCTGGCCTTGACAATTAACACCCCAGGGTACTCAAGGAGCTGGCAAACATCAAAGCTCAGCCCCTGGCATGGATCTTCGAGAACTGCTGGTGCTCTGGTGTACTGCCCGAAGATTGGAAGAAGGCCAACGTGGTGCCTATCTTCAAAAAAGGGAGGAAAGTGGATCCGATAAACTACAGGCCCATCAGCCTGACCTCTATCCCAGGGAAGGTCTTAGAAAAGATTATCAAAGAGGCCATATTTAACAGACTGTCTAATGGCAACATCCTGAGGGATAGTCAATACGGGTTTGTTGCAGGTAGGTCTTGCTTGACCAATCTTATTTCCTTTTATGACCAGGTGACCAATCACCTGGACAAGGGAGAAGAGATTGATGTCGTAAATCTTGACTTTAAAAAAGCCTTCAATCTGGTATCCCATGATCACCTCTTGGCAAAACTGGCCACCTGCAGCCTTTGCTTCACCACGATCCACTGACTGGGGAATTGGCCCCGTAGTAGGACCCAGAGGGTGGTGGTTGATGGAAGTCAATTGTCGTGGTGCGCTGTGACCAGTGGGGTCCCCCAAGGTTCTGTCCTTGGGCCAACACTATTCAACATCTTCATTAATGATGTGGACATTGAAGTCAGAAGTGGGCTGGCCAAGTTTGCTGATGACACCAAACTTTGGGGTAAAGCATCCACACCTGAGGACAGGATCCAGGCTAACTTTGACAGGCTTAGGAAATGGGCGGACGAGAACTTGGTGGTGTTTAACGCCATAAAATGCAAGGTTCTTCACCTGAGAAAGAAAAACCCATAGCATGCTTATAGGCTCGGCAGTGCTAGGCTGGCTAGCACTACCGATGAAAAAGACTTGGGGGTCATAACTGACCACAAGATGAACATGAGCCTTCAGTGGGATGCTGCAGGTAGTAAAATGAGCAAAATGCTGGCTTGCATCCATAGATACTTCTCGAGGAAATCCCAGGACATCATTCTCCTATTGTACTCACCTTTGGTGAGGCCACAGCTGGAGTACTGTGTCCAGTTTTGGGTTCCACAATTCAGAAAGGATGTGGAGAAGCTTGAGAGAGTCCAGAGAAGAGCCACACACATGATCAGAGGTCAGGAAAACAGACTGTATGATGAGAGGCTGAAAGCCATGGGACTCTTCAGCCTGGAAAAACGCAGGCTCAGGGGTGATCTGATGGCCACCTATAAGTTTATTAGAGGTGCTCACCAAGGTCTGGGGGAATGTCTGTTCACCAGAGTGCCCCAAGTGGTGACAAGGTCAATCAGTCACAAACTCCTCCATGACAATTTCAGGCTGGACATAAGGAAGAACTTCTTTACCCTCTGAGCCCCCAATGCCTGGAATAGCCTTTCGCTAGAGGTGGTTCAAGCACCTACTTTGAATGTCTTCAAGATACATTTGGATGTTTATCTTGCTGGGATCCTATGACCCCTGCTGACTTCCTGCCCCTGGGGCAGGGGGCTGGACTCGATGATCTTCCGAGGTCCCTTCCAGGCCTAATGTCTATGAAATCTATAACATCTATGAAATCGGTGTTCGCATCTACACATGCAGCAGATTGTTTTGTAACCGGTGTTACGGTGCAGTACCATTGCTGCACAGTTTTTTCCCGATGCTACTGCACAGTAGCTCATTACTACTGCATAGTATGATTGCCACACAGTTAGTGCCCAGCAATGGTACTGCACAGTAGCAATGAGGTACTACGCAGTAGCTCATTGTCCCTGCACCATAGCATCTCATGCAGAGGTGCCCTCTGAGGCACAACAAGCAGTTTCTACACTCTGCAAATTGGCAGATTATGCAGTCTTTGCCAGTGAAGACAAAAACGTTGTAAACAAACATCAGAAGAGAAAGAAAATAAAGAGAAGAAATAAAGTGGGAAGCAAAGGGGGCAATTTGCCACAGGATCATGTGTTACATGCAAAGTGTATGCACTTTTCAAGACTTATCAGAAGTTGTCACCTGGACCAATTTGTTTGGCTTCACCTGGTTAACATCTCTCAGGATCAGAGCAGTGGAGGCCCAACTGTGTTCCAGTATGGCTCAGGTCTCTGAGGGTGTCTACATGAGACACTTTACTGCAAAGTAGACTAATCTGCTGTGCAGTAAAACGTCACCAAGTAACTGCTCCTGGGCAGTAAATTAGTTTACTTCGCAGTTAGCTAGTACCTGTAAACAGAGGCACTGAACTGACTGCACAGTAGATACTGTGCAGGAGGGCTTGTGTAGATGCTGACCAGGAGCAATTTTACTCCCAGTCAGCCACACTAGGAGGGGGCCCAGTCCTGGCCAGAAGCCAATCAGCCTGGGGACTGGGTCCTTCTCTACTCTTCCCTGTCCTTGCATTGTGGGGCTCCCAGTTCCCTAAAGGAATGGGGAGCTGAGCAGTGCCAGGACTGGGGAGCTACTGGTGGGGCAGCTAGCAGCAAGGCCCCAGCTGGGTGGGGAATCCCTGCTCAGCAGGGGTGGCCAGGAGCTTTGCATATGACATGATTGGGGCACAGGGCTGGGAACGAGCTGCAGGGGAGGGACAGGGCTCAGCCAGCCCCAGTTTGCGTGGAGCACACCCAGAGCTGGCTGGGACTCCCCAGACTGGGACAGCTCCCAGCTAGTCCCTACCTGCATGGCAAAGCCCTGCTGGGCACAGGGCTTGTCCTCACCTTCATGGGGCAGGAAAACTCTGCAGCAGCAGCTGCCTCCTAGTCCCATGCACATCAGGACCCCTCCCAATGTGTATGGGTCCAGGAGACAGATACAGCTGCAACCAACGGAGCTCTCCTGACCCCATGTACATAAGACCAGCCCCATGCTCCCTGCCATCTTCCAGGCTAGCACCCAGGGGAACAGTGGGGTGAAACAGGGGGGACCAGCCCTGTAATGAGCTGCTCCCAAGAAGGAGCACATGTAGACATGTTTCCACATAGGCTTACTGCACGGTATTTTTACTGTGCAGCTAGCCCACTTTGAATTAACAGCACATGTAGACCCACCCAGGAAGTAGTAAATCAGGCCCATAGCGTGTTTTATTTTTCTGAAAGATTTGTATCTCCAAGTGCGAAGATGGGATTTCCATCTCAGCAGTGAGATAACTGAATCATTCCCTATTATGAAATCTCAAGGTACATCAGAAAAACAGGAAACTTTAAAAGAGTCAAGAAATTACAATGAATAACAGCTTCTATTGTGGCCAGACTGTTTGGTTTACTCAAAAGTTGTCTAATATTTTAGACAAAGTCCATTCTGGCAGGCTCAGTTGAATCCTCAAGCAGGATTTAGGTCTTCTGTAGGCCCTGAGCAAAATTTATCCAAGGAGAAGAATGGGCCACAATGGAAGAAGGCATAGAAATGAAAGCAAGACTTTGGTCAAGCAAAGTCTCCATGTCTCCTGTGACTGTGGATGGCTCTGAGCCTCCCCCACCTCTGGTCCCTGGGTAAGTATTGCAAGGGAGCCCTATTACACTGTGGGTCTATGTTGTTACTTGTATGTTATCATCAGATGGAGAAAAGCAATTCTGAAACCCTGCCTGTTTGAAAGCTAAAATGGCCCCACAGTGAAGGGAGACTGACTGAATCACTGATGCCAACACAAGCTCCACAAACCAAGGGGAAGAGGAGAGCTGCTAAGACTACTCTATTTTTAAAGCCTTTTCTGGGGAGAATCTCAGCTTTATGATACATCCTTTTTCTAAAAGATCATATATTTTCCCTTTTTTTCAGCTGGAGGAAGAGTATAAACCCATATACTTTACATTACTCATTGGAGCTCCAATCCCTTTGCTTTACTATAATTATTTCACAGTTCTACATCTTAATTTTCTAAACATATGCTCCTCCGATCAAATTATCAGCTGTTTCTTCTCATCCTGCAAATTTCTCAGCAGTGTCATAAGAACCATGTGCCAAAATGAACAAACTAAATACTCCAGAAGCATCTGAAACCTCTATTAGGCAAATTCCATTTTCCCCGCTTTATTTCATAGTTATCATTATTCTAGTAAAAAATACAATAATTAATTAGGGCTGAGAGATTTATCATTATTCCAGGCATCAGTGCACCAGAATTCATCTTTAGGACCTGATTCTCTATATTCCCTTAGGCAATTTTAAAACATTTCCAAACAAGTGACTGGACAGAATTAAACTGAAAGCATTCCAAATGGGTTCTTTATTTTTTTTTATATATTTTTTATTTTTGGTATTGCTAGATTACTGGCACTGCTTATTATGCCTGTCATGCCTCTGTTATCCCTATCAATACATTAAAGTATGTATTTAGCATTTCACCTCTCTCCCATCACCCCATTCCATTTCCTTTGAGCTAACAATCTGTATGTAACTGCAGATGCCAGTGAAAGAGGTTGCCTGCATTATTTAGTTTTGTTTGCTTTATCTGAGTGCTGAAAGGAATATTGATATACACAGCTGTCTTATTCAAACTACTAATTCTATCTCTGCATGTCTAGATTTTACAGTGGGTGACTAGATTCATTTTTTTGTTATCAGCAACCTTGTTTTCCAAGCGCTATTCCTATATATTGCAGCTCTACAAATTGCAGCTTCTGCACTGAGACAGCCTCTCCCCTTACCCATAACCAAAGAAAGGGAAGCAACGGACCCATGTCCTCAAAGAGCTACGCTGTTGTCCCTATGTCATGCAGGATATAAGGTCCTGTCCAAACTCCACTGAAGTCAATGGGAGTCTTTTCATTTGACTTTAATAGGCTTTAAAATTTAGATCAGGCTGAAATGTTCTATTCTTGGGCACTACCCTAGATTTTTTTACTGCCACAGTGTCCTTTATTTAAATTTCTAATCATACCTTGATCCTTTGTACCAGAATATTTATCAGGTTTAAAAAAAAATGAATATGATACATACAATGAGATGCCGCTTATACAATCTGCGTGTATGGATTACAGTCCCCTAAATGGCCCAGGAAGAAAGACAGTGGGGCTTTCCTCAGGGGGTTGAACTCAGGCCCTGTAAAACCAGTGAGCAATGATTTCTAAAGCAAGGGGCTCCTTACTCACAATGCACCAGACTCTGCCTCTGCTTTTTCCCACCTTGAACCTCTCTGCTGATTACAACTGTGGCAGGATTGAAGGAGAGAGAGGTAGTTGTATCTCACTTGGATTGTTACTCGCTGTTACTGAAATACCGTGACTGGTGGCACTACTAATATGTTAGACATGCTATTGGTAGCCTCAGGTCTTTTGGCCACAAAGTTATCTGTATTTCTGCAAATGATTAGGTGTGGTCCTCGAGTGAACTCCTCTCTCTTATAACTATACCCCTGTCTATTTGAGAAGCAAGAAAGGAGTTGGCATTATGTGCCAGTCTTGAAACAAACAGAATAGTGGTAACTTTCTGTTAAATTCACTACTCTCCACTAAGGCAGCAGCTCTGTTTTCAGACCAAAACCTTGATTCAGATTTCTGTTTGAGAAGATGAGCTTTGATTCCTGACTTTGCCATGATATTTTCTTATTGCTGAGAAGTAAAACTTTCCAGTGCTAACTAGGTGGGGAAAGTACAAGTGTAGTACTCACACCGAACACTTTTTTTTTTTTTTTAAACCTCTCAGCAATTCACTTTTAAGACAAAACTCTGGCACTCTGAGTTCATCTATTTTTAATTTGTGTTTCTTTATGGGTTCATAAGGAACAAAGGAGACCTGTTGAGTTACAGGAAGTGGTTTGGAGGTTGACTTAAATCCATATATGGGCACCTACATAAGTGACCTGATTTTCAAAAGTGTTGAGAACCAATCAGCTCTCGCGGACTTCAGTGGAAACTCATCAGGTTTTGTATTGTTTTGTTTCTTAAATTAGGCCATCCCAAATCTGGAAGTCCCAAAACCAAGATCCACCAGACAGGCACTTCAGAAGTTTCTTAGGACCAGTACCTCAAATCTTTCACTGTGGTCAATCTCCAATGTTTCAAAGGAAATACAAGCATTGCCAACAAAAAACAACCACCACTACCACTATCACCAACAACAAAATGTACAAATAAGCCATATTCTTTAGTAAAGGGAAGGGAGAACCTCTTCTTGGCTTGTAGAAGAAACCAATAGAAGTCCTGAGGCATTAATTAAAATCAGTAATTAATGAAAGTACAAAGCCACAAGTACTGTAAGCTCATTAAAAATTTGAGAGAAAGGAAGATGAAGAAAGGAAGGAAATCTAATCCAGAAATGGCTAATGCAACTTCAAGATGATGCTTTATGTGCATATGCACAATTATAGAATTTGCCATTACTTCCACTAAACCACAGCCTCAGAACACAAATTTACTTCAAAAGTCCCAGGATATTACAAGCTTACCATCGCAATGCAAAATTGATCTAACCCTTGATCCCCCAGCTCCCCACCCCCACTCAGCACCAGGAAGTTGAGCCTACCCCTGAGATTTTATCCATAACTGCTAGCAAAGTGCCTGTCAAGAATAACGGGTGGGTGGTGGGGATGGAGCGCCATGACCCACAGCCCTGTGCTGCTGCTGCTCCATGTCCAGTCACACGCAACCCCTCCCCAGCTCTGTGTCTGACCCCATGCACCCTCCCACACCTGACACACACCCAGCCATGCACCGCACACACACACATAGCCACACCCACCCACCCAGCCACATGCCACACCCCCCCACACTCCACATGCACCTACCTAGTCACACACCCACCCAACCACACACCACACACACACCGAGCCACATGCCACACACACAACCAGCTACACAAACCCACCCATGCAGCCACACACCCCCACACACACACCCAGCCACACACCCACACTCACCCACACACACACTACACCCACCCACCAAGCCACACACTACACACACCCAGCCACATGCCAGACACCCCATGCACATATACCCACCCACACACACTCAGCCAGCCATGTGGTGCATGTCGCACACACCCAACCACACACAACCACAGCCACATGCCACCCTCAACCTGAAACCCCACACCACACACACATGCCTCGCTGCCTGGCCCAGCCTGCCCAGTGGCGGGACTCATGTGGCACTGCACCACTGGCAAAGCAGGGGCAGTGAGGCAGAGGGCAGAGGTGGAGCTGAGGCCGCAGCTACAGCTGCCCCTGCTCTCTGCACAGATCGGGGGCTATGTGCTCTCCTGGGCTCCCTGGCACCAACTCTGGAGGAGCCGCCAGGCTCCAAGTGTCCCTTGGCCTGGCCCAGCCCAGCCAGGGCCACATTTACCATGACTGAGGCCTCGGCCCTGCCAGGTTGTAGGGCCATAGGAGGAGCCTGGTGGCTCATGCAGGGGCACAGCAGTGAGGAGTCCAAGGGGTGGCGCAGGCCTCCCTCCTCTGGCTCCCCCCGATGCATGCTAGCCACCCACTCCTAGCCATGGAGGAGCTGCCAAGCTCCTTTGGCCCCACAGCCCAGCCGGGCCTGAGCACAGCTTCCTCCTCCCTAGGGTGCAGCTTCAGCCCTAGTCCCCCCCTGCCCTTCCAGCCATAGGCCACAGTGCCCCCCACCTTCCTGTCCCCCCCATACCGGCTCCCCACAGGCCCGCACACCACACTCCCCATGCTGTGTGGCCGCAGCAGGTGGGCAATACCTGTGAAGAGGGGTATGGTATGTGGGGGGATGCACTGCTGCAGGCATCTGAGCAGGGAGCTGGCATGGGGGTCATGCCCTGCTCCATGGCCCCGTGTTGTGGCCGGCCAGTGCTGCCTGTGTGCCCCCTGCTGGCTTCCCACACCCCACCATTGTGCCCTGCACAGACTGCAGCCACAGCCAGCAGGTGCTTCCTGTGGTGGGGGGACACAGCTTGTGGCCCTGGGGGGGGGGGCACTGAACCCCACGACTTCATGCTGCAGGCAGCAGGAATGTGCCACACCTGCTACGCTGGCCCCCTGCCCACCTCACACTATGTCCCCTCACGTGCCTTGCACACCCCACAGGAGCAGCCGGTGGGTGATCCTGTGTGGGGGTGCGTGGCCACAGGGTGCCGTGTAGGGAGTGGGGGGTGCACCCTGCCCTGCGGCCACATGCTGTAGCCGGTGAGCTCTGCCCAAACACCCCACACCTGCTCCCTACATGGCACCCTGAGGTTAGGAATGAGGTCCCCCACACCACATGCCACGCCCCCACACATCTGTGCACCATGCCCCCTGCAGGAATGCAAGCCACACCCCCACCCCTCGCCTTATCTACCCCCAGCATGACAGAGCACACCCTGGCCCTCACTGTCTCTGCTTGTCTGTCTACCTGTCAGCATGCGCAGTTGTCCTGGAGCATTATGGACAGACAGACAGAGCTGGAAATGGTAAGGCTTTTATTATATTGGAATGTTGATGTCTAACTGCATGATTCATTTCTCAAAAATAAAAATCTTTTAGATTGTAAAGTACCACATTTTTCTTCTGCATTTTTAGAGGCCCTAGTAAAATGCAGTGCCAATATACCACTAGGTACATTGCAGCTACAATACATTAATAAACAATACATTAAAGTAAGAGAACTTACATAAAATTTGAGTCTTTCTACACAACTTCCTTATTGGATACCTGCTTTGATTTTTTCTTTCCTTTAAAAGGGGTGCACCTCTATTATGTACCCACTGGATAGGGGATAAAAACCCACAAACCGCATTTCAAATTACATTCTTCCAATTTTTACATGAGATTCTCCTTTACTATCAAAAACAGTCACCACCATCAGTAGATTCAGAAAGGGCAATATAATTCTATTTATTCACAGAAAGATGAAATTTTTACTTCCAGAAGTTTTATTGTTGAATTGAAGGAAACAGACACAGTTCCTCCCTCGAAGGTGAAAAGTGCTCCATGACAGGGGACTAATGCAACAGTAAAGACAAGTATGGAAAGCCCCACAAAAAATTGCACTGTGATGTGTCAAAACTTTTGTGCTGCTTCTAACCCCGTAAGCCAAGGGTCATTGCTCCCATTCTGCCAAGATTTAAATGCGTGACACAGATCCAAATTGAATGGAAATGAAAAATAGTGGAGGAAGGAACTCTGGTCAATGTGAGATTAATGCCTTTGACAGGTATAATGCTTTCTATACTCTCAGTTTCACGATCCAGCATTTGTAGTATAATTAATTTATAATAACAAATGGCAAGGAATGCTTGGACCACACATGGTAGAAATAAATTTGAGTTAAAAAAGGAACAGCTCAACTCTTAATCAGGTGCAATTAGGAAAATACCTCTTTTAGTATACAATACAATATTATATTATATACACATTTTATTTATATTTCCATATGTATTATATTACTATACATATATATATATTTCCACATGGAAATAAAGCCAAACAAGTTATTTCATTACATTTGAGTTTTTATTTTTGGCTTTCTAGAGAGATTATCAATGTGTGGTCCTTCGGGAGTATGGTTTGATTGCTTTTTTTTGACAATTCTTCAACTTTTAGGGTCAATCAAAATCTTTAGAGAATGTACTTCAACATAGTAAATAATAACAGTAATAGATGCACCTATAATTGATGTTATTAGTCACAAATGACAAAAAAAAAAATCAAGAGGCAGAGGTTAGTCAATATATTCTGTGGCATGACCTTCACCCTAATGAGTCTAATTACACTTTACTTGCCAACACATAAATCTGGTAGCAGAATTGACTTATTTGTTCCTTTGTTTTATTACCTGGGATTTTGTCTTGTGACATCCATCCTATTGGCCTGATCATCATCCAGCTGACCAACTATAAAATATGCTGCAGCTGAGCTACCAATATGCATTCCTCCACTAATTGGCATCTTATTTTTTTATAGCTGCTTGGAATTGAGGTTTTAATTTTTATGTTTTGAACAAAGGGTCATCCTTATGTCCCCCACACCACAAGATATATAACATGTGCAGTAAGAAAGCCAGGGACATATATACACAGGGTAATAATTACTAGTATCATTGACACAACTGAATCTTTGCTTGAAGATGGCGGAATAATATATATATATATATGATATACACATTTAGGGGACTCACAAAGTCATCTTGTCCAACCTCCTGCTAAAGGCACAAACATCCTTGACTAAATCATCCCACACCATGTATAAAGACACCCCTAATGGTTGGAGAACTTGCTCAGGAAATGGAAGACCTAGAATCTAGGCCCTCATCAGTCCAATGGGATTTTAATCCACATCTACCACTTTCCAGGAGAGTGTCATCATCACCACCACTACCAGGCCATTGCTCCTACTGAAGCTGGACCACTGGGGCCAAAAGTACAAGTTTTATGGAGCATATCTTTAAAACAATCTTTCCCTGAAATGTTTGCAACATATTTGGATGCTATTTGTTGAATAACAGCTGGTCATTACTGTGAAATTATGACTACTGCCTGGAAATGAATCATCTTTTTTTCCTTTGATTTCCCTTTTTACAGCTGTATCTCTGTGTTACAGATTTAGATAAACCTTTTATGGCATCTATAAGATATATTGGGTTTTTAATCCAGTTTAAAAAAGTGACAATGTTTGCTATCTTCATTACATCTCACCTGAAATGCAAATTATACTTCTCACTGCTCCATAGAGACATCTCAAAGAGAGTGCCTCTTGCTTGTTTTTCTCGAAGTATCATAGTACACTAAATGGCCAAAATCATCAGCTGGCCCAAATTCAGATCTCTTGAAGTCAATGGAGCTGCATTTACTTATGCAGAAAGGGAAACAGACTCCCAATTTCTTTTAAATTATAAAGAAGAAACACATAACAAAACAGATAAACACAATAGGACACATGTTATGAATCTGACCAGCAGTCTATTCCTTCCCCTTTTAAGGACTGGCATTTTGCAAAATTTATATCTACAGTATTAAAAATAATGAAAGTAGTTTTTATTGTGTCTTATCAGTCTCCTTTATCCAACAGCAGGTTAATGAGAGAGAAAATAATGGGTATGAATCTATAACATAAAAATGGGAGAGGTAGTGCAGAGAGTACTGCACCAACATATTTCAGCCCTAAAGACTATAGGTGTGCTTTTAAAATAACCATTCATTCTATTACTTAAAGTCTTGCCAGCTGCTTTAATGGCTTGTGACCAAATCCTGTTCTCAGGAAAAAAAAAAACGCTGAGCAGAAAAAAAGTGTGCAAAGTTAGACAGAAAGAAAGTCATAAACACAGTGAAGTGTAGGGAAGTTAGCTGAGGGACATGATGTCATTTGCACCAATTAGATGCTAAGTGTTTTTTTAGGTAGGCCATGGTGTGGTCAGATGAGAGGGCGTTGAATTAGGATGGAAATCTGGAGAATAACATGAAGGGAAAAGTGTCCATTAAAGCACATGAAACTCACCTAAATTATGGTAGAGCAGACAACTTTAATAATAAGCCATGCCAAAATATTCTTTCCATTCAGTTACTTAGTATAAGAAGGAAGCCATTGTGCTGCCAGGCTTTTTAAATGTCACTTCTTGAGAATAATGAAAAGGTGTAGGATATAGTGAAACTGTATTAATTATATCTCCACGTTTGCAGAACTGTATAGCCTTGTACTGCATTGTACTACGCACTGTACAAACAGAACTTTTGACACAATGGCATCTACTGTACGTCCTCTGCATTGAAATATTTGATTAAGTAAGGCTGTAAAAGAACCAATCCTGCAAGGTACTGTATGCCTCAGGAAAGATGCTGAACACACACAGGCCTCATTAACCACAAAGAACGTTAGGGTTGTACAGTACACACATGGAAATCAAAGCAGTGGAAGTGGTTTTATATGTGCAGGCTGCATTCAAACCTTGCTCTCTATTTAGAGTCTATCCTGCTCCTATTGGGACCAAAGGTTAAACATGGTTATTAATTGGGGCTGTGAACCTCTTGGTTCTTTGGTGGTAGGACATCACCATTTAAACATTAGCTTTCTCGGGAATCAACAATTTTTTTACTTGCAATAAAAGCCAGATTATGGCATTTGTACCATCGCTTTGTGCAGGGCACAGTGGAACCGTATCCACGGAGGAATTTTGGTGATATTATACTTCAGGCTCTCACCAGTTCCTGAACAAGGGGATGATCTGTCTGCTTCAGCCTATATGAGAAGCAGAGTTCTGCCCACGAGGTACCAGACCTAACGTAGAGTTTATGAGGGACGTAGACCTGTGACTCCTGCTGTCTGTCTGACTTCTGGCACACGAACACAGAACTGAATTAGGAGCCATCTAGTGTTATATACTGTCTCTGAGAGTATGGTCAACCTATTCTTCGCTGTTGCCAAACTTTTCGTCTACTAGACCAGGAAGGAGGCATCGGCAGGGGGAAACCTGTGCATTTGTTCCTTTCACGGATCAATACATGTCTCTGAGCAGTTTCACTGGGCAGCATCCACAGGCTCCTTAGATATATCCAAGGGGCAGTGGGCAATAGCTGGTATCCTCTGCCCAGTGCTCGGCCTTGAAAACATAGTTCTTAACCTATGACCCACATCCCCCTTCCTATTTTTTTATCAGTTGTCCCAAAAATGTAATTGGTATGAAGTTAGTGGCCTTCCTCTAACCATTGATCGGGGCTTGTAGCTTCCTGGTGGGTTTAGACCCACCATGCCTGCATAACAAATAGGCCTCTCTCAGAGTAGTCAGTGCCTGATATTTCCAATGCTACCATGTGCATTAATGTGCTTTAGTTAATATGCATTAAATCTAATACCTCCAGATCCATTGGGAAGTACTAGGAAAAAGTGCATTAGTTTGGCTGAATGGACATTAACTAAAGAGCACAGTTTTTAAATAACACAATGCACATTAGCTTATTTTAATGTGTGTTAACTCACATTTTTTCAGTGACACTTCAATACTCATTAAAATAGGCTAATGCACATTAAAGCAAATATGTAAATGTTCCTCCTGAGTACAAAATAGAACACCCTGCTCTGCTCCCCCCAGCTCCTTGCTCTCTAGCATGCTAAGGTATCTCCAAGTCTCAGCTGAGCATGCTGGAGAAATGGAGCTGGAGCAAGGGGAAGACCATGTTAAACACCAATCATGGGTGTCCTGCTGCAAAGGAGACAAAATGTCAACACACCAACAGGACAGGTGTTTAAAGTGGATTTGTCCTGATGAAAATGGAATGTATGGTCACCCTATATTTGCAGACAGATGTCCTTAGCCACATTAGTCTGAAGTCAGGCAGAAAACAGGGAAGATTTACACCTTACAGACTAAATCAGAGATGCATTGTATAAACATTCATAAGTAGCAGCTTACTTCATCAAATGTCATGAGTGGAGCTGCTACTTAAGAAAGCTTATGCTATGCATCTCTGATTCAGTTAGTCTACTCTGCCTTCTACCTTACATGACACAGGGAGAAAAGAAGTTTCTCGTCTACCTTCTTTTGTGGCCTATACATTTTTGTTATATATCATTTTACATGCTTTTTTGGAAGGATAAATAATCCTCGTCTTTTCAATCTCTGTCCTGTTCTCCAGGAGTTGGCAGCTGGAGTTGGGGGGATGGGGGTCAATAGTTTGCACAATACACAGAATACAGGGACCTCTGTCATGGGAGACCTTTATGCCCTAGTTGTAGGCCTCACTGGATAATGGGAAGGCAGTTCTTTTAGCATCCTTTTTACACTCACAATCCAGTCTAAAAAATCCCCAGGTGGGAAGATGCATACAAATGAGGATATGAAGTTTGTCAGTGGCTCTAGGAATTTGGAGTGCATAAAAAATGCAGGTTACTTTGGGTTCAGCACTTTAGCTAGGAACCTTTTCTCTATAATGTGGGGGGAGGGAGTAGTTAGAAGCATCATTACAACTTGCCAGTATTTTTCTGAACAACTTATTCATTCTTAAAAACTTGGCAGGTATACATTTTAGTCAAAGTCCAAGTCATCTCCCCGAGAGAAAAAAAAACCCAACCCTGATTATGTTTAAATCATTGCTTATTTTTAATGATATAACTATTTCACAGTACACTTAGTATTGGAAAACAGATTAACTTCCAATTCCTTGATTATCTCTTTAGTTCCAATTTATACACACACTGCCTGTGCCTAGCACAGAAATATCAATGCCTATTTGTTCACTGCATAGTCACAATTCTAGGAACACTTCAGTCTTGGTTTTTTCCACTTTCTAATGCATATCTTATAAAAATAAAAGTTGCGTAAAGTATATGCAGGTAAGAAAAAAAAAGGCAAGATTTTTTGGCAACATGAATAGTTTTTCGTGTTGTAACCTTGATCAAGAAACATTTTGATCTGTTCTTGGGATGGAACAACCTAGGGTGACATAAAGCAATGGGGTTTCTGTAACAGAAATAAAGGCTGTGAGATAAAAACCTCATCACTTATCACCAATGGGCATAGTTCGTAAGAAGCTAATAAAAAAATAAATAGCCTTTAAACTGGAAATAACAATTACTGTTGGTCCCTCTGATTTCACTTTCTTCAAAAGTACAATATCCATAATCTCTTTTTCTCCCTTTATTTTCCATTGTGATGTTTATTCTATGGTGTATTCTGATCAGTTATATCTAACCTATTGGAATAAATCACAATTATAAGATTTCCCATCCTTACAGATTTCTTTTCCATACGTGCATACAAAAGTCGCATTTTAGTGAACTGGTCTTCTCATGCACCTAGGCATTTAAGCACTTGTGTCACCTTAACCATGTGAATAATCTCCCTGTTTTCAACAGAATAACTCATGCTTGCAATACATACGTATATATAGCTTTGCTAGTTTGGGTTTGCTTCCAGAATCAATTCTATGAAAAAGGAGTATAGGCAGGTTTTTAAAAAAGATGGCAGAGTACCGTGCCATCCAATTGCTTCAGAAACAGTGATGGATCTATTTTCCTCCCAGGCCACTTTTCTTCCCTGGTTTCCCTTAATCCATTTGTGCATCACCTTCAGCAAGTCAATTAATTTCTGAATATTAAAGTTTATCCATCTCTCAACTGTATAAAACACCAACCTTACAAGGACTTCAAGGCATAAGCAATCCATGAGTCTTTATATTCTCTGAATGAAAACCACTCGATACCTGAAAATTATTAGTAATCCATTATTATTATTATTATTATTATTATTATTATTAACAATTTGTGGTAGCCAGTGTCACAAATGGGATATTTACTGTGCTGTTATTCACTTTGCTAAAGAGAAGCTGTTTTTTTTAAATTGACAACTGTTGAAAATGAATTAAAAATGCCAGGGAATTGCAATGACAGGAATTCATATGAAGCTTAAAAGAGATTTCAGAAAACAAATGTCTTTAGAAAGCCAATGTTATACTTAAGTCGGCTTGCATTTCCCAGGCAGTTTTGAACTAGTAAAAATAACTGCTTGACAAATTATATTCATATAAAGGAGTGTTTTAGTTCTTGTAAATCTATGAAAATGGAGCTCATTAAAATCATACCAGGAACATGGAAGCACCGAAATTTTGAACATGGGTTAGATAAATTAGTATACATATTATAAAAGATTTCTCTCCCGCAGTTTTAGAGACAAGCACAGGGGTGCCAAATAGCAGCACAAAGACACAAATGAGCCACACTGCAATTGTCCTACTGGAGAGAACTTGATTTTTTTATTATGTATTCTCTTTTAGCCAAATAGACACCAGTGTTTGCATCACAGCAAGAATACTTCTCCATTAAGTACCATCAATAAAGCTTCCAGCTGACCTTTCCACGCCTTCCATAAGAAAGCTAAATGTTACTTGCTTTTCACATTCAATAAAAACTATTACTGCGTTCTAGTTCAATGCATATCTGTGTCATCATGGGGGAAAGTCACTTTGCATTGCATGTTAATCTTGCCTTTAAAGTTAATTTTCAAGCCTTCCAGTCTCTGAATTTATCACCTTGATTTATTGATAGGTACCCTGCTACAGAGGAACAAAATAACTGGAAGTTCATGGGAAGGCCTATAGACATATGGTCCCTCAAATCCATTTCTCACTGATACTGATTTTTTTTTTTGAGAGAGAGAGAGAGATAAACTCCAAGTAACCAAAGAATCCTTTATATTTAGCTTAATGCCAGGCAGAAAAATCAGCCAGCTTCAAACACTGACGTCACTCTGGCTCAAAAATTCAGCTTGTATAAATGGGCTCAACAGCACTGAATTCAATGAAGCTATGCATCAGTTGAACATATGGCACAGACTTTGTGTCTGTACCAAATTATACACATACTTAATAAAACTGTGAACTGCAGTAATAGGTCATGAAATCTCAACTCAAATTCAGAAGTATAAGAAACTGTACATTTTTTTTTTTTTTTGGTGAAATGGACTTCTCCTTTTAACTCTTCTATGTTCATTCATCAGAGATGATAACCTAATGAAGAGAAGAAGCAGCACCTTATGGTTTTTAAGACAACATGCTAGTGATTTCTAAAGAAGGTGCCAGTGGCACCAGACTCCCAGGCTCCTGGCTGCCAACAGATCTGCTCCTCCAACCCCCTCTCTCCTCAACCTTTCCTCTCTCCTGCCATGCCTTAATAGAATTATTGGATTGTAAAAAGGGAGGCTACCCCAGGGTCCCAGAGAAAGCCCTTAGCTATTCTTTATCCAGTGGGTCCTTCCGGAACCCAGCTGATCCCAGCCCTGTCCCTCAGTCACTAAACATACTGTCCTGGATGACCCATCCTGTCCAGGATCCCAGTCCTGCCCCCTTCCTGCCCGCTTCCATGATGCAGGATCCCAGTCCTGCCTCCTTCCAAGTCCCAGGGCACCAGTTACTGTAAGGGTTATTCACAGTCTCCTTCCACCTCTACAGCCATGCCCATGGCTCACAGATGTCACTTGATTGACATTTACTCCCTTATATAGGATTTGGCCTTCCTAGCCTTAGCCCATAGGTTACTATGGCTGTAGCCCAGGCCCACTAGCTCTGGCCTGGCCTTTCCATCTAACCCTCTTGATGGCCCTTGGCTGCCTTGGTCATCCCTTCTGAGCTGCAGTTCTGGCCCTCTTGGCTTCAGATCACCCCTACTGTCCCCCTGGGCTCTGCCTCTGACCCTCTTGGCCTCATGTTACATCTGTTGGTCCCTCTGGTCTCCAGCTCTGTCCCACTTGGCCTCAGATTGCCTGTGCCTTGTGCCCCTGCCCCTGGAAGGAGTAAAAAAAACTGTGTGCCCCTCAGGTAATGCAGTGGCCTCCTTTCCTCCCTTATCAGTGTACCCTGTCCTCCGACATAAAACTATAACAAAAATATAAGCAGCTCCTTTAAATATAAAATCTTCCCTTGTGGGTCATCATACCACTGCCAGGCCACCTTCCCACTCTCTGGCTGCCCACTCTCTGGCTGTCCTCGCTTTGGGTGAACTTGCCAGGGCCTGCAGCTCTCATTCTCCACCAGTCTGAACTGGTAGGAGCTCCTCTCCCAGCAGAGTTCAGGGATACACTGCTCCTCTGACTCAGGGACCCAGGTTTATATCCCTGGGCTCCTCCACTTCCAGTCAGGTGATGCCCTGTCCAGCTGCAGGTATGCCTCATAAGCTGTCCCCACAGCAGTGTCCTTGCTGCCTAAGCAGGGCTCTGCCCTACTCTCCTACTGCTGGGCAGCTAGCCCTGCAATATGCACTTGCAGCCTATGGGTCCTTGGCTGCCTACTCCCCTGCAGCTAGCCCATAATATGTTGTTTTCCCCACCTGGAGGCATTCCTGATGTGGCTTCTCCCTTCAAGTAACAGGATCCCCTGGCTCCCTGTTGCAGCAGCTCCAAAATTACATTTGCTATTTTTCTTTTTTTTTTTTGCAAACAGCATCTCACTGCCAACTCACGTTCAGCTTGTGACCTAATGTAACCCCCAAAATCCTTTTGGCCAGTTTTTACTGTCAAGACCATTAGCTCCCCTTCTGTATTTTTTCATTTGTCTTTACATTCCTGTAAGTAGCTCTGTACATTTGTCCTTGCTAAATTTCACGTTGTTGTTGATAGCCCAGTTCTCCAATTTATCCAGAAACCTTTTAAATGTAATCCCTTCCTACCGTGTGTTTTCTTCCTCTCTCAGTTTCATGTCATCTGCAAATGCAATTAGCGTGCTCTGTATCACAGCATTCAAGTCATTAAACACAAACGTGAAACAGCATTGGACCCAGGACAGATCTTTGTGGAGCATTTGTGACCTCCTGGCAGTCTATTGTTAATCCATTTATAGTTGCTCTTTGTTTGTGGTTATTCAGCTAAGTATGTAATAGGGTTGTGTGAAATGGCACCATTTCATTTTGACTTGCGTTTTGATGTTTCACTGGAACAGTGTTTTGTTTCAGATTTCATTTTGATTCAAAACTGCTGTTCCATTTCATTTCATCAAAACAGTGTCAGTGTTTCAACTCTGTTTTGACATTTCTCCCATAGGCTATAATGGGGAAGCTCGAAACAGCCTATACCATTGTCATTTCTGGCCTGATTTGGATTAATCTTGCAGGAATGGTAACCCCTTCTGAGTGCATGGAGCCTGCCAAGTTTCAAGGAGATAGGTGCAGGGTTTTCAGGGAAACTGCACCTCAAAGTCTTGAACACAACAAACTCTTGTCACATGTATGTGTTAAGCCATGGCAGGGTCAAAACTGCAGGCATGCTAGACCCTGATGAGGCAACAAATCCCACCAAGTTTCAAGGAGATAGGTGCAGGGGTTTGGGGGAAACTGCACCTCAAGCTGTGGACAAGCAAAATTTGTGACGGGGTGACACTGTGTATGTTAAGGCACAGCAGGGTGAAAGCTGCAGGCATGCTAGCCACTGCTGAGGCCATAAAGCCTGCCAGATTTCAAGGAGGTAAGTGCAGGGGTTTCTGGGAAACTGCACCTCAGGCTGCTGACAAGCAAAACTTGTGACGTGTGACTTTATATGTGTGTTATGGCACAGTGAGGTGAAAACTGCAGGGATGGTAGCCCCTGCTGAGGCCATGAAGCCTGCCAAGTTTCAAGGAGATAGATGCAGGGGTTTCTGGGAAACCGCACCTCATACTGTTCAGAGCAAAACTTGTGTCACTTGTAAGTGTGAAGGCACAGAGAAAGCTCAGTTCAATCAATGCTTTTTATGCTGTTTTTTCCGTCCCTCCACCAGAGCACTGGGATTCCTCATGGAAGGATCACAGTCACTGACCAGCTCTACAAGTCAATGTCAGAGCAGTCCTTCCCCGCTCTTTCCTCTCCTTCTCCATCGTTTCTCTTTAGCTGCAAGCTAGGCCAGCTTTGAAACTTGACACAGTTTGAAACTTGCAAAACATTTCAACTGCTCTCATTTCATTTCAAGGATGTTTCGAGGCCTTTCATTTTGTTTCGGTTTCAGTGTCTTGAGCTCAAAGAGAGTCAAAACTGTGTTGAAATGAAACAGCTAGCGACATTTTGCACAGCCCTAGTAACTTAATGGTTATTCTTTCTAGCCCATGTCACTTAGGTCTACCTGTGACAATGGTATGTGGAAATGTGCCAAAAGCTTTCCTAAAATTCAGGTATAATACAGCCACAGTGTTTTCCATAAGTCACCAAACTGATTCCCCTGTTTTAAAAAAAAAATTAAATCAAGTTGTCTTAACATGATTTGTTATTGCCAACTATATGTTGGCTGACAGTGATTGCCCCTTCATACTTCAGATAATTGCCAATTCATTGCTTTCTAATCTCCTTTAACAACTTCCAATATATCGAAATCAGGCTGATTAGTGTACATCCTTCCTGGTGTGTAATTCTAGGTCCTCCTATTTCTCTTTTTGAAGATAGGATGTTATTTTAACCTTTCTCCAGTTCTCTTAGACCTTACCCATGACCCATGAGTTTGTAAGTATTCTTGCCATTGGCTCCAAGATTTCTTCAGCTAATTTCTTCAGTGTACTAGGTTAAAGATCCAGCAGGCTCTGCTGACTTCAACTCATTCAGATTTTCCAACATGCTCTGTATTTATTATTTGCAACCTTTCTCTTTCTTTGGTTGTGTTCATTTTGTTTGTAGACTGAAGCAAAGTAGGTGTTGAGCAGTTCTCTTCTTTTTACACCTTTCATTAATAGCTCATATTTCGCTGGGCATGTCTGCATGTGCAAATAATGTAGGATCAGTTTACTCTAGAGTAAACAACTCTAGAGTAAACTGTCCCAGGCTTGCATCTACAAGTGCAGGGACACAGAAGCAAATTTGCTGCTTCTAGCAGCAAATGCTTCCATTCCTTACAACCCAGCACTGGGCCCCTGTAGCAGCCAAGGGGAGCTCTAGGTTCCCTTTGGGTGCTAGTCCAGGGGCTGGCAGGGAGCTTAGGGCCAGGAGACAGATGTCTTCTGGAGTGGCTTGGGGCATTGCTTCCTGTGCTTGGGAGCTACCTGCTGCCAGGGTACGCTCTGCCATTGAAGCCCAGATGGGTACAATATCCCCCTGCCCTGGCAACAGGGAGCTCCCAGCCCCCAGTCTGCAATTGTGAAGGCTGGGATAGGAGATTTTTATAAGTATCTCCCAGCCCCTGCTTCCCGATCACAATTGGGAAGCCAAGACTGGGAGCTCCCTGCTGCCACGGCATGTGTACATTGTCCTTGTCAGGCTCCTGGTCAGCCCTCAACACATGTTGTACTGTGCAGTAAGTAATCAAGAGTAAATTTGTTACTTTTATTTACAGGTAGAAAATTTACTTGTGATTAGAGCAAATTACTGCGCAGTACATATCTGCAATCTGCAGTAATAAATTCTAATCTCAAGTAAAGCCTCTTGCATAGACATGCCCACGGAATAGGAAATTTATGTTTCCCTGTGTTTTTGTTTTTTTCTTCTATTTGATGTACTTACAGAACCCCTCCTTGTTCTATATCTCTTGACAGTCTAAAAACCTCATATTATCTTGTTGAAAGAAATCTTTTGAGTTCCCAGGGGGAATCTTGACTAGGGTCTTTTGTAAGATGGTAAATCTATGAGATAAGATTAGACCTCAGCTAGAAGGCACCTCACACCTCCCTTATAAAGATTTGAAACACCAGAAACTAGTTACTCTCAAAACAAGATATACGATAGCACTGGTCCAGCAAAGCACCATGTATAAGGTTGCAGATGCTTACTTGGACTCCATGCACTTGGTTGTTAATCCAATCCATTAGCTGGTCACAGTTTATCTGATGATCTCATGGTTTACCTGGTGGTGTTCTTCAACATCCTGAGATATTCTAAAATATTTGAGAAAGGTCATTAGGAAGTTTTTTTCTAGACTCACCAGAAATGGAAGGTATGAGAACCCTTGCAGAAAAACAACATAATCCAAAAATGACTATATCTCCAAACATTTTGTGATTTCCTCATCACTCAGACATCTATTTTATATACCCATACCTCACTTCCAAGGGAAATATAGAAAGAAAGGAGCAGACAGATGGGACTGAGAAAGTTACATTCTTTCTGCAAAACTGCATACAAGACTTCGATGTTCATGTCTGATGGCACGGAGAGATAAAGGACATAACTATATGCATGTAAGATTTATGACAGAAGATCTTCCTGCTGTTAGTATAGATATCCCTGAAAGCAGTGTCACAGCTGTTAGTGTAGTCAGCCAGCTCCTACTTTGGTGATCCTCTGAAGGGACAATGTAGCAGATGGCACTGGAAACAACACTGCTTAAAATGCTTGTGGTACCAAGCAGCAGATGGTTAGGGAATAAAATCATATATTCTTTTAAAATCTGTTAGGCCTTTTTGAGTAATCTAGCATAAACAAAATCTTGTAACATCTATATTATTCTACTATTATGGGCCCATCCCAAAAGTATATAAACTACTTTATAGTGTCTGTATGGCCATGGAAGCTCTTGCAATATTGAAATCCGTTTCCCATGGAAAATCATGGAAAACCATGAAATTTGCCTTTTTGCACTCACTCTCTCCCCTCCAACCACCACTGATTGGCCATGGGGCCCCAGCAGCCCAGCCCCTCACCTCTCATCGTGAGAGGCAAAAACAAAGCTTCTTCTTCAGTTGTTGCTTCTCACCACTCAGTGGTGAGGTGCAGAGCGCTGCAGAGCTCTGCAACCAATCAGCAGTGGGGAGGGGGGCGCAGTAAAGAGAATGAAAATAAAGGCACCGCTGCCCTGCACATTTGCCACTTCTGCCATGATTTTGAGAAGTCCCTATATGTTTCATTTTATTTGCAGAAAAATGTGATTGTTTTTGGGGGCAGGGTTTCCAGAGATTTTTGCTATTTTTTCCAGGGAAAACTAGTTCATCTGTATTTACATCACTCATCCTCTCCCTGATTTCCAAGTTATGAACTTTGATAGCTTCTCATCTGTTCAGCACCCTGTCTTCCCTGCCCTCTTCCCTTTCTTTCATTGGCTCAGCCCTTAACATTCACTCTTCCCACTATTGCTCTTTCGCTGTGGAGCCCCACTGAGTGAAATCCCATGACCAGGCTGTCTTCCTCCACTACATATGTATTCCTTCTTTAAGTTCTGCAGTCTTCCTATCTAGACAACTATATTATTCCCATTTCACTTAACTCTCAACCACCTTTTAGACACACATGACTCACTCACTGTGCTTCACTACACTCTCTGTATACAGGAGCTCAGTCATTTCTACCAAGAGAAAATTAGCAAACATTACAACCTCTCCAGGTTCTTGTTCTTCGTCCCTGGTCCCAGTGTTGTTTATTCACATTATCCAGTAGCTGATTAAATAGAAAATGTATAGGAACTAAAAGGTGGGGCACCTCTTTATTCTAGGGGAGTATTCCTCCACATGGTGCATAGAATCGGTCTCCATCTTGCTTGTTCAGCCCATTGAGAATTGTGTTTTCTGTCCATTGAGCCAGTTTTAACACAGAAGGGGTAGAGGATGCACTCAGCACTACCTAGCCCAGAATCTGGTGGTTAAGGCACTGTCCTTGGAAGAAGGTAAGGTTTCAAACCCCATCAGCATAGGCAGGAAGAGAAACCAAATCTATCACTTCCTGGGCCAGTGGTCTACCTACAAGCTGTTAGACCAAAGGTAGAGGAAGCATTTCCACTAGGCATCCTCTGAGCACACACATGGCAGATTTTATGTTCAGAAATTGCTAATTTGTGAATCCCAAATGGCTTTAAATAGGATTTGGATCATTCAAAATGGTGGACATATTAAGCATGCACAATAGCTGTATTTTCAAAAACCTATGTCTATTTTGTCTAGGACTTCACAAATGCATCATCATTTAAGCAGAACTTCACTGAACTGCACTTCAGTGAAAAGGCACATAAATTCCTAGTAATGCACACATCTTTCTTTTTACATGTGGGATGAGGTGCCCAATCAAATTGATCTGGATCACTCTTTGTGCCAAGATGCCTAAATTTTAGTCATTGTGAGACCTAAATGGAAGTGCTCACAAGCTTGATTTAGTTTTCATTTGTAGAAATCTGGGTCCTGTAGGTTTCCAATTAGTCAGACTTTCAGAAATACAACTTAAAAACTTAAGGGTTAAATTCTATTTTGCCCACAAAGGCCACATTTGCACAAGCATAGCTGTTTGGTCCCCAGGGACAACTAGCAGTGGTACACCTTGTGCTGCTGCTAGTTGTCCCTGGGGAATGCCTATGCTACATGTGCTCTGGCACACAACAGGTTATCCCAGGTGGGGTAGGGAAGGCTGGGGCCAGCACTGTGCTGGCCCTAGCAGCCTTACCTGGGGTCTTGGGAACCTCCTGGGGCTGCAGCAGCAGTGATCCTGCTGCTCAGAGCCTGGCCAGAAGTCGGATTGTGACTCCAGCTAGCCAGGCTTCAATTTTGGGTGGTGCACACTGCCCTCATGTGTGCTGATCCACGTTTTTTGTGCGGGTTTTTTTTGACCCCTGCATATTCAGAGGTCAAAAAACCACCTGCGCTGTGGAATGTACAGTATGTGGCACCACGGACATGTCTGCAGCACCACGTACCGTAAGGCCATTCTTGTCTGGACGTGGCCAAAATGTGTACTATGACAAAATCATGGCTCACACAACCAGTCAGGAAAACATTCTACTTTCCTTGCATGTGGGAGCTAGGATGAAGTTAGTGCACCTTTAGAGATGTGGTCTACTTAGACCAATTCTTCCATTCATTTCAATGGGAAACAGATGGCTCTGAAGACAGATCCTTGATTATCCAGGTGGTCCTTCCATTTCAGTGGTGTCTTTTAACCCATCTATCTGACCAGACTTCCACTCACCCTTCTCTGTGTAAGGACTGCATATCATAATGGGGCTTCTGACCTTAGCAGATACAAATCTGCGGACAACTCTCTCCCCCTACCAAATAGCATTAAACACCTCTTGCTCTATAAATATTTTAGTATTTTACAGTACATGCCCAGGACATGGATTGCCAGGATTCTGCACCCCCTCTCAGCTTCATGCAGGGGGTGGATCTGCAACACACATGTTTCAGTAGGATGCCCTGACCTCCAAGCTGGGAGGCAGACTAGGCAACAAACCTCTTCCAACTCCTTCCTACAGAAGCTCTCACTAGGGAGCCAAGAGAAATCAAATCATGGGGCATAAGAAAGGCAAGTAAGATGAACCATAACTGTAGCTCAGGAAGGAAGGGCTGCCCTGGAATAGAAGGAACCCTGGGTTCATGGTACCTGCTCCCAAGACTGCTTATACATTTTGCCCAGTTACCCTTTAATATGAAATGTAGGCTGTGAGCAGATCCATATTTGGAGTCATTCTGGTGTAAGTCAGGGCACTATTCTGGATTGTATTTTAGTAAGAAGATTCAAGATCTAACCAACTGGAATTGTATCAGTACAAGTGAAGGGGACTGACTGCAATGCACAGAGTGATCTGGAAACAAAGGGCTTTTCAAATATTGTGGGCATTTTTATATATGCTACTTAAAAGCACCCATGTGCCATGTGTATCAGCTGTGCAGCACTTCCCCATGCTAGGAAAATGGCAGCAGTGCACTCTGACCTAAAGCTCATTGAATATATTTAAGTTCAAAGAACACAGCTGCCATTTTCTCAGTGTGGAGTCATGCTGTGCCGCTAATACACGTGACACATGAGGCTGCCAGAGCACATCAATTTACTAGCTCAAGAAGATTTCATGCAGTCTGCTCCAACATACTAGATTTCCAGTGCATCAGAGCAGGCTCCCCACGTGTGTAAGTGCCCTGTATGTTCAGTTCACCTCCTTGTGTAACCTGGGTGTATAGTGAGAAGTGTCTGACAGAAATGGTAACTGAATTGGGGTCCTGTCTATTGCCTGAAGTATATAGATTCATAGATTCATAGATGTTGGGTCGGAAGGGACCTCAATAGATCATCGAGTCCGACCCCCCGCATAGGCAGCAAAGAGTGCTGGGTCTAGATGACCCCTTCTAGATGCCTATCTAACCTCCTCTTGAAGACCCCCAGGGTAGGGGAGAGCACCACCTCCCTTGGGAGCCCGTTCCAGACCTTGGCCACTCGAACTGTGAAGAAGTTCTTCCTAATGTCCAATCTAAATCTGCTCTCTGCTAGCTTATGGCCATTATTTCTTGTAACTCCCAGGGGCACCCTGGTGAGTAAAGCCTCACCAATTCCCTTCTGTGCCCCCGTGATGAACTTATAGGCAGCCACAAGGTTGCCTCTCAACCTTCTCTTGCGGAGGCTGAAGAGGTCCAGGTGCCCCAGTCTCTCCTCATAGGGCTTGGCCTGCGAGCCCTTAACCATACGAGTGGCCCTTCTCTGGACCCTCTCCAGGTTATCCACATCCCTCTTGAAGTGAGGCATCCAAAATTGCACACAGTACTCCAACTGCGGTCTGACCAGCGCCCGATAGAGGGGAAGTATCACCTCCTTGGTTCTGTCCGTCATGCATCTGCTGATGCACGATAAAGTGCCATTGGCTTTTCTGATGGCTTCGTCGCACTGACGACTCATGTTCATCTTGGAGTCCACTAGGACTCCGAGATCCCTTTCCGCTTCCGTGCCACCCAGCAGGTCATTTCCTAGGCAGTAGGTATGCTGGACATTTTTCTTCCCTAGGTGCAGCCCTTTGCATTTCTCCTTGTTGAACTGCATTCTGTTGTTTTCTGCCCATTTGTCCAACCTGTCCAGATCTGCTTGTAGTTGTTCCCTGCCCTCCAGTGTGTCCAATTCTCCCCACAGTTTTGTGTCATCTGCAAACTTGGACAGAGTACATTTCACTCCCTTGTCCAAGTCGCTGATGAAGACATTGAAGAGTATTGGTCCAAGGACTGAGTCCTGCGGGACCCCACTACCCACACCCTTCCAGGTCGATACCGACCCATCCATTACGACTCTCTGGGTATGACCCTCCAGCCAATTCACCACCCACCGGACTGTGTAGTCATCCAAGTCATAGCCTTTTAACTTGTTCACCATATGATGTGGGATACCGTATCGAAGGCCTTCCTGAAGTCTAAGTAAACTGCGTCAACCCCTACACCTGCGTCCAGGTGTTTTGTAACCTGGTCATAAAAAAAGACTAGATTAGTCAGGCATGATCTACCTGCTATAAACCCATGCTGGTTTCCCCTCAGCATAATTTTTCCTGCCGGGCTCTCGCAAATGTGAGCCTTGATAATTTTTTCAAAGACTTTGCCAAGGATGGAGGTGAGACTGACTGGCCTATAGTTGCCTGGGTCTTCCTTCCTCCCCTTCTTGAAAATGGGGACCACACTGGCCCTTTTCCAGTCCTCTGGGACCTGGCCTGTGCACCATGAGTGTTCAAATATTCCCGCCAGTGGCTGTGCAATGACATCAGCCAGTGCCTTCAGTACCCTTGGATGGAGCTCATCCAGGCCTGCTGACTTAAATGCATCCAGTTCCACCAAGTGCCTCTGCACCATCTCAGGGTCTACACATGGTAGTCTGGCGCCCTGCTGCTGCCTCTCTACAACCCCAGTGAGAGACTTGTCGTGCCCCTCATTTAGGAACACTGAGGCAAAGAACTCGTTGAGGAGTTCAGCCTTGTCCCCCCTGTCCGGCACCAATTGCTTTTGCCCATTTAGCAGGGGTCCTATTCCTCCCTGGGCCTTCCTTTTACTCCCTATATATCTAAAAAACAGTGTTTTGTTATCTTTAACTTGGGATGCCATCCTCAGCTCCATGGTAGCTTGGGCCTGTCTAACTGCCTCCCTACAAGCGCAAGCAGAGGAGGTATACTCCTCTTTAGTAATCTCTCCCCGTTTCCACTTTTTATATGCCCCCCTTTTTGCCCATAGGCTGCTCTGGATTTCTCTGGTCAGCCAAGGAAACCTCTTGGCCCCTTTCCCCCTTTTTCCCTGCATCAGGATCGTCTCCCTCTGTGCCCAAAGGATCATTTCCTTAAGGCACAGCCACCCTTCCTGGGCTCCCATCTCTTCAAAACTCTTACTGTGCAGTGTGTCCTTGACTAAACGCCTGAGTTCATTGAAATCAGCTTTCCTAAAGTCTAACACTTTCACCCTACTGGTCACCTTACCCACTCGATGTCTTACAAGGCCATCTTTCTTCTCTATCAGAAATTGTCAAAGTATATTGGTACCATGGTATGCACACCTGATGCACTCAATTTTTTTGTTGAGATAACTTAAAACTAACAGCAAGAACAAATGGCATTCCTTACTGAAAGCTGGAGGAGAATCTGTCGTAGGTTTGTCACTGAGCTAACAGAACTAAAAGTAAAAGCTGGTACTGTGACAGGGAGCTAGAGGCTTTAGTGACTTTAAGTAGAGAGGGGGTCAGGAGGCTTCCTCCAAATCGATACTGACTGACACATGCAAGGCATGAGAATGGCTGTGTGGGGTAGTTGGGGGCCATGGTTAATACCCCTAAGGTGATTTAGTGCTTCAGGGCAAGACTGGTAGGAGCTAGGCACATGAAGCACAAGACAGTTGAGGGACTGAAACTCACTCTGGGACCCTGGGACAGCAATACTATAAATTCCATCAAGGCATGGCAGGAAAATACAAAAAGGGAGGGTACCCCAAGGAGCTGGAGTGGAGCAAGAGTCACTTCCTTACCATTGGGCATCATGGTCACCCTTGGGGCCACGACCTGTTACAGTTACTCTGAAAAATATCAAGATTAAATAGTAAACACATTTCTAACACTGTCAGCTTGGGTTGTTTAGTATAGCATTGTGCATCCTCCAAAGACCATTAAGTCAACGGGAGTCTTTTCATTGATTTTTCAATGGGCTTTCATTCAGACTCATGCTGAATATCACTAATGAAACCTCCCCACAGAAACCAACCTGAAAAGACAAAAAGAAAACAATGGGAAACCTCCGCATAAGAGTAACATTGTGTTTCTATGTCTTACAGAATGGATTTGAGAAGTAGGGTTTACGGTTTTCCAAGTTAGGTGATGCTGTAATATAAATATAGTGTAATAGGTTGAGTCTATCAGATGAATGTATGTTGTTGGGTTTTACCTGACAATCAACATGATTTGGTTTTGATGCATTTTTTCCCCCCAGACCACTGAAAAGAGCAATTTAAAATTAAAAATAAAAATGATGCCCATGTGGAAAGAATTGTTTTATATGGCAACTGCTATAATGAACAGCAAATTTGCTGCTCTAAGATCTTCACCTGTTCTTTTTCCCCCCATATCTAAATTACACCATCTACATTTTGCTGCTTCCATACCTTTTCATCTTACTTAAATGTTATAGTTTGAAGCAGCTGTCAGGTGTCTTACCCTTTCATTCCTCTTGAAGTCCACCTGGTTCCAGTAAAAATAGTGCTGTGATAGTGTCCTGTACATTGACTTTTATCTGCTAGACAATGGTAGTAATACCGTGCTAAATTTTAATGGGCAGCTTCACCCAGGCACTTTCCCATGAGGCAAAATAGTGGGCATTTATGTAAATACTTTCAGTTGCCCTATACTACAGAAACTACAGTCAACCCTGCAGTAAACAAAAGCTATCCCCTAAATAGGGATAATTCACCTTGGATCACATATGCCACCATGTAACAGTGTCCACCTAAGCAGTTAGCATGGGAATGCTTTTAATCCTCCATCCTCACTTTCCTAGTGGCATGTGGATCATATACTCATAAGACAAGGATGCCTCAACATGTATGTTCTGTACATCACAAGGAACGCAGCAACAAGGTAATACCATGTTTAACACAAGACTCTCTTATTTCCCTGCATCTCATCTCAGTTCTCTGTGGAAGTGCAGGAAGGGGCCCACTTATTTTTGGACTTTCTAGAAAACATTAGAGTTAAACCTCAGAGCCCCAGTATATACACCCCTGAATGCAGATGCTGATAACAGTTCCCAAAGGGGAACATGCAATTTCTTAGGAAACAATCATGTAATACACACAAAAAATATTATCACTGATATTTGGCGTCCATATCAATAATTTTTAAAGCTCCATTATGTAGTAAATTTGCTTGTCTTTGTACAAACTTCCCTCCTTTGTTGCTGCCATAGAACATTTCCCCATAACACTTACACTTCTGTACTTTAGAACGCCCATTCCCATCTCATCTTCTTTCAGAGAGGACAGCTCTGCAGCTATAATGTTCACAACATGTAGTGGTTGTCAAAGCTACTCGGAGTCTTCAGAGCTAGGGAAAAATAATGGCTTTTCTATTTTTCTCCAAGGGATTCAAAGCATTGCCAGGGAACAAAAATCTGGAGAGCCTTACAGCTAGCAATATTCTAGTCTGTGACTTTTGTTTGCTAGTGAACCAAAAATATGTAGCCTGTATCCAAAGCGGTGCAGGTCCTGGGATTCAGCCCTCACAACAGAAACACTCCCAGGGTCTCATGGCAATCAGCTGCTTTTATAACCTGTTTTTATTACCTTTTCTTATGCTGACATCGGATTAGCCCCAGTCGCTAATACTGAATGTGTGAGACCTGCAAAAATGTGTGGAACATTGCTAAATCAAAAATTATACGGCTCTGAGAAGCAGCTACCAGTACATTCATAACTTCCACATCTCTGGATTTTTCTGGGCCCTTTCATTTGAGCTGCAGCGCCCTGTGAACTTGCAGAGACACAGGGTATTCTGACTAAAACCCATGTCCCCTTGCCACTTCTCCCATTTGCTTTGGGTGCCACCCAAAATAGTGCTGAATAAGCCCATGAATTACATGTTCAAATCCTTACACGTATTTCTGAGCATTTTTCCATGAATTACAAAGCACATATAAGTATGAGCAAACATTTTTGCATGTGAAGTGACTATGCTTTGCATGTTTTACCCTTATATTTCCCCAGAAGAAAAATTGGCTAAGATTCTCCGCCTCATCAGGGATCTTGTTGGCATCTACAGGAAACAAATGAAGAGCAAAGCAAAACCAGGTGAACATCTGGTTGTGAACGTCATCAGGAGTTTATTGTAAGTCTTAATGCATCTGGAGTTTATTCACTTGGGCACAATATTCTCAATTGGGAGAATAACATTTTAATGCAATTTCATTTTTATACCAGCATTAACACTTTAATGACTGGCATCAACACTGAACAGAACAATTTTTTTTTTTTCCAGAGTCTCCACTTACAATCTTGTAATTCAACTTACTTCACTGAAATCAAACTAAATCTATACTAGCCCAAAGGAAAGAATCAGATCCCCCCTTTTTTTTTAATTATTTGAAAGCTTGTCTACATCTATTCAAACTATGACGTTGGTCCAATAAAAGATATCCCTGTAATACTGCTTTACAGATGCAGTGTGTGTTCCAATATAATCTGGAACAAAGATTAATGTTGAAGGAATCAATTAATTTTCAGTGTCCAATTTGAGACATCAAGAGACTGTTTTTTTTTCAGAATACGTATCATTACTTAGCCCTGTTAATTTTTGTGTTATTTAACATATCAGAGCTTCCATTGATCTAAACAGCAGCTACAAGTGTTCAGCACTTCTGGCAGTCAGAATTCAGGATTTCAGTTTGGGCATTTGGATTAAATGTATCTATCTCCTTTGAAGATCCACATTATTGTTGTTTTTTTTATTATCTATATTTTTTTTTATTTTGGTAAAATATCATCCAAGAAAACTCACATATATCATCAACATATAGGGTGACTTTGGTCAAAGCATATCTCACAGTTCTTGGCACTCTGTATACTGTCAGCTTTATCATTTATCATGGCAAATAGGAAAGCTATAAATCTAATTTTTTTCAATTAGGAAAATTAATGAAAATGTATAAAAGTATTTATAAAGAGGTCCTCCATTTTAATGACATTTAGCAGTGTTACAATAATGGCCTTCAAGCTCTTTCTCCCTCTGAGAAATCTTAAAAGATGCTGCATTTATTGTGAAGGCTGCAGTAGTTATCTTAGCCCAACACTATTCTAAGTAAAAGCTGATGGAAGGATTACACATAAATGCATTTTAAGTTCTATATAAAACTTAGACAAAAACTATTTTAAGATTATTCCTTCATTATACCATCCATCAAAAACTATATAAACTATTAACAATCTCCAGGATCCATAGCAAGAGTTGCCAGGGCTTTGGTACAACTAAAATCCTGTTATTTACTTAAGGGACATCTCTGTTGAAGTTCCAATCCTTGTCAAATGGTACTATACATAACAGGGCAACAGGAAAAGGAGATCAAGATACTTTTTTTTTTTTTGGTTAAAATACATGGTTAATAGAGACCTAATTTATGTTGATCACTTTTTATTCAAAATCTGTTGGCCAGCTCTCTGAGTTAGATGAGACACACTGGCAGAGGGCATTTTTTGAGAGGAACAAAGAGAAATTTATGAAGTTCTTCCTTTCAGCTGTTAAGCATCAACCCTTCACTCTTGGCATTTTGTGATAATTCAATGCACAGCACAAAAAAATAAAATCCACAAAAATATATGTGAGCCAAACACTTCACAGAGGTTCTTTCCCACTGAGAATTAAAGTAACCTTCTAACACCTTCATCTGGCCACCCATATGTACACACCCACTCTTCATGCACTGTGCGATAAAGGTGACCCCAGCTGAAAGCAGCCAATTTCCAAAGAAGAACTGGTAATGGAAAATGTCTTGCCAGCAGCACACCCCTTTTAAATCTACTGTGGAGTGCAAGGCGTGTTACACTCACCACAAAGACGTACTTGCATGGGAGGAAAGTGGTCTCTCAAGTCATTGACGTTTTCACAGTTTAAAAGCAACACTTGAAGCTCCAAGAGGAATTTATATGCACAGATCATACACATTAGAATATAACTGCAATATATTTTCTGTCTTGCATAGAGCATCAAAACATTCTTCATTGAGTTATTGTCTAGAGATGTAGCCTACTATGGAAAACTGTATCCAGGTCTACAGCAGACCTATGGAGACGGTGTTCTTTTGAGTAGTGAATTATTCAACTCCCCACTAAGACCTTGCATTGTACATGGGAGCCACACATAGTCAGTCATGGTAACAATATAGTTGGTGTTTTATCTCCCCAAACGAAGTTGAAATTTTGGCCTACAAGAGTGACAACAATACTTATCATTGGCTTTGATCATCCAGGAACATGGATAAAACTCATAGGTTAGAGCCTTCCTGAGGCATCTCTATAGTCTCCAGTGAAGGCAAAAAGCTAAAAATGGGGGCAAGAGAATAAATGAACTGCAGCTGAGGATCTCTCCCCCTACTTCCCACCTCTGTGGAAGCAGATATTTCAGCAGAACCTGTTCTAAGGACACACCATCTGCATATTGCAGCATACGATTTCCTACAAAAAGACTAAAAAACCAAGCACCAATTCAGAGTTTCTTAGATTGAAGAAATATTATAACAAATAGTTCTGCAAACTAATGTAGCATCAAATAAACAGCTATTTTTTTCTGAGAGCTCCACCTATTTAAACAGTATCTCTTTCTTTAGGGAATGCTACTTACCTGTCTAAACCACGAAAACATTCCCCTGCCAAACACATTTACAATCTTCTTTTATGAACCTAAGCTTCAGCTCCACTATGCTGTTTTTACACCAGTCTAATTCAATTGATTTATATTATTTTTACTGTTTTGCTTCTGCAGATTTCAATTATTATTGGAATAGCCCCTTTGTGCTTCAAAAGATCATAAGGAAAGGGTATAAACATGCAATCCTAATGCTGGATGAATGAGAGCCGTGTCGATATTTTGGCCAAATGACCCTTCATTTCACTTGTTCCATGGAATGAGCTGCCTCTTAATGTTTGTTAAATGCCACTGATAGGAGATCATATCTGTAGCTATATATAAAACAGAGTGTGAAAATGATTAAGTGTTTCAAAGCAGTTTGGAAGTCATACTGTGGCTGACTTTTTCAGATCGATTTTTGACAAAGTAATTCAAAGTTATGTGCTAACGCTGAATAATGCCATTCACTCTGGAGACTGCCATTGTTCACTTGTTCTGTTGAATGCCTGCAAACCAAGACAATACACAGTAGATTTCATCAGCTACATATTTTTACGGGCAATAGGAAGATCATTTTTTTAAGAGCTGGGGATGAACAAATATCAAAAGCGACAGAGTTGGAAGGAATTATTTAGCCTTGATGATAACAAAAAAGGAGATTTAGATGTCAGATAAACTGCTATCAGCAATGGTTTGGGTTCATGAAAGACATGTAAGACCTGCAGAATAATAATGTCAGACAGCTGAATTCTACTCTTTTGTCCACTTATGCAAACCAGAAGTAACTTCACTGAAGTCAATGTAGCTAATCTAGATTTATGCTAGTGTAACTGAAAGCAAAATCTCATTTTATTTCACTGCTTATAATGACATATGCCTTCGCATCAAATATTCTGCAAAGTTTCTGACACACCTTCCTTACTTCAGATAGTTCCATCAGACTTTGGCTGTTTGCCCACAGATAGGAAATTGGTAATGAATCACTGTTTTTTTAAATCAATTTGATCATTTTAATCACATCCAAAGGTTGATTCTATAAATGCATAGATTCATAGGTTCAGGGATTGTAAGGCCGGAAGGGACCTCAGAAGATCATTGGGTCCAGTCCTCTGCACCAAGCAGGAAAGATAACTGGGGGTCAGATGATCCCAGCATGTTATCCTATCACTGTGATCCTTGTCCAGTTTCACCTCATACCCCATTTTGTCTATACACATTCCTATACCTACTCATTCCCTTGTACCTCCCATAACAATATAGTCTTTATTGCTTGTAGTATAGCACAGCCTATTTGTCCCACTGATCGGAACTCCATTGTGTTTCAGTGCTGTAGAAATTCATAGTACCAGAAAGCTCTTTCCATAAAGATCTTTATTTTAAATTTATGTGTGTGAGAAAAATGATAGGAGAGAAACACTGAAAAGGTGAAGCTACTTGCCCAGCAGGGCTAAAACATCATATTAGGGACAACTCAGGATACAGAAGTCTATAGACCACTGTATCCCAATCAGTACCCCATCGACCGTACTATCCTTCAGTTCCAGCCGAAGAGGCAACCTGTTTACCCAGACTTTTTTAGTGCGTTCAAATTTTTCAATAGCTTAAAGTTAACTTAAGATCTATGCAACTAGAAGAAACTATCTTAACTTTATGCGAAGGAATAGGTTCCTCCCAATTTTATTAATAATTGCAATGATAAAACATCATGCCAGTTTACAGTTATAGAGTACCTATAATCCTTCATCAAAAATAGTTTGCATCTCAAATATTTTCACAGACTTGCCTCTCTGCATAGAGCACACAGTGTTATATGAAGATATAAAGGTTTTATTAGAACAAATTTGGAATGAACAAGTGAATTATGCAAGCCCTCCCAGACTCATGCCAATAAAAACCTTTTTACCTCCATCCTGCATTTTGCTTAAGCCTCACATTTTATAGGGCAGTCAACTTAGAAAAAAATATTTACTGAGTTTTTAAAAAATGCATGGGCACTGTCATTTTTATTCCTATACCTGTAAACTCTACGTTATCTTGATGCCGTGAATTCAGTTGGTTGGAAAAAACAATTTAGGAGAAACTAATGGCATATTTAAAAAAATATTAAAATATTTAAAATAACTTTGGTCTGACTCATTGCTCATTACTCCAGTCAAAATCAGGTGTATTGCCAATGAAGCCAGTGGAGCTATAGCAGTAAAAAAAAAATGGGATCACAGAAAGATCAGTCTGTTTTTAGATACATTGTGTCACTCCTGCTTTAAGGTTCAATATTTCATGATCTGCTGGGTCTAGGGAAAAAAATGCCACACAGAGCTTAAAAAACATCTGAAAACCTGAATTCCTAGCTTTTCAATCTGACAACGCCTATTTCTAGCTCTGCTTCTTCTCAAGATGTTGGACCTGAGAATTACCAGTAGTACGGAGCTGAATATTGCATTAAAAGACCTTCGACCCAGTGTTATAGTTAAACTCTAAGTCTACTGGCCTCAGTTGCAGAAAGATGGGGCGGAAGAAAAAGAGATATAAATGCCAACAAGCAGTATAAGAAAACCTGAATTGTATATGTATGTAAGATCTGGATTACTAGGAGTAGACTTGTCTGAGTTGACTTCAGAAAGAGGAGAGTGCTCAGTGGTGCTTTCCATCTTGCAGGAGTGAGCTTCAGAGAAGGAGCAGAAAAGTGCAACTTGACTCCATCTATTTCATGTTCCTGCTCTACAGAGGGAGTGGTGTATGCTTAATTCACTTCATTGCAACTACCAGTCAGTCAAGGTCTCTGATCCACCAGTATTCTTCCCAACTCCTACCTTCTTGTTCTTGTTTTGTCTTGTTGCTCTTACGTGTTTTTTTAATAATACTTTCTTCTTTCCTGCCATACTCAACAGCCAGACTCAAGGGGAGGAAGCCAGGTTGGAAATGATGCTGGTCTGAGGTCAAGGATTTACTGCATTCGGTTGGTCATTGGTGGCTTCATTAATAGTAGTATTGAACTTCTAAAGCCCTTTGCCTTGTTTTTGTTTCTCTTGAGTTCAGATGGTTTCATGACGGCTTGTGGCCTATCATTTTAACCGCACAGATGCAAGATAATTAATTTATATCTAGGACAGCACAAGAAAAGATACTATAGAGGACAAAGTAACACTGGCAAGAACATACCATGGCCCAAATTCAAGAAGAGACTCAAATGGTAGGTGTCCTAAGCATGTACAATAGATATATTTTCAAATGCATAGACTTGTTGTCATCTAAATGTTAGAACACATAGATCTGTGCTAAAACAGGTAGGATTTCAGATGTGGATGAACATTTGATAAGGCCTTGCTGAATCTCTCATTAAAGAAAAGGCAAATAAATTCCAAATGAAAAACAGGTAGCATGCATAAATCCCATTTTGCATTCTGGCCTAGATGGCCAGACAGAGCTTTCCCCTTAATACAACTGCATGGTACACTGATTTCTGAATGATTTGGATACAAAAGGGAGGCAACATGTGTTGAGGAAACCCAGATTCTATATCTGGCTCTGGCTTCAACCTTCTGAGTGACTTTGGACAAATCCTTCTACAGACCTGTGCCTCAGTTTTTCCTTCTATAGAATGGGGATAAAGATAGTGACCTCCATTGAATAGTCTTTTGAGATCTATAGAGAAAAGTGCTAAATACCAGGGAAGTATTATTACCACTACTACTATTTTGAGAAGGAGTGGAGAGCAGCTACTAGTCATAATGTTGCAAATATGTCCATTGACAGGGCTTAGATTTTTTGTAATGGACATGTCCACTCTCTAAAGAAAGGACTAAGACCTTTTCAACTTCACGCCATAAACCTCTTACTCCAAACACTTCTTGAATATTCCTGCCATCTCACTGAGCTTTGGGATGGAGACTTTTATCTCTGGTCCCAGTTTCTCTGTGATAAACTAGACTTCTCTAAATTCTCTTTTGCTTCCATGCTCCTATTTTCTTATCAAAGGGATAATGTGTTTCAGTTCTTGGTTTTGAATCCTAATTGGACTGGAAGTTAGAATGCCCTAGGAACCATCAGCAGAATGAGTTTGTACATCCAAGAGGCCTTGTTATACTAATTGTACCAATAATTAACATATTAATTTTACGCCAAATTAAAAGTATAGCAATTAGAAATGCATAGAGAAAGGCAAGTCTGTTTCTCGGAGGATTTAGGTATTTCAGAATATGGTTTCATTCAGGTTTGGAATGAAAACTGGAACATCCTGAGATTCTCCATAAAGGAAATAGAGCTCAGACTCCAAGTCAGGCCTCCTGGCTATCTGCCACAGGATAACAGGCCCTGGAAGCATTGGGTCTTTGACTCCAAAACAGGCTGGCAGGTGAGCTGCCAAGAAGCCAGAAAGTGAGCTGGCAGGAAACCAAGCAGACAGGTTTTAAAACATGCCTGGCAGGCAGGACTCCATCAGAACCTTGCCTGGGATCCATCCAGACTTTGTCAAAACAGGACTGTCTCCGTGAAATATTTCAAGTTCAACAATCAGCAAACCTCAGCGAGAAATGGTTTGCTGGAATCTTCCTGACCGGCTCTGATATTAATTTAGCTCACTTAGAAATAATACAGGCTCTATGGAGATACATTGTAGCACTGCAATGCTGGAGAACCCTCTAAAACACATGCAAATAGCCTTAAAATGTTTTGATTGAAATACAGAAGTTTTCATTTGACAGGAAACGGCTTCTCTGCTTTCAGTGTTAGAATAATATAATCATAAAGTCATAGAATCATAGGAATTCAGGGCTGGAAGTGACCAGGAAGATCATCGAGTCCAACCCCCTGCTCTGGGCAGGAGTACTGCTAAAATCAAATGATCCCAGCAAGGTGTCTGTTCAGTCTCCTCTTAAAGATTTCCAAGGTTGGGGACTGCACCGCCTCCTTGGGAAGTCTTTTCTGGTCCTCCTTATCGTAAAGTTCTTCCTTGCATCCAACCTAAAGCCACCCTCTAACAGTTTATGGCCATTGTTCCTTGTCCTCCCCTGGGGCACCCTAGTGAACAGTTTTTCTCCCAGCTCCTGATATTCACCCCTTACATACTTATAGATGGCCACCACATCCTCTCTCAGTCTTCTCTTCTCCAGGCTGAACAGTACCAGATCCCTTAGTCTTTCCTCATAAGGTTTCTTCTCCAGGCCCTTAATCATCCCTGTGGCCCTTCACTCGACCCTTTCAAGATTCTCCACATCTTTTTTGAAGTGTGGCGCCCAGAACTGGACACAGTACTCCAGGTAGAAAGGAGGTATCACTTCCTTAGCCCTGCCTGTGATGCATCGGCTAATGCATGCCAATAATGCATTCACTCTGTTGACTACAGTGTTGCACTGGAGTCTCATGGTCATCCTGTGATCAACCATAACCTTGAGGTCCTCTTCAGCCATCATGCTGGCCAGGACATCTCCTTCTAACCTTTATTCACATCACTGGTTACTTCTCCCCAGATGAAGTGCTCTGCATTTATCCTTATTAAACTGCATCCAGTTCTGCTCTGCCCACTTTTCCAGCTTGTCCAGGTCCACTTGGATCTGCATCCTATCCCCTAGCATGACCACTTCACCCTATAACTTAGCATCATCTGCAAACTTGACCAGCGTGCTTTCCACATCCTTGCCAGTGCTGAATAGAAGAGAAGAATCACTTCCCTCGATCTGCTGGCAATGCTCCTATTAAGGAAGATTTTGCTAGCTTTTCTTTGGTAATTTTGATTGACTATGTAAGCAGAATTGAACTTTGCATTAGTTTGTTGTGCAATATTTTATAATTTTGAAAGATCTATACATATGCATGTGTGTGGCAGGAAGTGAGAGAGAAAGTCTCTCAAGGACTTGAAAACACTAAACAAATATTATTTAAAATGTCAGACTCCTCATACTGAGTGGTAGAAAGGTATAATGTTGAGGTAGAAACCTACAACTGGTAAACAAACACATCAGCTTCTTTCCCTAGCTCCATTGTAGCAAAGCTGGGGAGCTAGGGAAAGAATTGAGGATCATGTCAGTTCTTAAATATGCATGCTCTGAAATACTGCACGCTAAGCATATAGTGAAGTGGGTGCAAGCTGCAGCAGAAGCCTCTTCAATATATGCAGCTCCAAACCATAAAAAATGGTTATAAATTCAATACAATTGACAGCTGAAACAGCATATGCTGCAGGGGATATCCACACTTCCATCGGACTGTGCCAGGGTGCGCTACTGTGAATGCACACATGGCCACTTGCTCTTGTTCTGAAAAAAGAGCAAGTGGCCAATGCTGGACAAAAAAATCCTGCAGTGTAGCCACTTTTTGGCATATGCCAGGGCTTGCCTCCAGTTCTTATTCTCAGGTTCAGCACTCAGCGCAGGGAAGTGGAAGCAAGTGGACAGAATGGGCGCATCCAGATGAACACGCATGTGCAGCTTGCAGTGTTGTGGACCCATACGTGCAGGCATTCACTGTGCCGCTAATTCCCAGTGTGGTGCGGGGGTTTGATACTGGGAGATCCTGGTGTCAAAAAAACCTGTGAAAAAAAGCATGGTGGTGCTCATGGCTGCAGCATGCGCTGCCTAAAACCAGAGCCTGGCCAACCAGAACCATACTCTGGCTGCTGGACAGGCTCTGCATGCCAGGATTGCTGGTGTTGGAGCTCCAGGAAGCCCCCAGGTCCCCACATAAAGCTGTTAGAGCCAGCCCAGGTGCTGGTCCCAGCCTCCCCTATCTCATCTGGGGCAATTTGCCTTGCACTAGAGCACGTGTGCAGGGGTGTTCCCTGGGGACAACCAGCTGCAGCACAAATATGTGCCACTGCTAGCTGTCCCTGGGGAACACACGCTCCTCCTCATGGGGATGCACCAAATGTGTTTTCAGGATGGGGCTTCCTCCCAATGATTGCTGGGGTATAGACAGTCCCACAGTTGGCTATGTGGCTAGAAAAGCAGCAGTAGAGCATCATGCCGGGCTGTGGGCAGCCAGGTCTGAAGAGGCGAAAGGGAGTTGGGGGAAGTGAATATAATCCAGGTACCAGGAAGCCAGGAAGGCAGAGCATCAATCTGATAAGCCAAGTTAGGAAGCCAGAGGCTGAGGGCAAAGCCAGGTAGGCTAGCCAAGAAATCAAGCAGGGAGCAGGTAGAGCACAAACCATAAGGGACAGCAAAGCAGTATGGGTAAGCATTAGTACCTGTTCGTCAGGCACTTTCCATTCTGGGTCAGGGGTTTATATCAGAGGGAGTAATGGGTCACCTGATCCTGTGACCCATCACTCCAGTGACAGAGTAGGTAGACAGCTAGACCCAAATGGAGATTTCTGGCCAGTCTGCTCAGCCTGGATGGTCAGCTTGAGAGGTAGCAGACTGGGATGAGCAGGCAGGCTGAAGCTTCAGGTTTGAGGCCACGGCCTGACATACAGCTCCATAGGAAAATAACCTATCTTCCCCCCGCACAACCTAAATGAGTTTATCTTTAATCAGAATCGTTATGATACGTTACAGGCACTAAACCAAGACTAACAACATCTGAAAGCAATCTAAGTTACTAAGCTAACCCATTGCTAGGATCACAGTTCAGAACGCATCGGCAATGGAGAACACATTTGTAGCTCAGTCTTTAAATTAATAAATCAACTGTCACATAATTGTGACTGCTACCCTGAACAACAACAATTAATTTTGTATCAGTCCCCAGTGCAGAGGTGAGGTCAAGGTACGTTTGGCTGCACTCCTAAATTTAAACCCCAGACAATATCATCCTTCTGGTTAAAAGTAATCAATATTAGCAATTTATCATAATTTGCTCTGCAGTGCACACTTGTGCTGTTTAATCAAGCATCCTGCCTGGTTTGTTTGTTCACAGTTGCGTGAAAGACATCCACTGAGCAGGCCCATTTCTTCAAGCAATATCTATAGAGCCCGTCGTGACATAATTCATACTTCAAATGAGTTGTTGGGTGACTTATGTGGAATGGCAGGGACTAGAAATGAGACAATGTTCTGAAGTTCTAGTTGATAAATGAATTATCTTTGCAACACACCCCTTGATAAGAGTTTGACTAGAAACTTTCTTGTCTTAAATGGAGATCACTCTTCACTGAGATTTAGCAGTAAAATGTCAGAGGCTGTCAACTTTGCCAGCAATGAGCTTTTAGAATACAACTATGACATTCACAACTAGGATAAATTCACCACACCCATGGGAACACCAAACAAATGGGCATTAATGTCTGTAGAGGCAGACAATGGGACTGTTATGCAAACCCTTCATCGAGTGGTAGGACTGACAAAAATCAGCATGCTTGCTAGGATAGAAGAGGATCAAGTGTTGTTGCAGCCTCCAGTGAACATGTGAGAAACAAGGCCTGTTTGGTGATATCTTTTATTGGACCAACTGTATAGTTGGGGGGAAATGTTAGAGAAGCTTTCAGGAGCAAAGTGCCCTTTCCTCGGGTCTGGGAAAGGAGCAGCTACAGCCTAAGCTACATACCAGATCAAACAATGACTTGTTTAACTCCATCATGTAAATGAAAATAGTCACTTAAAGAAGGGGAAGAGGAGAGGTAAACCTCTGGAACTAAGAAAAATGCTCAGAAGTAGCTACAAAACAAAAAAAATCCCACACAACTGCGACTGATAACCACATGTAAAAGAACAAGATCATGAGAACACATTTTTCAGAGCAAGGACTGACTCTTTACCCGCTTTTGTAGTGTCCAGAACAAGGGGACCATGATTAGGGCCCCAGAGTGTTCCTTTTATAAAAATCGTGGCTCATCTATATCACCATCCTCTATACAGCCAGGTACAGAAGAAGCATGCCAGAGAAGCTGGAGGCTCCTAATGTACATTTTTATTTTCATCTAGATCAGTGCATCGTTGGTGCTTTGGAAATGCTTCCTTCGCCAGCCTGCTTCACTGGTGCCCCGAAGCCTTGCACATCATTCCAAGAGGGCTTACCAGGGGTAAATCTCATGATAGGCAACTGCAAGTTAAAAAAGGAGGTAAAGCTTTGATGGATGCAGCACAGATTTATGTGCCCTTCAAAGAAGGCATTTTCCCAAGTTTCTCAGTGTCCTACCACTTTACAAGAGAATGATATTCTGTGGCACTGTGTCATTAACGTATTGAATCTAAAAGCCATCCTAGGTCAACACTTTTTATAATAGCAAAGCTTGTGCTTTTTTCTTCTTCTTGTATCCTTTAAAACTAATTTGTACAAGCTGCTATAACCACACAATAAGATAAAAGAGTGAGAAACATCCCTGCAAAAAACATAGTAGTACCATGAAGAATGGAGTATAGTAGTTGAGAGACATGCAAAAGATTACTTTCATTAGACCATGTGTTTTTATTTATGACTGAATGCTGCACCAAGCCAAAGCAAGCAAAGAAAGACATACTAGCAAATGTGAACTGGGAGGAGAGAAAAAGAAAATGATTGTGTCATTAGGATGGAGATCCAGGAAATCTGAGTTCATTTCCTGGTTCTGCCACCCATATTCTTAGATATATCCTTAGAGTCCTTGAGCAAAACATTCAAATAATGTAGTTGCATCTCAGTTTTGAAATTATAACCAAAAAGGGTCCTACCATTGCTACCTTAGGTCAGGCACATAGTGGAAGTCATAATAAAGCATAGATCTAGCATTTCATGACCTTTTGGGGAATCTGTGTAGATACAATGTGTGAGTTCTCGTAGATAAGAAACTGCTGGCTCATGAATGCTGCAGCAAATGTAGAATGTGGCATTTGATGTCAGAGATGTGTCACGTATCTCCAAGACCAGCAGCAATGGAGAGCTGTTGAAACATGCTGACTCCCATTCAAGTGTGAGCACCTGGGGCGATGAGAGGACTAAAGTCTAGGGAAAACCAGCCATGACCAAGTTTGCCTGAAAGAGCTAGCGATTGGTGATTTTCCACTCTCCAAGCAGAAAGAGAAAGAAACCGTGTTTTAACATTTGGGTTAAAAAGCTACAGAGCTTGAGAGGCTCAGAAGAATACACAGAGGCTCACAGACACAAGAAGGGAGGGCAGGGGACAAGAAGAGATGGGTGCCTTCCATTCCTCAGATCTCCTATTTAACTGCAGACTTGATGAGGAAGAAGGAAGCCAGATGCATGATAGAGACAGATAGACTCGTTGACTGAGGAAAAGCCATGTGCAGATGGTGATGATACATCATTCTTCAGAGTTCAGACCTAAGCTTAGGGAAAGATCCACAGTGGCAAGTACATGGAGGTAGGAAACTGTGGGTAAAGTTTGATTACTTTTGCCTGGATCTGTCCAGGTTTTGTGCTATCTAATACGAGGAGTATCTGCATTTAGAAATCTTTCTGAAGGCTACACGCGGTCACCTTAGTTATTGCATTTCTCTAAAGAACTGTAAATACAATAGGAGCGTGGACCCTGCACATCTCACAAAAAAGGAAAACAGTACACTCTCCAAGTCCAAACTCTTATCTGTACGGAGTAGCCATTTTCCTTGGGAGTCATTCCCACTCGTATGTACATATAAGACCTGTTTAAAGCCATCTGGCAGTCTGGACTTTGGACCAGGCCCATAATAAATAAAAGAAAAGTGAACTTACTGGAGCTTAGGGAGTGTGTCAGCACGTAGACTATCAAATTCTGACTACTAGTATCTGTCTCCAAAAGATGCACATCCTTCCCTTTTTTGCCAGTATTTCCTACATATTGTAATCAAAAGTATAGGCAGTACTCTCACTGCGAACTAAACACATTTAAAAAAAAACAAAAGAAAATATCTTAAAACACTAACAAAACACTCCATGCTGCACCCAAGAGAAAAGATAGTTACAAGGAAAAACTTGTCAACTTATCAGTTTTTCCTTCTCAGATTGAACATTAAATCACAAGACCTGCACAACAGTGCAGCATCTGATTATTACCAATCAACAGAACATGAAATAACTAGATTTCTGTACCACAACCCTCTATTGTATTCCTGTATGAGCCTTTAACTGCTGTACATGATCACATTATTAACTCTAGATATTTCTTTCACTGCAGCACAGAGGCATCATCTATACTATAGTAGTAGCTAAAAACTCCTGTGTTTTGGAGATTTATACTGATAAAGTACGGCATGGAAAGCAGAAAGGAATGAATTCAGAGGCCACATTAACTGAAAACAAAATATAACTATGGCAGCTCGAATATATATTCAGGTGAACTATCCATAAGCTGCAACCAATAGTTGGCAATTAACCCATTTAAAAAATAACAGGTTCAATTATTCTCCAACCTCACCAGCTGAATATTTGCCATGTTCATAGGGGAACTTCACCATTTTTTGCAATTTAATATCTGTCTTCATTCGGTGAAACATTCAGTGAACACAGTGACAATGTGTGTTGTACTACTAAGCAGTAGGTATATTCCCTAATGTGGTAGTATTTATAAGGTGCTCATGACCTCAGAACACAAAAGCCTCTAATCTATTCATGAATTTATTCTCCAAACACCCAGAACAAGTGAGGAAACTATTATTATTTGACATTTTGCACACAGGGAACTGAAGTGTAGGAATGTCTATGGCAAAAGGTCCTGTTTTCTACCAGAACATCCTATTTTTAAATTACCCTTTATCCCATGTCCATTTCTAAATGAGGAACAGAAAGCAAAAAGTCCTGTTTTCTGGTTCACTGGTGGAATATATGTCAATTATTTACCCTCGCAATTCTATTGGCTGTGTCTAGAGGTAGAGGGTGCACAGCCAAGAGTACCAGCATTCTCAGCCAGGTAGGGAGGGAGGTGGACTTTTTGTGGTGGATCTGCCCTTTGCTGCTGATTGGCCTGGTGGCACCATCCCTTGCTGCTGACTGGCCGAGGTGGTGCCCCACCATCATTTGGGCAAAGGTGGCACCTCTCACCAAGGAGATGTCCTATATTTTGGGGATGCATCAGTGACCACCCTACTCATAGTACAGAGGCTGCATAAAAAGTCTGTATTAAACAGCTAAGCCCTAGTGCCTCACTATGTCTCTGGAGAGTATCTCTGTGCAAAAGGACTGTGCTCCTTTGCACCTGAGTGAATTTTGCCTTTGATAAGCCTTAATGGTTTTTAGTGCATGATCTGGCATTTGTAAAATTGTTCTTTTTTTACTTTATAACTTTGCTTAATTTTGAGTGTACAGATTTTGTCAGCAAGCTTATCATCTAGCATATCTCTCTGTTCCTACTGACCTATGTTTAGCAGTGACCTAGACATGGGATGTAGGATTTTTTTCATTGATTTTGAGGTGTTTCTCACTAGTCCTGTTGGGCATGTACATAATTTAATTGGTACTTCTGGTCTTTGACTCTACAATTGCCTTGATGCAAGAACCTTTGCTTTCCCAAGCCCTGACTTTTGTCTAGTTTTTTTTTTTCTTTAGTTCCAGTCCATCACTGCAAAGTATATGAGATTTACAAGCCTTGACACGACATAACAGGGATCCACAGCCTTGCATCAATCACCCTCCCGAATGCGCTCTTAGTCAGACATGAGCCCTACACTTCAAAGTAGTTCTTAGTGACTGTTTGGCAGCAGCTGAAACCTGCCAAAAGCCAACTGATGTGATAAGTGAGAACCTCAGAGAGAAGTGACAGGCACAGCAATAGGAGCTGGGATTGATGCAAAATGGGGGGTCTCTGTTTTTCAGAACTGGGAACAGAACTGTGTATTTCACAGCAGTTCTCCGGGAATAATAATAAAAGAAGACGACAGAAACAACATTGGAGGAAAATACTTTTTGGGGGGAGAAGGAAGGACAGATTTTGCTGGCTCCTATTTTCCCTCACTTACTGGTGTGGTTCGGATCTGCATCTTAGAACCGAGTGAAGTGAGTGTCTTGAGACTCTCAATACAATATTGGAGTTGGTGATAAAATCAGAATAAACTAAAATAGACACATACCCTTGCTACTACCCTAATTCTCAGTAGTACAATCCAGTCTGCAATAACCATCTGCTTGAACCCACATGAAAAAAAATTTAGACAGGAAGAACTGCAGGGAAGACAGAAGCTAATTAAGGATCTGCCACTTTATTTTCTATTGCATTGTGTTCCTACTTTTTCATTCTAATCATGTCATCACATTTACACAGGTATGGTGAAAGAAATCCCATATAAAAGAGTAGAGAAAGAAAAATCTTGTTGTTGAGACAAAATATAAGGAGTTTGGAGGCCTGTGTTCTAATATAGACTTTCCTAGTGGTTTTCATAGGCATATCATATAATCTGTTAGTCTTGGATGATGTCCCTGGGAGGAAATATCTATGCAGAGGTCAAGGAACTCCAAGCCACTCTGGAGTTTCCTAAAAATTCTCCTTGACACGTGGGAGCTGAGTTTGCAGAGCTAGATGGATGCTGTATGGATCTGTGGGACCCACAGATAGCACAGCATCACTGCTCAGAGAAAGTTTCTTTCAACATTATCAGTGGACTCCCTTGTATTCCATTATTTGCAGTCAAGCTACTGTGTATTCTTAGGATGGTGTCTTTAAGAAGGTTTCCTAGTGCCGAGATAGCTCTGCAGGAAGCTTAACTTGAGTTTTAAGTATCAGCTTTCATCTTGCTGAATGCACTGGACAGAATAATACAAGTCGCCAATACAAATTTCAGCAGAGATAACAAAGATGTCAGTTCACTGCCCAGTTGGACGCAATGTTAGACACCACAGGAAAAATACTCATAGGAAATACAAAAGATGCCACTAGCATGAAATATTAATGCTGTTAGACTTCTGAGGTAGCCGTAAGAGGGATACTCAAATATATTCTGAAGATACATTAACTTGGACATGTAAGGCCACTAGCTTGAATACTACCTAAATCAACTAATCATCTCAGACAGTGAAACAAAGCTTCTAGGCCATGCTAAAAGAGACAGTAAGTTGTTTACCAAAGTTTGGAAGTTTACTTTAAGTGAACAGCCAGACAAATTAGAAATAACCTAGGGAAGCGGACTATTATTCTATGAAGAGTGCCTACAGCACTCCTAGACATAAAATCATAGAAAAATAGGGTTGGAAGGGACCCCTGGAGGTCATCTAATCCAACCCCCTGCTTAAAGCAAGACTGTCCCCAGCTATATTATCTCAGTTTTGCCTAGCCAGGTCTTAAAAACCTCCAAGGATGGAGGTTCCACCACTTCTTTGGGTAACCTGTTCCAGTGTTTTACTACCCCCGATTGCAAAAGTTTTTCCTGATATCTGACCTCAACTTCCCTTGCTGCAACTTGAGGCCATTGCTCTTTTTTCTGTTATCTGTCATCACTGAGGACAGTCCCACTTCATCCTCTTTATAACCACCCTTCAGGTAATTGAAGTTTGCTATTAAATCCCCCCTCAGTGTTCTGTTCTCTAGACTAAATAAGCTACATCACTATAGCGGTGCACTATACTGGGGGGGAAGGGACACCCCGCAATGGTGACATAGCTGGTAAGCACGTATAGACCCACATGATCGCTATGTCACCGTAGCATGCCATACAGTGATGTAATGTGTCACTATATTGTCATAGGGTGACATATAGACACTCCCTATACGTCATAGTTAACATAGAAGAGGGGCCTGGAGTGGCACTGGTGCTAAGGCGCATGATTGATGGCTCACAGGCCATAGCAGAAGTACTCAGGGCGCGACATGTGATATTTCAATGAAAACTAAACATTCTGCTGAATACCTTGTCACAAGGACATGAAGAAGGAAGGAAGGAACATAAAAGTAAACCATACTACTACTACCTAATGCAAGTACAAACAAAATCAAAAGCATGCTGATTTAAAATCAGTACCACAAGATACTTCCCCCCCCCATAAAAAGTCCTTGAGAAAATACTCACATTTATTTTCTTCTGTTCAATCAGTCAATTTACTTAATCTAGGTTTCATAAGAAATCTCTCCAGCGCCTGTATTTCTAACAATACCATATTTTTAGAATATTGAACTCCCATACATGTTGTCACCGAGTCTATTATCTTAGTCAATTACAGGGTCTCTAAGTGTGTGGTGAACAGCAACCAGCTGGGGCCTGCTATTTGGATGCAGGGTATCAATTTTTATTGAAACAGACTCTTTTTAAGGTCACTTTGAATGAAACAGCAGACCACGCATCAATCATCAGCTCTTCTAGTCTAAGTAGACTAGAAGAGCCTCTGTTTCTTTTCCAAAAGAAAGTAAGCATTAGGGCTGTGCAAAATTTCACCAAGTGTTTCGTTTCAAAGCTGTTTTGATGTGTTTCAAGTGCAAAACAGTGAAATCAAAATGAATCGAAAAGCTTTGAAATAGCTTTGAAATGAAATGAGGGCACTCGAAACATTTTGAAAGTTTCTAAATGTCTCGAGTTTCGAAGCAGCCCAGTGGCAGGAGGCAGGGGAGAGCCAGGGCTGCACTCTGAGCTGCTCCATAGCCCCATGGAGGTCACCCTGGCAGGGAGTGCAGCCCTGGCTCTGCCTGTCTCCTGCCACCAGGCTGAGCTCCATGGGGCTGGTGGTGACCCATAAAACTCAGCCCAGTGGTGGGAGGTGGAGTGCAGCCCTGGCTCTGCCTGCCTTCTGACGCTGGGCTGCGCTCCAAGCACCTCCACAGCCCCATGGAGCTCAGCCTGGTGGGAAGTGCAGTCCTGGCTCTGCCCACCTCCTGCCACTGGGGTGTGCTCCATGGGGATGTGGGTCCTCGGATCTGCACACCGTTTGAGAGGAGACTGCCTCTGCTGCCTGCAGCTAGGAGCAGCATAAATCTCCCCTGGTGCTAGGTACAGCCTCCTGTCATCTGGCGTGCAGATCCGGGGGTCTGCACCCCCAGGAGGAGTCTGGTACTGTCTGGCAGCCCTCCCAGGGGTGCAAGCACCCAGATCTGTGTGCTGGATGAGAGGAGGCTGCTTCTGCCACCTGGGACCAGTGGCAGCATGAATCTTCCCCAATGCTGGGTGTGGGCTGTGCCCAGAAATGGTCCCACACAGCAGGTCAGCCTCCTGTCATCTGGCACACAGATCCAGGGGCTTGCACCCTCAGGAGGAGTCCAGTACAGCCCTGCAACCCTCCAGGGGTGTGGGCCCTCAGATCTGTGCGCCAGATGAGAGGAGGCTGTCGCTGCCAGCAAGTGTGTTTTCCTTTGAACAGTTTGAGGTGCAGTTTTCCAGAAACCTCTGCACCTACCTCCTTGAAACTTGGAGTGCTTCATGCTCTCAGAAGAGGCTACCATCCCTGCAATTTGCATCTGTATCAGGCAAGAAATGACAAAGTTTTAGGCATTTTCACGATTCGCTATTATAGTCTACAGGTGAAACGGTGAAACACATCGAAACAGCGAAACAGTTTTAACAAAACAAAACAGTGCTTCAAAACAAAATAAAACAGAATGACAAAATGAAACACTGTCCCTTTGAAATGGCGAAATGGACGTTGAAATGAAACAATGGTCTTTTGCAAAGCCCTAGTTAGCAGTATCTGCAGTACTTCATTTACTCTGAAACACTGTAGAACAGTTTAACCAACTAAGAAAGGTTGCTTTAATTATAGCCTGCTACTTGCTGGGTGCAACTACATGTGCAATTACTGTGAAGCAATGAACTCCAGACTTTATTGTTGTTTGCATGTGCATTCAGGACTGCAGCACATTGAGCTGGGTCAGAGCAGCCCTGGCTGGCGTGGGGACCCAGGGGTCAGCCTACCAGCTCAGGGATGCTCTCCTCACTTCAATGTGCTGCAGAGGGGCTGGCTGGGGTATGATGATGCTTCAGCGTGGGGCTAGGCAGCAGTCAGCCCCTGCACTGAAACACCCTTGTGCCCTGCCAGCTGGGGCAGCATGTACTGCTGTAGGGTTTTTTACTTTGCAGCAGGCTATCACTTGTAACTACAAGTACTATTCTGCTGTGGCAGGGGTTCTCAAACTGCAGGTCATGACCCCCCGGTGGGTCACGAGCATCTTAAAAGGGGGCCACAAACTTCTCAGGGGGTAGGTAGGCATGGCAGCACAGGGAAGCACAATGGTGGTGCGGAGGGGTAGATGGCAGCAGCTGCTGCATGCAAGCTCCCCATGCCCTGCCACTGCCATCCAGCACTCAGGATCATGGTATCACAAAGTTTGAGAACCACTGTGCTGTGGAGTAAATTAGTTTACTCCCGCCTAATAGGGGTAAATGTATAGATGCCGAGATGTTTACTGCGCAGCTCTTTAGTCTACTGCACAGCAAACATCTCATGTAGATTGCTTGAGATGAAACTGGATTATGCCCTATGTTAAAAAGAACTATACCTTTAAATATTCCTCTTTAACTTATAAAAACAATGTATTAGCCAGAATAGATTTGCTGGAAACAGATTGGGTTCATCAATATAAACAAAATATAGGCTTTAGATTTAAATCTGTAGATCTAAACTTCCAGACTAAAAATGAATACACATGGCTAGTATAAAAGTACGTAAAGATATGGAGATAAATATAGTATGGTTTTATTTTGATACATCAGGTGTTCTTTTTGTACAGGCATTTTTGTATATTTCCTATTTATATTCTTTCTACAATGCCCATCTATTAATGTTACCATTTTTTAAAACTGCAGCATCTGATGCTTCTGCAGTTTTCACATTCATATTTTGTCTTTTTGGAACTTGAGGAATATCTTAAGACATTTGTCATATGGTTGAAGGTGGAAAGTCATAAAAGATTAATATTGCAGTTGGTCAAAATATTTTCCTTCACAGTGATTTATCCATTCAAAATTGCTGGGGGGGGGGGGGTTGTTCTATGATATTGTGATTGTCAAAGTAAAAATGTTCTGGGAATGGGTCAATTTAGATTAAATGTCACCCCCTTATCAAAATGAAATGTTTTAATAAGGTTGAAAAGTTTGGTTGACCAGTGGAACATTCAGTGATCACCAGGAATCCAGGTTTTCCATTTCCCATGGAAAAATGGAGAAAACCACAGATTTCCCATTTTAATTGGAGAAAACACAGATTTTCCCTTTTAGAGGGGAAACCCGTGGATTTCCCCCTTTTGCAAAGAGCTCTGCAGGCTGGCTGAGTTCACCCTGCCAGTCGTGTTTGCAAAAGGGGTGGGAAAGCCCCAGCCCTACTGGAAGGGGGAAGGAGAGGGGGAAAGGGCAGGACCCGATGCAATCATTTACTGGAGGCTGCCACAGGAGGTAAATGGGGCTTAGGGGTTGTGGAGCAGCGCTGGGGGGGAAGCTGGCTGGGGGCTGAAGGAGCCAGGATGTCTTGGGGGGAAGACATGGAGTGCCTGCCAGACAGCAGGCACTCCTGATAGGGCTTTCCCCAACACTTTCCCCTCCCTCAGCCCGGACCGGTGGGGTGGCAGGCAGGCTGGGAGAGGGGAGGGAACAGAGCGCGCCCTGGTGCGCAGAGGCAGAGGGGCACGGCCAGCTCACTCTGTGCCTGCTCCCAGGAGCAGGGCAGGGGGGCGAGGGCAGCAGTGCCCCTCTGCAGGCCACACACCACTGCCTACCTACCGGGGGGGAGGAAGCTCATACATGGAAGCCACCACTGCTGCCATACCTCATGCCGCTTGCTTGCAGCTGGTGGTGGGAAAGCCACATGGGACATGGGGTATGGTAGCAGCTGCTGCATGCGAACACACTCCCCGCAGCCAAGCAGGCATGTGAGGCCCGCAGAGGGGCACTGCTTCCCTCACCCCTACTCTGGGCAAACGGCACGATGCACAGCGGTGGCGGTGCAGTGGTGCTGGGGGTGCAGTGCTGCTGGCAGCCACCGCCATGTAAGCAGAGATGCAGCGTCGGGGCAGCTGCATGCAGTAGTGCAGTGGCAGCCACCAAAGGCAGTGTGGTGGTGGTGACGGCCACTGTGTGCCAGCAGCACTGCACCGCCTCTGCCATGCCCCTCACTGCTTGCCCAGAGCAGGGCCACGGGGGCGACGGCAGCAGTGCCTCTCTGTGAGCTGCACATGCTCGGCCAGCCAAGGGAGAGCGAGGGCTCACATGTGGTGACTACCACCACACCCTGGGTCCCGGGCTTTCCTGCCACCAGCTGCAGGCAAGCAGCACAAGGTGCAGCAGCAGCAGGGCAGTGTTGGTGATGGCTGCCGCTTGCAAGCTCCCCCTTCCCCCTGCCTGGGCAGCAGTGTGTGGCCCGCAGAGAGGCACTGCTGCCCTAGCCCCCCCCCCCCCCCCCCGAAGCGGGCACAGAGTGAGCTGAGGTGGGGGTTCCCCCTCTCCCTATCTGCCCACCTGGAATTTTATCACGGATTTTGGATTTTTTATCAGAGAATTTGCAGTTTTTTATCAGAGATTTTGTGATTTTGTTATCAGGGAAAACAAGGATCCCTGGTGATCACCTTTGTGAACAACTTCTCTTCATTGCATGGGGCATTACATCGTGCCTGCCATTACACTCTCCATCATTGTTCCCATCTGGTGGTTTGTTCATCTGGGTATTTGCACTGTTTCCTCTGCCAGGGTAACATGCAGTGTTCTTCCTCAAACTCCAGTAAACCCTTACCAGTAATTGGTAGAGAAAACCCTATCAGTAATTGGTAGAGGAAACAGCCCACCCACTCACTGTTTTTTGGTTTTATCTCAGAAACCATGAATAAAGCATTTAAAATCAGTTTTCCCACAGTTCTTGGTGGCTTCTACTTCATCTTTGCTTTAAGATAGTTCTCAAATTTCTTCATCATGAACTTCTGGTCCTTCATTAACCCTATAAAATGCAGACCAAATCACTTTTCCCACTCACAATCTCTAGATTGCATTTTTAGTCTGTCAAGTTTCACATTTCTTGTAGGCACAGCCTGCCTTTCTGTTCCTCCCTTTCCAGCTGCTCATCAATCTCCTTAACTCCAACCCCCATCAGAACTAACTGAACAGGGTAGGTCATCTGTCCCTTGCTTCAGAAACTTTGAGATGCATTATCTTTTAAAAGTCTTATAGACCTTGTGTGTACGTGATACAGAAGGTAGGAACCCACTCGGGCTGATTGGCATAGCAGTGTATTCAGGGTTGTAGCTGGACTCTGGTGCAGCTTCTAATGCTGCCACTCCTTTTTCTGGCTTTGCTAAATCCAAACTATCAATGTCTCAATTTATCCATGTGTATAATGGGAGGAAAAATCTCTATCCTATGCTGCATTCTGAAAGGAGTAGCATTTGCCAGGCACCAAGAACAAAATTAATAGGCCATAAGTGGTACAGGTGACCTGGAAGAGTCCTTAGGTTATTTTATTGTGAAAGTCTGTGAAGAAAATCACCTTGAAGTGTGAAGTTTAACAAACTCATTGAATTTGCCAAAACCACTTTGATTTCAATCCAATCACCTTAGATTATGACAAAGAACAACTTTTGTAATGGTTCAGAAGACCTTAGAGATGCATTTATTTTGAACCCATTCATATCTGAATTATACACACACAAGAACACACAAAGTGATATCTTAGCTGCTCGTGACAAAGGGTCAGAGATGCACCTCAATTAAGATATCTGAAAGAGTCCTAACAAAGTTGTCATACTTTCAAGTCATATTACCAAACCTAATCTTCTCTGAACCATGTAATGGTTTCTGGAATAAACAGGGACATGGTTGTCAAGGACTTTTAAATTTCAGTGACAGCTGTCAAAAGGTCTTTCTTAGACACCAGTCATATTTAAGATAAGGAAAAAGAGTTGCAAAATGCACAATGGCTACAGGACATGAACAGCTGTGATTGCATGCAGTCTCATTTCCCCAGTTTAATTTGAAATAGCAAATGGTAAATTGGATTTTATGGTTCAAATACGATAGAAACAGAGACCAATTATCTCCAGTTTATTTATTGCTTTTATCAATCAGTGTTTATTTTATAAATTAACGGACATGCTGTCCCACCTTAGTGTAGCAAGACTGGATTTTTTTTTATTGAATCTCTCATACATGTTTACTTAAAAAACCTAGCTGAACATTTCCACAAAATCGAAATCACAATGATGGCATTATACTTGGGTGGTTTGTTCTCCTCCATGCAAGTTTTATAGCAAAACCTATAATGTAACCTAACCTATGATCCATAGGAAAGGTTCCAATTGATTTTCCTAGGCTTTCATTCAGGTCTCTAAAATGCTAAGGAGCTGTTTGTGCCAGATCTCAGGTGAAGTCACATGATGTTCAGTTTTCAAATAAACTCAACATGAAACCAGGTATAACAGAGTAGTGTCAACTAAGCTTCTCTTTGTGTCATTCAAAACCCAAACTTAGCTTTATTTAGAAGGTGCGGTTAGATGCCAATAAAAAATAAAAGGAAAGGGAAGCATAAAATGTGTCAATACAAATAGGACTTCAGAGAGTCAATCAACCTTTTTATTTTGTTGCTCCATCTTCAGACCCTTGTAGTCCCATGATCCACTGCATCATAACACTCCCATCTCTTAATCCTAGACTTGCATCAATAGCTCAGGGTAGGGCTGTAATTCTTTCAGAAACAATGGTGAGGGGGCATTCTCCAAGGACCTGGAGTCCTGCTATAAAATCACGTCTACGTTCTGAGAGAGTCACCTCTATGTAGAAGATGAGCATGAGCATACTTCAGAGGCACCATACTGATAAATATTCACCCTTACAATCACTCCAAGTTCCATTTCACTGCACAGTTTTATGACATGGAAACCCTTTCCCCAGAGAAACCTTTCATAAAACATGTATTAAAGCCTTAGATACCAGCAGCCAAGAAAAAAACAAAAACAAAACCCAAACAAGAGGAGTTCTGAATTTGGACCTAGATGAATGATATATTTTCAGATGAGCTATAGACTAAGCCTGTAGGAGGTAAGTCAGATTTCCAGCTGTGCCTGCTTTCACAGAAATTCAGGTCTCCTAAACTTGGAGGAAGGTGTCAGAATGATGTTCTCAGTTAATAAAACACTAATATCAAGCCATTTGGGAATGTATATAAAACCTCACATTTTAGACCTTAAGTCAGTTTCTAAGCATGAGGGGTTAGGAAGAAACTTCCTTGGGAGCAGATAATCCCATATATGATTTTTATAGGGTTTCTTGCCTTGCTCTGAAGTATCTAGTATTGGACACTATGGGCACGTCTACATGTCACTCTATGGTGCCATGTTTTAGTACAGGCAGTCCTCATCTTACAAGGTTTTGAGTTACGTTTCGTACTTACAATGTTTATAAATTGACACCCTGTTTCACCGTTATGACGTCAGCTTCAACTCTACAACACTTGATCCATTGCAACGCCACGCCAGCAAATAAGTTCGCTGCATCGCTTGTCTCCCTAGAGAATATCGGTCCAAACTTCCTTGGACACTTTCTTTAAGAAAGCAGACCAGACTCCAGCCTGCAGCCAGGACTCCTGAGAAGACTCCAGCCAAGAACCCTTCAAAAAGTCCAACCAAGAGCCCTTCAAAAAGTCCAGCAAAGTCACCTCAAAGAAGTCCTTTCGAATCAATATGATTGTTATTTACAATATAAATACATAAATATAGCTATATTACTCATCTATAATTGATTAAGTACAAAATTCTGGGGTATTTTTGGTGAAAATACGGTATCAGGCCTTGGTTCAGGAACTAGTCCCCCATTTATAACATCGTTTCTTATGAGAAAATTGGTTCTGAGTTACAACGTTTCGACTTAAGACGCAGTTTTCAGGAAACAATTGTGTCGTAAGTCCAAGGAGTTCCTGTACTTCCTTTTGGAAGTACTAAAGCATGGTGCAGAGCGAGCAGTTACTGCACTATGCGTGCAGTGCAGTTAGATTTCACTGCTATGTTGCTGTAGTGGTGCACTATACCGGGGGAGTGTGGCACTATGGTGACATAGCTGTCGATCACCTGTAGACCCGCATGATCACTACGTTGATGTAGTGCACCTTACAGCAATGTAGTATGTTGCTACATCGCTGTAGGGTGATGTGTAGATGCATCCTACTAGAGACAGAACTCAGGGCAGGAAGACAGCCAAGCCAGGTCCAGGATGTTGATTTCCGTGCTCCTGTGAATGGTAAAGAATAACAAAAAAAGCCAGGAACTTTAATTTTATTGTCTCTTTTGCTCACTTGAAAGCTTGTGAGGTCCCGTCTAACTCTTTCATATGATTTCTATTGAGGTGCTATACTGCCTCTTTAGTTTTCTAGAAAAATCATACTCTACTTACTCTGAAGCTCTCCTTTTTATGGCAGTGAACTTGGTCCATCAGTCAATGGGAGTCAGGTGCCTAACTGCCTTAGTGGCTTTGGCTCTCAGCTAGTTGTTGCCTCATTTGTTACTGTTGTCTCTAAGTTAACTACACAAACCCACTGACACTTTAAGCAATATAACTGTAGCACATGCTGAGATTACATTTTTGACTTCACAAAATGTCACCCCTTTTTCACATTCTTACCAGGTGTCAGAGCTGATTTGGATCAGCGCCTCGACACAGTGGAACTTTCTAGCACAAGGCACGGTAAGGCAGGGGAATTCTCGGCATGGTGAAGAGTTCTGGTGTGGATAGAGTTCCCGCCGAGGAAATGCAGATTTGCATAACATGATTGGCCGATGTTAAATTATTCCCATGTGGCGGCTGGCAATTGGCTCACTAGCTGTATAAAAGGTTAGGGGCATTTCCACCCTAGTTGGAGAACTCCACGATTTCCCCTGGAGTGGAACTTCAGCAGCTTGATCACCTGCCAACGACTCCCCGTCGGCGAAGCCTTACGACATATCCTCCATGTTGCATGCCCGAGTTAGACCCGAGCTACCCGGTCTACAAGAGCTCCTCGATTAGCAACTAGAGATTAGAATTGTTGCAACTACGATTGAAGTGTGAAGTCACTTCTTGCCTGCGCTGTATACGACTCTACAGTGTAAGTAAAGCCATCTCTGTTTTTCCAATTGATACGTGTCTCGTCTGTACCTAATTCCACTCCGGTGATAGAGAGTACCCATCTGCCCATCACGGGATCGCAGCCGCAACCCCAGCTAGCGTTCCCGAGGATTCCCGATCCCCGATTCCCCCTCGGCCCCCACACCAGGCTGTTTTGGTGGTGGTGGTGGTGTGTTTCTTTCAGCACAGGGGAAGGATGCAATTGACCTCAAGACCTTGATCCAGTCCTTTGCATCACAGCTAAACTGTTGCTTCCAATCAGTTTCCAAATGAAATCTCTGAAGTGGTTTAATCTTCTGGCTTTCAGTGACATTTAACTGTTAAGTATACACATGTTCATGCAGGACCAAAACCCAGAATACCAATATAGAGCTGTTAAACATAATTGCAGCAGAGTCCTTAAAAATACCCATATTGTGAAGTCCGGCCCAGCTCATGCCTCAGGGAAGATGTCTGCCATTCAACTATCTCATTTGCTTATCTGTTCAGTTGCGTGTTTTTCAGAGATAACCTTCTGCAGGTTGCCTGCTCAGGTTCTGCTCTCTTACCATTTTAATACAGCTACAGACTATTATTAGACAAAGACAACATGACACTTGCATTTTGATGCATATCATGTATTTGTAAATAATTTTATTATCAGAGGCTGAAGGAAAATTTTATATGCAGCTGTTCTCAGGTTTTTATGCAAATTTTCCATTGCAGTTTGGAGCTGATTTTCTCACGGGTTAGCTTAGCCTCTTATCTGCAGGAACTTTAAAATAAAGGATTTTTAATTTTTATAAGCCACCCAGCCTGTCTCGCACCCACCGACTCCTCAATTTACATCTTCACTGACTGCCTGTCTTGTATGCAGACCAGCCCAGGCTCTGGCTTCTCTAGTCTTCATTCCATCCAAGAAAAGCACACACCAACTGTAGAGACTTCCTCAGCCTGATGAAGGGTTTTCAAACCCAAAAGCTTACTTAGTTTTTTTTTTCCCACAAACTATTTAAATTGGGCTAATAAAAGATATCAGATTCACGCAAAGAACCTTGTCTGCCTATGCCCTTGGACCAACATGATTACAGCATACACCCCAATAAAATTACAAGCTTTCCTAACTTGGTGGACACTGCTCATTTACAGCATAAAGAAGGAAGGGAGAGGGAGCGTGGGTTGGGAAATAAAAGGAAACAGACAGCCTTGTAAAAGAAGGAGAGGGGAGGTTCTTCCTACAGGACAGAGGTGTCTTTGCAGGGTGGCTGGATCCTTGCCCTGGGAAGGGTCTAGCCAGTGCAGTGCAGCTCCATACCATGTTTCACAACCTCATAGCAAGCCCTGGCTGCAAATTCCCTTTGGGAAAAACCTCCCAGAGTAGGGCCTCCTGCCTTTCCCAGTGTGTGGGGGAGAAAGGCCCAAATTCCCCTAGCTGAGAGCTCCTCCCTTGAGAGACACAGCTTTGGCCTGTTACAGGAAAGGAAAGAGAGGCAAGCACCAACCTAGGCCCAAAAACAGCAGTATTCTGTCCCCCAGAATTGCTACAGCTGATCCCCAGTCTAGCACCGTTTCATGTCTCCTGGAAACAGAGAGGTGCAATAGGGCACGTTGACCTGGGAGGTGGGGTAGGGTGACACCCTTGAAAGTGTCCTGCATCACCCCGATTGAGAATCATTATGTTAAATGTAGAACTAAAGGGGTGATAATAAGTACTTCAGTTCTACAGGAGACCTTCAGGTAGACGCATGAGTACTAATTACAGATTATTTTAAAAATCATAAATTCAGTACTGTAATACGATAATGGCAATATTACTACAGTATAATTACAATTACACATAAAATACATAAAAAGCACAATATAAAAGTTACAAATTTGAGCACTTAAATTAAGAAATGACAGAATTACATTTCCCAGCAGAACTTGAGTGCCAAACAGCGTTGTGGATATGCATTATGATACGATCACTAATTACATGATCAAATCCTACTTTTCCTCAGAAATTGTCTCTCAGTCAGCACTCAGGGTGAACAGATATCAGATAATATTTTGTCCCATCCTTGCTGTTGAACATGTGGCACCACTGCCTAGTGCACACTACAAAAACCCTGCTGACAGGACAGAAATATTAATCTCTTCCTTGGGTCTCCTATGGAACCCATCCTTGCAATATCCAAGTGTTTCACTATTATTAAGCAGACAAGGTTCCTTGGGTGAATTTGATATATTTTATTAGATCAACCCAAATGGTTGGAGAATAGTTATTAAGCAAGTTTTCGGGTTCAAAAACCCTTCGTCAGGCTAAGGAAGCTTCAGCAGTTGGTGTGTGCTCTTCTGCACTTGTCTTCAAATAAAGCCAGTGAAATGAAAGCATACCATTTTCCCAATGATAAACTGAAGCACTCAGTTATTATAATTTTAGGTGACTGATTTATGGTTGACCAGATCTTTCAGAATTTGTAGCCTGTAACAATTTTATGTATTTAAGTACAGCTCTTATTGACCAGTTCTGAGTGTACCTTGGGTCTCAAATTAGGATCCCAGAAAATAAAGGAGCACAGTATGTAAATATAGGGAAAGCTTGATTTATGCAACTTGCCCACCATTGTACAGTTCCTTAAAAGTCATGTCCTGGCAACTGTCTTCACAAGTTAACTGTCTCTCCTTTCCCCTTCCCAGTCTTCATACCCAGCCAGTCACAGGGCCCTCCTCCAACTACCCATCATAGTTTTTCTGCCTTTTGCAGAACAGTATCACATACCCCTATCCCAATATACTCCTTTTCTTCATCCCACCCTGGCCCTTGTTCTTCCATCATGAAAACAGGAAGGCAACTTCCTCTGTGTTGCCTGATGTCAGCCTGGGGAGTCACTGAGAGCACAGAACACACAGCAACTTAGTGCTTGGACTCACCCCAGCCAGCAGTGCTCTTGGTGAAGTAGCCCTGGATTGGAGCATGCACAGTGCTTATTTCATGCACAGTTTGGTCTGCACTACAATCATTTGGGAAGCTCAGGCATGCTCACAGAGGTTGATCCTATCAAGCATTTTCAGAAGGTCAACAAAATGAGTCCTTGTGGAAGAATAAGTCCTAATGCAAAGAGCTATTCCTCCACCAAACATCAAAATTCTGCCCTAAATACAGTGCTATTAAGGTGGTGGCAATTAGGCCTAAGTCACACAATCAGAGTATGTGCAGATGTCTGCTGCATCTGATCTAAGATCATGTGGCTTACTTTAAGCTGCATGGGCATCAATAAGGAGTGGCTTGTACATGTTTCTGGTGCCAGGAGCCACCTCAGGAGCCAGATCTAAGTAACATGGGGTGAAGGCGGGCAGCAGGCAAGATCAGAAGGGGGCAGACTGGTGGGTCAGTTCCAAGGAAGGGGGTAGTAGGAAGAACACAAACCCAGGGCTGGGGTGAGCAGCTCGGCTTTCCCAGGCCTGGGGTTGCACTCTGAACATGTGCCGACGTTTAATAATTTCGGGTAACCCATTCCAGATCTAATTTATTTTGCCTCCTCAGATGAACTCATTTGGATGCGGCTGATATTTTTTCCCAAATTAACTTCCCAGAAGCCTAGTTAGGTCAATCTAAGTGTAACATTTGCACATACCCTAAATCTACTGCATATATGGAAACAGAACCTACAGGTCCTATCCTCAGCTGGCATATCTTTCATAGATACATAGATGTTAGGGTCGGAAGGGACCTCAATAGATCATCAAGTCCGACCCCCTGCATAAGCAGGAAAGAGTGCTGGGTCTAGATGACCCCAGCTAGATACTCGTCTAACCTCCTCTTGAAGACCCCCAGGGTAGGGGAGAGCACCACCTCCCTTGGGAGCCCGTTCCAGACCTTGGCCACTCGAACTGTGAAGAAGTTCTTCCTAATGTCCAGTCTAAATCTGCTCTCTGCTAGCTTGTGGCCATTGTTTCTTGTAACCCCCGGGGGCGCCTTGGTGAATAAATCCTCACCAATTCCCTTCTGTGCCCCCGTGATGAACTTATAGGCAGCCACAAGGTCGCCTCTTAACCTTCTCTTGCGGAGGCTGAAAAGGTCCAGTTTCTCTAGTCTCTCCTCATAGGGCTTGGTCTGCAGGCCCTTGACCATACGAGTTGCCCTTCGCTATACCCTCTCCAGGTTATCCGCATCCTTCTTGAAGTGTGGCGCCCAGAATTGCACACAGTACTCCAACTGCGGTCTGACCAACGCCCTATAGAGGGGAAGTATCACTTCCCTGGACCTATTTGTCATGCATCTGCTGATGCACGATAAAGTGCCATTGGCTTTTCTGATGGCTTCGTCACACTGCCGGCTCATGTTCAACTTGGAGTCCACTAGGACTCCAAGATCCCTTTCCACCTCTGTGCCACCCAGCAGGTCATTCCCTAGGCTGTAGGTGTGCTGGACATTTTTCCTCCCTAGGTGCAGCACTTTGCATTTCTCCTTGTTGAACTGCATCCTGTTGTTTTCTGCCCACTTGTCCAGCCTATCCAGGTCTGCCTGCAGCTGTTCCCTGCCCTCCGGCGTGTCCACTTCTCCCCATAGCTTTGTGTCATCTGCAAACTTGGACAGAGTACATTTCACTCCCACGTCCAAGTCGCTGATGAAGACATTAAAGAGTATCGGTCCAAGGACCGAACCCTGCAGGACCCCACTGCCCACACCCTTCCAGGTCGAGACCGACCCATCTACCACGACTCTTTGGGTGCGACCCTCTAGCCAATTCGCCACCCACCGGACTGTGCAGTCATCCACATCACAGCCTCTTAATTTGTTCACCAGTATGGGGTGGGATACCGTATCGAAGGCCTTCCTGAAGTCCAAGTATACGACATCCACCCCTCCTCCTGTGTCCAGGCGTTTCATAACCTGGTCATAGAAAGAGACTAGGTTGGTCGGGCACGATCTGCCCGCCACAAACCCATGCTGGTTTCCCCTCAGCATAATTTGTCCTGCCGGGCTCTCACAAATGTGAGTCTTGATAATTTTTTCAAATACTTTACCAAGGATGGAGGTGAGACTGACAAAGATCTTGTCAAAGCTGTTTTGAAGTGAATGCAACAATGTTGATACTAAGATGAGGCTATCAACCTAGGGCTCTTTAGTCTCACTCTTGTTCTCTACTGTAGACTTTCCTTTCTACCTCCTCTAACCCTTTCAAGCTCTACTTATTTTAAATTCAAACTTTTTAGAAGGACAAATATAAAAATCATACTGAGCAGAAAATAGAAAAATAGCAGAGAGCAAATGGACATGAAAGTTCTCATTGTTTATGTGCAGGGGCATATCATCTGTTTACTGACTATTGGCAAAACCTCAGGCTGCAATGAGAAGGAGGGTTGGGGTTTTTTTTTTCCAATTGTACTTAGTGAATACCATATCTCATTTGTTTTCAGTGTTGTGCTCTGCAACTCCTCAATACAATGCACTTAGATTATAACAGACACAGGATTTTATTATAATAGATTACTGCTCTTCTGCAGTGAAGATAAATATTCCAAATAGAAAAAAAATTAAATGCAATACATTTTCTATTGGCTATGAAAAAATATGTTGTGTTACAGATTTCTTCCTGCCCCCACATCCCTCCCACCCAAAAATTCCAATGGATATACAATGCTTTGGAGAAAAAAAGTATCTTGGTATTTATAAAATTAAGAGGAAAATTCTTGCACAGTTGCTCAAGACCAGGCAAGCAATACAAGAAGGTCTCTGCTCTGTGTGCAAGGGAAGTCAAGCTATAGAGAAATTGGCTAGACTTTGTTAGGCCATACAAAACTAGGATGAAGTCTTGGCCAAGTTCTAGGGAATACATTGGTCAAAACCTATTGATCCTAATTATTATTATTTGGAGAGCTAGTTGGAACATATTCATTTTGTATAGGTCTTTGAATGTGATCCTTTCCTGTTTCTCACACATATTTTAAGTGAAAATCTAAAGCCAAAAACATTCAGTTCTCAAAATCTGTTTCAGTGAGAAAAATGGTTTTAATTAAAAGAAGAAAACAATTTCTTTACTGAAATTCTCCCTCTTCAGTGAATATTCTTTTAAAACAGAAAGCATTATTGGTAATGAACATTTTCCACAAAAATACAGTTTTTGGTCAAGAAAACAACCAAATAACCTTTGTTGATAAAAAAAATAATTTCCCAGCTAGACCCTAATTAGCTAGAACATTCTCAGCTAGACCCTAATTATTTATATTACAGTAGCAGTAGGAACCTCAGATAAGCCAATAATGGAGGACATTCAATCAACTCCTATTTGAGTTAAGAACTTGCTGTGCCCTCCTCTCCAGTGCATCAAAAGCCTCCTCCTTGCCTTTGCCTTTAAGGCCCTTATTGATCCACTCACTCTGCTCACACATCATAAGAGACATCTGGGACCAAATAATCTATATTATTTGGAGTTTAACAGAATTGTTCTGTAAAAGAGACCCTCTCTGTTTTCCATTAGTGACTGTGAGATTCATTATAGGTAATCATCCTTTACAAATTAGAAGAGAACTAGATCATCACAATGTCCACTGACACCACTGGAAAGGTTGCCCAGCTTTGAATCAAATCCTAAGCATAGGCACACATGAAAAAACCAAACCAAACCAGGAAAGTATATCAAAATACTTACTTTTCTTTGACAAGTGTGGCTTGGTTATAATTAGTTTGTTAAAATACTTCAGGGTATCTGAGTAAGCATAGAGTAACATATTTTGTAAACTAATGAATCCTCAGCAATACGTGACTTCCCTTGCAGAACTGCTGTTAAATCTTTTATAAGAAGCAAGAAGAGACTATGTTTTTCATAATCAGTTTAGCATATAGGATATACAAGAACTACTGATGTTCTAAAGTTGCAACAAAGAAATACAGGAAAGAATTAACAAATGCATTACCTCTCATAACCCAGGTAACTTAATCAGCTCCTATATGCGTTAAGAAACTACTCTATGTCCTTTTCTCCTCTGCATCAAAAGCCTCTTATTTGTCTGCTCTTCACCATTACGCCTACAAATCATTAATAGCCTTCCCTACCGGTTCAGGAAGTAGGTAGACAAGACTGTTTTTCACCCACCCTCAGTTCATTTTACAACTGCTCTCATCCCATTTGCCCATTTTGCTCATCCTGTCTAACAGGATGAGCAAAATCCTGAGGCAGAATTGATCTAAGTCAAGCAGTTTTCGGTAGGCAGAGTAATTTAAATCAGTAGCGAACAGAACAGGTATCTGTCCTTTGGTGGTGGCAGTGGTCATGGCAGGGCGCAAATCTTAGACTGGGTCCCACCATTTTTAAATCTACGTGTAATCTGTTCTGTTATGAGTATGGATCAGCTCTGTCTGCCAAACTGCTATTCTGTTGCAGGTATAAACTGGTTTCCTATCACTTATACTAGTAAAAGTATAATGTCTGTACCTGGCCATACTGAAAACTAAAACTAATGGAGTCTTGATCCTTGGCTAGGATTCCTAGGCATTACTATAATGCAAACTCTACCACCACCTCAATCCTGTCCCCTTGAAATTTGTCCAACATTTTGCCTCCTTTATCCAAGGGAATCCATAGAGTTGTTTTAGCCTGCAGGAGTAGGTGTCACTAATTACACATTTGCATCCAAGATGTTTCCATTTGTAATTAATAGCTCTATAAAAGAAGCAGCAGGACTGCAAATAAACAACAAGATTAGTGTTCAAGATGCACCACCAAAACAGGTGCAGTGAAAACAACTCTGGAACAATTCAGATGCAAAGGCTTTAATGACCTGGTCTGCAGGAGCTTACGGATCTCCATTTTCTGTAGCAAGTTCTATTCATCTCAGCCTGTTAATTTATACCATGCTAATGACATGTCAAAGAGCTTTGAAACAATTAAATAAGCAGAAACACAAAAGGCACAGCCATCTCTATACAGTCGCTGCAAAGTTAATTTGTCGTTTCATTTGGGAAAGACAACGACAGACGCCACCGTGCAAACAATACAGAATAGAAGCTAAAGAGGCCACAATTCACTACTGAAAGAGCAAACCTGAGTCCAGCTCTGAGCCAGTCCTCTGCTGGAACAGTGCAGATGCTGCTTTGGTCTCAGAATTACTAGTCCTCTTATGACTATGATTACAATGTGAATGAGATGAGGCCAGGAAGTAAAGTCCCCCAAATACCTGCTCTCCCCAGAAGCTGTAAAGTTCCTCTTTATGAACAAGGTGCAAGTCTTGTCTCCTTACTTACCAGGAGGCTTAGCTGTCTTCACAATGAAACTGCTTGAGATGCAGCCAATGCATGCATCAATCAGGAAATAATTCACATTTTCATAGCATTTAAAACCAAAAATGAGCTTTGGATTGATGCCCTACATCACAGGCTGTTAAATTTCACCCAGCAACTCCTTCACAGGGCCAAATATCCCATGTTTGATTAACTCATGCCTTCCAGGAAGGCATCCAGTCTGGCCTCAAACACATCAATAAGCACTGCTGAGTTATTTCTTTCAGTGACTGATCACTTTCATTGGGAGAAAATTGTGCCTATGTTGTAATTTAAATTTGACTAGCATCATCTTCTAGTCACTGGTTCCTATTAGGTCTTCCTCCATTAGCTCAAAGAGTTCTTTCATACCCTACTGGTTGCTCCCTGTGGAGGAATTGATAGTCTATAATCAAACCACCTTTGAGTTGTTTTTCCGGTACTAAAAAAAAAAAGATTTAGCTCTTTAACTCTCCTACTGCAAAACATTTTCTACAGTCCCTGAGTCATTTTTGTGGTTCTTTTCCAACCCCTCTCCTATTTTTCAATAACCATTTTAACTACAATACCAAAACTCTACGCAGTTTTCTAGTATCTACAATTCTAGTTAGAAAGAAAATAACACCTACGTACTCTTATTCTCTTCCCTCTGTTCAGACATCTGAATAACATGTTTTTGAACAGCACTGAGAGTATCTGAGTTGCTTGTCCTTTATGATCTCCATATCCTTTTCAGAGTCACTTGGTGCATCTAAACGTGCTATTAGCACAGAGCAATAATGAAACGTATCGTGCCAGAGTTTATTGCTCCTGGGTACCACGTTTGCACGTGCACCCAGGACTGTAGAATGCTGAACTGGGTTGGAGCAGCCCTGGGTGGCAGGCGGTCTGGGAGGTCAACCTGCCAGCCCAGGGCTGCTCTGACACAGCTCAGTGGGTATGAGGGTGCTCCAGTGAGGGGCTAGCCGGCAGGCAGCCAAATGGTCCAATCAGCCCTGCCATCATCTATATGTGCGTTGCTGCACACTAAAGAACTTTGCAGGTACTAACCTACGGTGGAGCTAATTAGTTAACTTCAGCTTAATAGAGCTGCACATGTAGACACTGAGACTTTACTGCTGAGCTAATTAGGCAGCTCTGTAGTAAACGCTCATGTAGATGTGTCCACTGTGTTTCAGGACACAGCCCTCCATCTTGGGGAATTCCTTATATTTTTTGTTCCTAAAAGTGAAACTTTGCATTTTGCTGCATTGAAACTCAATTTGTTTGAATGAGACTAGGTTTGAAGAATGATTGAGGTCACTCTGTACCACTGCCCTGCCTTCATCATTATTTACCTTTCCAACCATCTTTGTGTCATCTGTTAATTTTATCAGCTACGATTTTACATTTATTTCTATATCGTTGAGTAAAATCTTGGATAACCTGGGACCTAATACTGAACCCTTTGGAACAAGCCTAGAAACTTCCCCTTTGATGAGGTCTAAATTGATTTCAAGTGTACTCTGGGTGCAGACACATGGCATATTTATGACATGTAACAAATTGGTTTGTACACTGATTTGGGATAAAAAAAAGTGTTACAGCAGGCTGAAACACACCTCACATGAAAGCTGCCCAGAGCATCTGTATATTTCTGTGGGAGGGAATAAGAGCTGGAAAGCCTGTTTGTATTGAGCAAATGGGTACACTGAAATAAAGTTGATTAGCACTCCAAACACTGATGTGCAGTTACTCCTGACTTTCCAAGAAGTAACTTCATCCTGGAGTACAGTGACTTAAACCAGCATAAGTCAGTACAGTGTATACACCTCTACATTCACACTTGTCTAAAGGCAGATTACACTAATATTATGTTACATATCTTATGTTATGTCACTGATATTATGTTATGCTACTGCACTTCTTACCAATAATCAATACTGCTGAGGTTCCTACCTGGGGACAGTACCTTTACACCCAATCTTGGGCTCTACGAGAAGTTCCCTACAGGAATTCCTGCAAAACATATTAAAACAGCACATTGGGTGATCAAAATGGTCCTTTATGGCATTAAAAATCTATGAGTTTCAGAGACCTCCCTTTGCCAACTATTCCCTGCAATCTTTGTTCACTTTCCAATCTTGGGTTAGTCATTTGACTATAGGACCTCAGTTGAGTGGAACTTCTAGGTTGTTGGGTCTCCTGCCCTTGCTTGTCAGTGGGCATGTCTATACGTGCATTAATGTGTTTTTACTAATGAGCGTTACATTTAGTACTTCCAATATGACATACTAAATAAATGTGCATTAGGCTGTGCTAATGCACAGTAGCACAAGCACATGCTTTTTAGGTGATGCTTAAAGTGCAGTAGCCTATTCTACTGTACCTTAGCATATTAGCGCAGTTTTTGACATGCCGCTTTTAATGCGCAGTACAGTAGACTATTCCACATCAAAGAACATGTGCAGACACACCCAGCATTTCGGACCTACCGTCGATTCTACAAATGAGATGGGCAGCAAGTCTTCTCTCTGGGGAGAGTACATTTGCCTCATAAGTGCAGATCAAAAGAAGTTTAGACTGTGACGGTCACCACTGAACCTCTAACTGGCTAATCATTATCCTTGTTTGTATGTGGTACTGCCTGACCAAAGGCAAGGTCCTGCTGGACCTTGGTGCTAGCCAGGAAGCCAGAACATTTGAGAAATCAATATGTAATTCTTCATTCTTTATATCCAATGAAAATATCCTTCTCCATTTAAAAGTGTAATGGAGTAGTGCCAAACCTGAGAACCTAATCTCTTTACTACTATGATGTTTACTGTAAACCTTGACAATTTACCTTAGATAAACAGATTAATTCACCTCTGAGTTTGCAGAATTAAGTTATCTAAAATAGGTGGTGAGTTTTAAGGACTGTCAGCATGTCTACACTTCTGCCTAGTGGTTGCGCACATGAGATCTAGTCTTCTCAATATATACAGAGGACTGCACCCGTTCCTTATATCAGCTTCATCCTGGTTAGCTTGTACAGTTCAGCAGTCATCCCTGATTTATAATACTATGTGTGAAAGAAGAATCAGTCCCATGCACATAGATTCATAGATTCATAGATGTTAGGGTCGGAAGGGACCTCAATAGATCATCGAGTCCGACCCCCTGCATAGGCAGGAAAGAGTGCTGGGTCTAGATGACCCCAGCTAGATGCTTATCTAACCTACACCTGAAGACCCCCAGGGTAGGGGAGAGCACCACCTCCCTTGGGAGCCCGTTCCAGACCCTGGCCACTCGAACTGTGAAGAAGTTCTTCCTAATGTCCAATCTAAATCTGCTCTCTGCTAGCTTGTGGCCATTGTTTCTTGTAACCCCCGGGGGCACCTTGGCGAATAAAAATTCACCAATTCCCTTCTGTGCCCCCGTGATGAACTTATAGGCAGCCACAAGGTCACCTCTCAAACTTCTCTTGCGGAGGCTGAAAAGGTCCAGGTTCTCCAGTCTCTCCTCGTAGGGCTTGGTCTGCAGGCCCTTGACCATACGAGTGGCCCTTCTCTGGACCCTCTCCAGGTTTTCCGCATCCCTCTTGAAGTGCGGCGGCCAGAATTACACACAGTACTCCAACTGCGGTCTGACCAGTGCCCGATAGAGGGGAAGTAGCACCTCCTTGGATCTATTCGTCATGCATCTGCTGATGCATGATAAAGTGCCATTGGCTTTTCTGATGGCTTCGTCACACTGCCGACTCATATTCATCTTGGAGTCCACTAGGACTCCGAGATCCCTTTCCACTTCCGTGCCACCCAGCAGGTCATTCCCTAGGCTGTTGGTGTGCTGGACATTTTTCCTCCCTAGGTGCAGCACTTTGCATTTCTCCTTGTTGAACTGCATCCTGTTGTTTTTTGCCCACTTGTCCAACCTGTCCAGGTCTGCTTGCAGCTGTTCTCTGCCCTCCGGCATGTCCACTTCTCCCCATAGCTTTGTGTCATCTGCAAACTTGGACAGAATACATTTCACTCCCTCGTCCAAGTCACTGATGAAGACATTAAAGAGTATCGGTCCAAGGACCGAGCCCTGCAGGACCCCACTGCCCACACCCTTCCAGGTCGAAACCGACCCATCCACCACGACTCTCTGGGTGCGACCCTCCAGCCAATTCGCCACCCACCGGACTGTGTAGTCATCCAAGTCACAGCCTCTTAACTTGTTCACCAGTATGGGGTGGGATACCGTATCGAAGGCCTTCCTGAATTCTAAGTATATGACATCCACCCCTCCTCCTGTGCCCAGGCATTTCATAACCTGGTCATAAAAAGAGACTAGATTAGTCAGGCACGATCTGCCTGCTACGAACCCGTGCTGGTTTCACCTCAGCATAATTTGTCCTGCCGGGCTCTTGCAAATGTGAGCCTTGATATTTTTTTCAATGATTTTGCCAAGGATGGAGGTAAGACTGACTGGCCTATAGTTGCCTGGGTCCTCCTTCCTCCCCTTCTTGAAAATGGGGACCACATTGGCCCTTTTCCAGTCCTCCAGGACTTTGCCCGTGCGCCACGATTGTTCAAATATTCCCACCAGTGGCTCTGCAATGATGTCGGCCAGTGCCTTCAGCACCCTCGGATGGAGCTCATCCGGGCCTGCCGACTTAAAGGCATCCAGTTCTTCCAAGTGACTCTGCACCATCTCAGGGTCTACACATGGTAGTCTGGCGCCTTGCTGCTGCCTCTCTACAACCCCAGTGTGAGACTTCTTGTGCCCCTCACTTAGAAACTCTGAGGCAAGGAACTCGTTGAGGAGTTCAGCCTTGTCCCCCCTGTCCGTCACCAATTGTTTCTGCCCATTCAGCAGGGGTCCTATTCCTCCCTTGGCCTTCCTTTTACTCCCTATATATCTAAAAAACAATTTCTTGTTGTCCTTTACTTGGGATGCCATCCTCAGATCCATGGTAGCTTTGGCCCGTCTAACTGCCTCCCTACAAGCACGAGCAGAGAAGGTATATTCCTCTTTGGTGATCTTTCCCTGTTTCCACTTTTTATGTGCTCCCCTTTTGGCCCTTAGGCTGCCCTGGATTTCTCTGGTCAGCCAAGGAAGCCTCCTGGCCCCTTTCCCTCTTTTTCCTTGCATCGGGATCGTCTCGCTTTGTGCCCAAAGGATCATTTCCTTAAGGCACAGCCACCCTTCTTGGGCTCCCATCACTTCAAAACTCCTACTCTGCAGTGCGTCTTTGACTAATTGCCTGAGTTCATTGAAATCAGCTTTCCTAAAGTCTAGCACTTTCACCCTACTAGTTACCTTACCCACTCGACGTCTTATAGTGAATTCTATTATTAGGTGATCACTGTCCTCCAGACGGCTACCGATCTGTAGGTCCCCTACCATATCATCCCCGATTGCCAATACCAGATCCAGAATGGCATTCCCCCTAGTGGGACCGTGTACCTCCTGTGTCAGGTGGAGGTCCTGTACACAGGTTAGAAACCTGCGTGAACAGTGGGACTTTGCCGTCTGCGTCTCCCAGCAGATGTCTGGGTAGTTAGGTCCCCCATGACTACCGCCTCTTTAGCTTTTATGGTCTCCGAGAGCTGCCTCAGGAGTCCCGCATCTATTTCTTCCCCTTGGTGTGGGGGTCTGTAGCAGACCCCTACCACCAAATCCCTTTCTCCTTGACCCCATGTAACCTAACCCACAATCCTTCTACTTCCTCATCCTTCGATTCCGTCTTGATGAGGGTTGATGTATATTGCTCATTGACATAGAGCGCAACCCCTCCCCCTTTCTTCCCCACCCTGTCCTTTCTGTACAATCTATAACCCTCAATATGTACCGCCCAGTCATGGGATGAATCCCACCAGGTTTCCGTTAGTCCTACTAAGTCATAGGTGTTTTCTGCAAGCAGGAGAATTAGTTCATCCTGCTTGTTCCCATGATGCTATACAATGATTTTTCAATATTAGTAGATATATTTTTGGAGATTCATAAATATTTGCTATTCCTTTTTCTTTATTAAGGAGTAATGAGGTCAATTGAAAACCTCAAATTGGCTTCTGCTCACTTTGGACCAAGACGGAAAAGCTTCATAATCTACATAGACTCTACTGGCTTTTCTTTCCACATCATTAACAATTTCCTGCCTTCCCTATGAATTCCACAAATATTTTTCTTCAAGCATTTGTTTTCTTAAGGGATTTTAAGGTTAAATATTCTATTTTCTCCCTCTGCCATTTCTAACAATGTCCTGAAGAGTATGATGGGCTTTGGCTTTTTTTTTTTTAAACTGAAAAATTAAAGTGAAAATGGGGGAGTTGGGGAGAGTATAATAGGTATTTGCTTTCAACATAAGGAAGAAAATCACTAAGTTTTAAGCATTTCTCTTGGGTTTTTTTGAGAGCAACATGCCTGCTGCTTCAAAAGTCTAGGTTTAAGGATTTAACTATTAAAAATTGACCTTCTGCCAATGAAAAATGGAGCAAATATAAGAAGTAGAAAACGATTGGGAAAATAAATTACACTGAACAAATGATGGCTGACCTACTTTGAAACTATATTGTTTACAATCTAAAACTAACAAAGACTGCCCCTAGGCCTGCTGAACCCAAAGAGCTGTTGAATTTTCTATCACTTAAGAAACTCACTCTTACAAAACACACTGCTCCTGCTTCCCCCAACCTCTCCCCTCCCCTTTTTCAGGAGGGAGCAAGTAACTGTGGCTTATGTGTCATGCATCAGTGACTCACTCAGCATTATAATTCCTTTCGTGGTCTTCCAAAGGAAATCTTTACATGCAGTATTTTAATGGGGAAAAATCATAAGAGAATACAAAGGATGAAGTAGGGAAAGAAAGAGTGAATTTGGAATAGCCTCCCAGAAAAATCAAATTAAAAAAGACATTCCAAGTTTAATTAGAAACTGCCCTAGGGAGAGAGAATATTATGCCTACCTGAACCAATGATTTTTAAAAACATTCCTATTAGAATACAAGACAACTCTATAACATGGAGCCTTTTCCATGTAAACGGTGAGCCAGAGCTTCCACTGTCTGCTGATGACAAAGTGCAATGGGGCACAGTCACAGTTGCAACTTCATCCCATCTGAAAACACCTCCATGGTATCAGTAGTGGGACATTAGTAATAGTCACCCTTGCCTGCCCCATGACTATAATGTTGTGTTACCCTGTGCAGCTTCACCGGTCAGTGGAACAGTCTAGATACCCCCTACTGTGAATCATGTCTGTGGTAAATGCTGAGCACAACCTGCTTACTCTCCCATGCCAACACCTACCCCAAATATCGGAATAAGAAACATGATAAACAAAAGGACTACAACAAATACCATAGTTATTTGCCTACCACACACACCTTTCCCCCCAAAAATCAGTCCCCCAGTATTGGGATGTATATCTTAAGAGTAGAAGCTGATTATTCTTTGCTGAAATAGAAGAAGGGGGCATAGAAGTAAGCAGGTGCTGTGACTCATGACAGCCAAGAGGGCTGTCACTTCTTCCTGAGGCTGTGAATACCAAGAGCGGAGTCCAGTGTTGTCGTACTTTGAGCTAGCTCAGTTCAAGTGAGCTGCTGGATGAAGTCTGCCGTATATATTGTGGTATGGAAGCAACAATGTATTATTTATAGGAACTTACCCTATAAAGAACTATTTACAGTAAAGAAGTTACAGTCTTACTACTGCTCTTGCAAGGCCTGGGGCCTAGCCTTGTTGATGCACTGCTACCTCACCCAGACTTTTTCTTGGGTACCACACTTCTTGAACACTATGGCTAACGATGGACATTCAAAAAGCCCAAGCGTGAATCAACTCAATCTTTGCAGGTGAGTCTAACCTGCATAGATTGAACTGGCAAGCAAGTGAACAGACATTCACTTTTGATTTTGGTAATGCAGCCACATGCCTGCAGTGGCTCAGGCCAGAAGCTGAAGGGCACTAAAGTGATCCCTGGTTTGGTGGGAAGCTGAGCTAAGGTGGGTGGTGTGCCCAGACCCCAGCAGGCTGAGTATGATTGGGGAGGGCTTTATACCCCTACCCTGGCCTGCACAGTCCCCAGTTGGGGTGTGCCTGGAGGGGGAAGGGGGAAGCAGCCCCTGCCAGGAATATCCCAGCCCCTGGCTCACTGCTGGAGTGGTGTGGGGTGCAGACAGCCCCAGCAGCAGCCTGAAGCAAACGGGGTTTGCTTCAGCCTGCTGCCAGGTTTGGCCATGTTTTCTGCCACTCGAGCCATAAGTGGGGTGAAATGCCTGGCAGGGGCTGCTGCACTGGCTGGGGTCTGGGCTAGTGGGACAGGGGAGGGAGGGGAGGAATTAAACCCTTCTTCATCTCCCCATTAATTTCAGGCTGCTGCCAGGGTTGGCCACAGCCCCCATCAATCCAACAGTGGTGAGCAGGGAAAGCCTGAAGGGCTGCTACACCCCTTCAAAGCAGACCCCAGATGTGGTCCCCTTGGCATTAGAGTGGGGAATAAACCCCCTCCCTGTCCCTTTCAGTTTAGTAGCACATGCCAGGCTGGCATCCTGCCATGCCCCCCGCTCTTGATCCAACTAGCGAGCAGAGAGGCAGGGCCAGCCCTGCTCTCTGAAGCAGGTAATGCAGCCCAGCCCATGGCTGCAAAGCATGCTGGGATGCTGTAGAACTCTGATTTAACTTAAACCAGGGAGGGGCCTGGGATAGAAGTTCCATAAACCTGTTTGACCTCAATCAGCTAAGTCTGATGCTACATTCAAAGCGCCCCCACCACCATTTTGAAATCCGGAGTCTTCTGAATACATGTGACATTGAGGCTGCTTTGAGCATGCTAATTAGCATGCTGCGGCAGACTCACAGCAGACTCGATTAATCAAATCTGCTCCAACACATGCTAATTAGCATGAGTCAGAGCAGAAATCCATCACATGTATAGGAGTCCTAAGTTTCCATAAAAGAGTTACTCTATGTTACGCAGTCAGGCACGGAAAAATCTTTTTTGTTTTAACTTTCAGCTTTCCAAACACAAAGTGCACATCTTATTTTGGTATCTCAGAAAATATGGTAGATAAGGGAGCACAAGGTGATGCTGAGATGATAATTATAATAAATAGAGGCCATTGTGCACAGCTGTTGAGAGGTTTCTAAGCACGGTAGGGTTTGTTTGTAGGTATTGTTTGTAGGGTCAGCATGGGAGAAAGCACTTGCGGGGGAAAACAACCTTCTTTGACCTCCTTTAAAAATCTATACCTCCAGTTAACTGTTTACTAACTTATCCTATGGCTTTGGTGAGCAACATAATACTGTAAAAGTTTAAAACACAGAGATGTAGAACAGTACGTTTTAGTGCAACAGGGTGATACTTAGTAGGTATGAAAATGACCTGTATAATCTACCAAGAAAGCTTGCTATATAGTTATAAAGTTTCCAAGTCAATACATGTAGAAAAAATGCTTATCTTTTTCATAAAGAGCAATCAATTTTTTTTGTGCTCTGAGTTCTCAAAGGTTAATTAGAAACTGGTAGGAATGAGAACTAAATGTTGTTTTTTTTTTGTTTTGTTTTTATGAAACCATGTTATTGTTTGTCACAGGGAATATTTAGCAACGCATCTTGAACTAGCTTGTTTAAAGACCACATCTGTGAATAACAGAAATGTAAGTGCCAAAAACAATCTTAGGAAAATAGGACAGCTAACAATTTGGGATGACAAGAACTGCAGTAGTAAAAAAAAAAAAATGTAGATTAGATGTGAATTTACAGAAAAATAAAGCTGCTAAGAAGAGAAATACTATCGTGTTTGTTTTCTGATGTTATATCTGCCCATTTTAATATAGACAACAAAATTATTTTTCTAGATAAAATTAAAGATTACCTCTCCCTAAAAAATATGATACTGGCAGGTTGTTTAATCTTTTCATAGTTTCTGTAGAGACCAGATGAAAGCATGCACTACTGTAAGTAAAAAGTGAGGGAATACTTCAAAGAGACAACATATCTAAGGAAAAACAGGAGAGCGCCAGATGCTCGAGGGCATTAGTAGTGATGGCCTGCAGCCATACCACCTTGGGCTCTGATCTAGTTCAGTATCGTAAGACAAGAAAGGTCAGGCTTGGTCAGTACTCAAATAGGACCCCTGCAAGGTAAACCCAGATGCTGCAAGTCATATTCTTAGGTATTCAGCTGCTAGCACTTTTCTTTCACCTTAAGTGCTTAACCAGTGCCCCAGGCATGGTCAGAGGGGTCACTGCTGCGGGAAGTGTTGCCTTTGGTTGAGTTGTGGCCATTAAGGACAGCAGCACACCTTTCCAAACAGAAGCAATGTTAACACCAATAGCCTGCCCAGATTCTAACTGTTAAATGATTTTAGCTACTTCTAATTCTTCAGGATGCTTTGATTGATAGTTTTCTTTTTCATTTTTTTTTTTAAACAGTGGCTTTCTGAGCTACTAAACAGCTGCTATATTCTACTTAAGAAGTCAATTAATTTCCATTCCCCCAACCTCTCTCCCCACATCACCCTCACCCATTCACACATACACTCACTTTACTTTGTAAAGTGTTTTGTGGTCATCCTTATTTAAAGGCTCTGTACAAGTAAAAGCCAATAGTGTTAGGTCAGATGATTAAAAAGAGACAATAATGATGTTCCTGGTTTACCACACTGTTTACAACAGTTCAATCTGTTCCTTTACCATGTTGCTATTAAAGAAATCCAACAGTGCTTTGCAAATGCAAACAGTTTACATTCTTTGATTCATCCCCATGCCTTTATCCATAGTATTGCCTATTTTTGGAACTCTCTGCCTATCTTAAAGATAAAGGTTTTCAATGTGCCACTTCTGTTCATTGGGCTTCCAGGGTCTGGTTTTTTAAATCTACTTAAATGGGAACTGATATTCCTTATTTCTAGGGACCTACTAAATTGATGGCGGCACTGGGCTTCACAGCAGTTGTTTTAAGCTTGCAGGTTTTCACATGCACCCCCTCCCCCCACTATGATTGGCTGAGGGTCCCTGGTGGCCCTGCTGGTTACTCCTGACTCACCAGGAGGCAAAAATGGACCATATTAAAACTGTTTTTTTTTTTTTACTTTCCTGCCAATCAGGAGCAAGTAAGTGGGGCCCCTCTGCCAATGTGGGGAGGGGGCAGACATGCGGGGCAGTGATGCAGGGGAACCTGCAAGATTAAAGGACTTGTTGTGCAGCCCACTTGCACCATGTCCAAGTGCCAAGCGCCCTGGCCTCAGGCTGTCCCTCTGCACGTCTGGGGGCTGTGGTGACCATAATGGGCAGTGGCTGTGTTCACGGCCAACACTGGACAGCACTTTTCAATGGTGAGTGGCTCCCTGCCTCTGCTTGCCCAAGTCCAGAGCCAGCATCCCTTTCTAGTGCCACACCTGGCACCTCCAGGTCTTCAGGCATAGGGCCTTGGGATGAGTGGTGGGGCTGGGCATAGGCAGGTGGCAAGGGGCCCAGGGTGGGGGCCATGCCAGGGGCTCCAGCAGGCAGGAGGCGCTAGAGGACCTTCTCCCAGGGCCATGTGGGAAGCCATTGCAGGGTGACAGGTGGGACCCAGAGGCCCTGTGGAACCATAGGCAGAGGCTGGGCAGTAGGGGGCATAGACACAACCACCAGGGCCAAGAGAGTGTCTAGGGCCCAGCGATTGGCATCCTCCGCCTCCACTGCCCAGGCCTGGAGGCCCACCTGCTGCTGGAGCGGCAATATGCTGTCCCACTCCAGGACCCCCATCCAGACCCAGTCCTGTGCCTCCTCCCAGGTGATGTCTTCCTGGCACCACAACTCCTGGTGAGATAGGTCCTACTACAACCAGGCCTCTGCCCATGACTCCCACTTCTCTGCCACCCCCATCAAGTGCTGGAGCAGAAGGTTCCTGTCTTGAGTACACTGCTGGTGCAGCTGACCCATGCAAAGGGCTCCAGCGCTGGATGGTGGTGATCCAGACCTACATCCCCACTCAGGCTAGTGGACTCTCCCCCACATCCAGATGTTGGCCTTGCAGAGGCAAAATACTTTTGTGGGAGTTTACAACATTTCATAGATACGATGCTCTGCACCAGGGGCTGTATGCTGCCCGGCTTCAGATTGGTGGTCAGCCATGCATGCATACCCAGGAACCAAGCTAAGTCAGCCAGGAAGATGTGGATCGAGGTGGCTGCCACCCAAGCCTCCCATTCCCCCTTGCTTTCCTAGGGCCAGTGGCCCACTGGGTGCTGGCCGCAGGCAGCCTGCCTCCCTTGCACCCTTCCCAGGGTGGGACAGGCCAGGCTGCTAGTATCACCTGCTTATGCATCTCCAGACTCTGTTCCCTCTCCTCTCTCCCTGTAGGCCAACCACTCTGCTGCACTGCCAACACCTGGGCTCAGGGCAAGCAGGGATTCTGGACAACTGGGATGAGGGGCAGGCTGTGCCCCCCCCCCCTCACTGGGGGACTGTCCAGGGATGTGCCCCAGTGCCACAACCCCTCCCACACTGCCACTATGCCCAAGCTTGTTCCTGCTGCATGTTCCCCAGGCAGGGCACAATGAGCTTTTTGTGTCATGGCCAGCCGCTTCTCATGGTGAAGTCTGAGGGTGTGGAGCTGGTGAGGCAGCCACTGGCCAGGTCTCCCCAATCTGCTACTGGATGAAGCAGCTGGGGAGGTAAGCAGGGTAGGGTACTAAACATGTGAGGACCCTACCTCTGAGGAGATGTCACCCCCAAAAGGGCCAGGGTACGGTGCCCCAGGCTTGGCCAGGCTGCTTCCACTGGTAAACACTGCAGAGTTGAGGCTTTGGTCCTAGGGCTCCTGCTTTAAGGACATGATCTTGAGGTTGTGACTGGACCAATGATTATGGTCGGTCACCATTATGCCTGCAAAGCTTTGATCTTTATGTAGCACTGCTGTGCCATCCACAAGTGCCCTCACTCCCGCAGCCCACCTGACAGGGTCTCATAAACATGGGTGTTTGAATACCTACCATATGCGAACTGACTCTGGACCTCTGCATGCCCCCAGAAGGCCACAAGGTCTCCAACCTCCCCCTGGTTCCTGTTGGGGCTTTGAGTGGAAGGCTCAGGCATGCGCGCATGGGTCGGGCTGGTTCTTGATGGGGAGGATGGGGAGGAGATGGTGGTGCCTCCCGTGTTGCCTCTCTGGGACCCTGTGAAGCTCTTCCTGCATGGTTGGCCCTGGACAGTGCTCAGCAGTTCTCAGCAGAGGCACTTGGCCAGGGACCAAGAGGCATGTGGCAGAGGTAAATGTGCCCAGCACCTGCAAACACAGGAGACACTGCTGGGGGTGTGTAGCATCACAGAGCAGGTGCTGTCCCTGCTGCCAGAAGCATCCAAGCAGCAGCCCTGGAGAGATGTTGGGACTGGGCAGGGGATGCAGCAAGCTGCAGCCCTTTACAACACTCACATGTTGCCAAGCAGCAGCTCTAGCTAGGGGATAGGACTGGCAGAGATACCCTAGGTCCTGTCCAGGGGGACACATAGGGCCTGAAGTGCTCCTGGGGAAGGAACAGGTTCCTCCAGACTCCTGGTTTGTGTGCCCCAGGGCACAAAATGGTTGGAGGCTTTTATAGCCTACAGCAAAGGCCTGCCACAGAGCAGTCCAGCCCTGGGGCAGGAGAGGTGCCCAGCCAGGAGCTCTGGAGCTGGACTCAGGGCAGGCCTCTAGTGGCTAGGCAGACCCAGCACCGGCACTAGTGCTGTGTTGCATCTACACATGTGTTAATGTGCTTTAACTAATTGTGCCTAAATTTGATACCTGCAAATGTAGGTATCAAATTTAGGTGTGATTAACTATTTTTGATATGCAGTAAGGGTACACACATGTAGGCATGTGTCCATACTGCACACTAAAGTAGGCTAATGAGCAATAATGCATCTCGTGTAGACGTGCCCACTGATTTACATTAGCTTGAGGATATGGCCTTGTGCTGTTAAATGTCCCAATTTTTGATGCTTATTAATCAGAGTTACTGTGGAAGGGTCATATGCTCCCCTGATTCCATACACATGTTTGACCACAGAATCTATGAAGCCTTTCTCTGCTGTAGTGGTAATTCCTGGATCATAACTTTGTTAAAATCGAGCTGGAAATGGTTATAGTTCATAAAAAAAAAGGACATGAAAAATTAGGAAAGTGGAATGTTGTATCAGTGAATACTCAAATACTCAGATACAGAGATAAGCATCAAAAGGAAGCCCATAAATAGATACACTTCAGAAAACCCTCCTGTCCATCTGTTTCCTTTTATATTTAGAGAACCTCTTTGGGGCAGGGGCTTTCTTTTTGCTTTGTGTCTACATAAGACCCAGTAAAGTCTTGGTGCATAATTACAATTGCTAAGCTCTATGATAATACAAACCAACAGCACCAAATATTAGAATGTGTAAATATTTGGTACAGATTTTTGTTTCAGTTAGCTGGTTGGATCTGAGGGTCTTGTTCTGGCCTGTGTTTAATTTCAGGGACAAAATTTCCCTTCACCATAGACCATCGTCCTTCATTGAACTCTTAGGATGTGGAGAAGTGAATAAATTTTATGCATGAAATGGGCCCGGGGGCCTGGGGTGGGGGGAAGGGACTTCACAGAGCGTCAGATGCTCCCTGCTAACAGTTTAATATGTCTGATGTTGGATCTTTCCCAGGACAAAGCCATTTATCATCAGATCCTAGACATACAACTCCATTGTCCCACTTAAAGTACCTGTGAAGTATCTAAAATAATGCTTTTTTCCCCGCAGACAGTCCAGGCTAATTTGAGTTAATTGCCATTCAAGCTGTGTGTGTAAAATGATGATTCTCTCCACACCTGTTCTGATATGAGACAAAACCCAGAACAGCCAGACCCAGGTTTGTTTTTCCCATCCTGGGGTAAACTGAAGTTGTACTAGGACAACTTTCCCCTGAATGATACAAAATTAAGGAATTGGGATTTAGCCTCTATTTACCACAGGACACTAGTGCGAACACATAACATTTACCATGAAGCAATGCATTGAACACACTAAACAGATGCTCTGTATTTTGCAGGCCAGAAAGATAGATCCATGTTTTATTACTGTACAATCAATGATCATGTAACAGTGATTCATGAATGTGTCAGGAAAGCCCCAACTATCAGATCACAAAGGTAAATAATGCAAAATAGGCCTGACTTCAGTCTTATGATCATATTTAAAGCTCTCTGGCCTCGTGTCACATCTCCTTTCACCCAACCCTTAACAGGTTGTTATCCTAATAACAGTCACATTGAGGGTGCATATGCCAGCATCTCTCTCACCACCCCATGTAATACCAGAAGATTTTTTCTATTTTCTAGTCACATCCAAATGTGCATGAATACGCTGTAGTTATGGTGCATTAAGTTTAGTACCTATAATAACAGGTACTCAATGAACTCTGTGAACTCAATGAACAGTAGCCAGTATTACTGCACAGTAATGAAAGCACACCTTTTTAGTGACACTGCTGTGGAGTAGACTAATTCTACTGTGCATTAGTGCAATAGCAGGGCTTTTGCCATGATGTCCTAGTGTTTAGTAGAATTGGTGTACTGCACAATTAGTATCTCATGTAGATGCACCCTCTAAGTCATAAAGAATGAAGCAAAGAAAGGCAAGCTATTTTCTATGTATGTATTTCTTTGGGTTTTTTGTTTTGGAAACCAACGTTTGCCATTCATGTTCTGAGGTCTAATATTACTAGTTGAATTGATTGCATTGTATTACACAGTCCGGCCTGAATGCCCTGGGGGTGCCTTCATAAGTCTAAGGGCCTTGTTATATCTTACACTGTAAAGCACAAAAATGTTAATTTGCTTAATGTTGTTCAGCTTAGTGGAGCAGTCACACTGTAAGGTGAAAAATCATCTCTAGCTGTCCTTCACCTGCAGAGTTGTGACTTGCCACTAGATGCTTGCTGAGCAGGGGCAGGAGTAGGAGCTGTGCACAGCCCCAGGTAGGGGCGGTACCCCATAATGTTCCTTGGGTTTTCCTCTGAGTAAAAACTCTTTGAACCCTCTAAATATGAGCTTCTGTTAATCTGAGATGTAAAATTCAGGTGGTTGAAGCATCCCTGGCAACCCTAGGTGATGCCAGAACCCAATGTGTGCAGGGGCTGGGGTCCCTGCAGCTGGGGAGGAGGGGCTACTGGCCATGAAGAGCACTACATGGTAGGCACCAAAGCCACCGGGCACTCCAGGTCTGTGGTGCTCATTCTGGGAGCAGCAAATTGGTCTGGGTGGGAGTGGGAGAAACCATGGCTTCCAGGTACTCCAGAGCTGCAGTGCTCACTCCATCCAATGTGCCCAGGAAGCTTCCACCTGGAGTGGCTTGCTGCTTCCGCCAGGTAGAGTAAGTGCCAAAGCCCTGGAGCACCTAACAGCTACAGTGCCTCCTATCGTTGCCTGAACTGGCTTACTGTTCCCACTTGGCATAGCAAGCACTGCAGCCCAGGAGTATCCTGGGATACTGGAAGACTTCAGTTTGGAGGGAATAGCTGTGGGAAGTGGCCACACCTTAATGGAACAGGAACAAGGTTATGCAGAATAGAGATAATCCTGTCCTGGAGTGGCATACCTTTAAAGCAAATTACAAGTACTTTAGGACACTGAATAGTTGTAAAAGTTGTTCTTTGCAAAATTTCAGGCACAAACACCCTTCTTTAGGTACAGGGAGAGTCTGCTGGTGTTATGTGTTCTCCATGGTGGAAGAGAAGCCAATACACAAAATGCAAATCTGTGAAAATGCAAATGCATGGCAATGAGGATCAGAGGGAATGGAAGAGAATAGATGTGAGACAGGTAGGTGTAGGTGGGGAAAAAGGGGGAATGCTGAACTGGTGATAGAATGTAGCTGGCAAAATGCAAACAGGTTACCTGGGGCTATCGGATGGCAGGCAGGTATAATGTGCCATAAATCCAAGGTCTATATTTAGCCCATGTTTTTTGTATGCAGTAGATTTATGAAGTGAAGGTTGTAAGCTCGTCTATGAAAAATTTTTGTTTTTCAAATTTTAGTGAAATTGCACTAACTTTAGAGCCAAGTCCCTGCACATGTAGACACTCCTAAAAATCACTTAATGTGCATTATCTTAATGTGCATTAAATTTAGTCAGGCTTAAATGCACGTGTAGATGTACCCATTGTCTCCAGTTCCCTCTGACTCTCACTGCCACGCATTTGCATTTTCACAAACCTGCATTTTGCATATTGGCTTCTCTTCCACCATGGAGAACACATACTACCAGCAGACTCTCCCTGTGCCTGAAGAAGGGTGTTTGTGCCCAAAAGTTTGCAAAGAACAATTTTTCCAATTATTTGGTTGGTCTAATAAAATATATCACATCTACCCAAAGAACCTTGTCTGCCTATGTCCTTAGACCAACACAGCTACAACCAACAACACCTAAGCCTCTTAACGGTATTAATGCGCAGCCAAACCAGTGGTTAAGATCTCCAGAAGCTACCTAAAATTACCATGTAACAAGGTCCTAAGGAACCGGAAGCTAGTGAAACTAAAATGTGTTTATCTGTGATGAGCCAAATCCTTGCATGTTTTACATGGAAATAGCATCATTGTAGTGAATGGGCCTTCATTGAATTAAAATTTCAAGAATTTGGCTCAGTGCTTTTAATACCAAACGCAGACTTAGATTTGTCTTAAATGGTATCCTGAAGTCACTGGACTTAGCCCAACTAAGAAGTGCACTAGGAAACACTGAAGATGCACATCTTATCTTGAGCATGCATACAAATAGCCCATGTTCTCTGTACATTAAAAAAAAAAAAGGCTAGGTTCTGACACCTTTACTCCTGCTGAGTAGACACACACTCTATACCAAGAGATAGCAAGGTCAGTGGTATTATTCATAAAGCAAAGTGCTTCTCTGTATCTTGTCACTAGAATTGATCCCAGGGATTTTTTTGTCCCCCCCCAAGAAAAAAGAACCAAACAAACCTAAAGCCTGTAATATTTAAGTTATTCAAAGTTCACAGCAAATCATACAACAGCAGGAGCCAGTTCCTCCCAGTAGGGATGCACCAGTGCAAAATCAATTTGTCCTATTTACAAGAGCTCACCGCCTCATGGTGGTTAGGGGCATGCTGTTTTTCCCAGTCACCGGGACTGTACACCGAGTTGCAGGTACACTGCTTTGGGTCACATCTTTTCAAGTGCCAAGTCCCCTCGGTGCTATTTTGTAATGAGTAAACCCTGACTAGAATAAAAACATGGTCTTGCTCGTGCTCTCTGGAAAACAACAACGAGGTCCCTGAGCAGATTGGCAGATAAATGCCCCTGGAATGCTCTCTTGGCTGTGCACAGATCTGTTATACATGGGCTGAAACTCCTTGAGCTATTTCTGCTGTCACACTGAAGCAGATGAGCCAGATATTATCCCATTTAAACTCACAGGCCTGATTAGCACTTGGACTGTCACTCTCCTATATACCTGCCAGGGAGCGACAGACCTGTTCAACATCTGTGTCAGTCGAATATCCTGTAGCGTACTTGCCATCCCTGCCTTCTGCGGGTGCAGAGAGCTCCGTTCTTAAGCATACAGCAGAACCAGAGGAGGGCTTAACATTTCTTTCTCTAGGGCCTATGTTCCTAAGTCAGTAGGACTTTCAGATAGGAAAGGAAGCGGTAGGGTTAGTGACACACATCAACTGAAAATAAGTTAACCCGTTAGGGAAGAGAATCGTTTTAGTGCCAGCAGTATGCTCTGAAGGCAGATGGATTGCTACCATTTTAGGAAAGGGATAGTGGTGGTGCCTGTGTGTTTGAATGGTACCTAGTATGGGTGTGAATGCACAGAGAGGAAGGTTGTTTTGTAGTTAAGGTAATTGGCTGTGACTCAGGAGATTTGGGTTTAATTTTGCACTTGGCTACACAGTCCCTCCCTTACCTGAGGCAAGTTACTTTGTCTTTCTACGGTTCAGCTCCCCATTTGAAAAAGAGGAATGATGCTTCCCTTCTTCCTTTGTCTCTTTTAAAAGATCAGCTTTTCAGCACAAGGGCCATCTCTCACTGGGTATGCTGCCAATTTCCAGTACACAGGGCCCCTGATCTTTCTCTTTAAGGACTACCACAGTACAAATGAATAATAGCAATCTGTGGATGATCTTCAATAATACATTCTAATAAAAAGCGCAATTTAGATTACATCTTTACATGAGAAGATCCATGTGTGAACAAATTAGTTAAAACAAATCATTGCCGTTAGAACAGAACACAAAAATAAATTGCACTCTTATAATATCATGACATATGAGACTCCATTGAGCGTGTTCCCACCCATTCTTGGTATAAGGCATTAGGAATAAGAGCTTTCTTTCTATAGTGTCTTGTCAGTTTTTCCAGTTTATTTTGGATGAGGAAAAAAAAATCGAAGACAATGGTGAAAGACATTTCATAACATTTTATCATCTGCTAATTTGGAATTTTAGATGTAGAATTTTCCCTTAACTGCTATGAAATGAAAACCATAGGGAGTTGCAGAAATGTCATTTCTCCTATATTTGCAGTCATGTCTAGCCTAATTTAAGTACAATATGGTTTCTTTCTTCATATGCTGAGTTTCCAATGGTAGCTATTGTGTGCAACCTCCATGTCAGGGTAATTGTAACATTGCTGGTTTCTGGAAGGAGTCCCCCACAGTTCCTTATGAGCTGTAGAAATGTCTCCTTAGCTGTACCATAAATAGACAACAGTGAAGAAATACAGTTCAAGAAGTATAAACATTAAATTGGTTTGTATATTACTCTCAATGGCTACTGTCTTCCTAAGAGTACTTTTGTGAAGCTCTGAACTCCTTCAATATTAAGAGAAAGGGTCCCACAAAAAGTCATACACATCTGCACATGCCCATATTATATGGACTGATTCTGATGTCCCTTATGCTAATCTTCCACTGTTGTTACTCCATTGTCTGCAATAGAATTACTCCTAACTAACTTCAATACTCAATGGAAACTGGCCATATATTTTTTTTTATTGAATGCTCGACTCTTGTGCTCAGGCATTTATGATTCAATTCTGCCACTGTGCAAAATAGCTTTAGAAATGAAGTGCAAGTTGTTCTCTGCTCTTAAAAAAAAGCCTCTCTAAAGGTTTTCCACATATCTGTAAACTTAAATGAGCAGAAGATACTAATATTTAATTTATGCCACAAGAAATCTGCATACAGCAAATGGCATTTCCCCCCATTAGTTAGTAAATTGCACAGTGGGTCTTTTGAAGGCAGTCATAAGCAAAGCACTCTTTAATTGTCAATTTAAGTAGGATTACTGCGATATGGTTTCTAAAACTCAATGTAGACTGTTCTAATGGAATTCATAACAACATAGACACAGTCCCTTATCCAAGATGAAATTGCCTGTAAACCATTTTGTTGCAAATAAAAGGTGTTCATTTCATTTAGCACATTATTTCAACAATGGGATAAGTTGAGCAAACTCCCTTCCTAATATACAGTACCCTTTCCCAGCTTTCTGAAAGCAATTATCCCCACAGGTCCTGTGGTAGCACATAGCATTACCTGATGTTATTCTAGCAGCCCTGCCACCCAGGCCCATAGCCTGAGAGGTGTGTTCATTTCTTCCCTGAACCCAAGCACCACTTCTGCCATCTGTTGACCTTTTCTATCCTGATGCCTGCATCATTTGCCAAATCACTTGTCCCACCCTGACTTCTGTTTTTATCTTCTCTCTGATCATTTTGATAGTAATTTCACCTCCAATGGTCTATCCAAAGTGTTGCAGCCAGAACACCCATCATGAAGGTGATGTTTTGACTCTCTTGGTGTTTGGACATGTATTGGAGAAATCCAGTCATTACTGGGTTTCTTTGGGGTCTTTCATTTGCCTTCTCCTTTTTTCCTAATAATACCAGACTAAACATCCTTCCACTGCTTTTCATCACAGACACTTGGGTACCTTCCTCCTTGCCATCCTTTACCTCACTTAACATATTCACCCATTTGCTTTCACAGCTACAAGATGTGAAGGAGAAAAAAAAAAGAAAAGAATAATGCAACCACCACCCATGCACATGAGTATCACAGAACCTTATTGCCACCCTTGCTAATATTATTTTTACTGCAAGATCATCTAGATCTATTTCTGTTTCACCAAAGTTATTTTGTTTGGGTTTTTGCTAGGTTCCCTTAGCTTTCGTCTCTGTCTAGCTCTAGCACACTTTGCTAACCCAGGTATCTTCCCAGAGACCACTTCCCAGAATTTTTGCCAAGATCTTTGACTAGAGACGCAGCTAGATGTGTCTACATACAAATCTTAAAAATAGGCCCCTTTAAGGCATTTCAAATTAGGCTCTTAAAAACTGAGGCACGTAAAACCATGGGTCAGTTTTGAAAATTGAGACACTGTCCATGAATTAATACCCATATTTGTGTCCATAGCTTAGCCATCTAACTAGGGTTATATGGGTGTAAGCCAGTCTCATATTTTGGGGTTATTTTTCATCCTTTCTATGAGCTCTGTAATTCTGGGTTTGCTGTGCACTTTGTTCTCCAAATGGAATAGGTAATATTCTAAAGACTCAATGACCTCAAAGAAATATGGTTGACTATTACCGCATTCTCGTTCTGGGCTGGTGCCTTGTGTCCCAATGATGAAAACAATTACACTGGGCACATCTATATGAGATGTTTCTTACAGTTGCGTAATTAGCTCCACAGTAAATGATTTGGTATCTACATGTGCGGCCCTATTAGGCCACAGGAAAATAATAAACTCTGCAGCAGGCTAGTACTTGTAAATACAAATACTATCCTACTGCAGTTTTGTTTTGTTTTTTCTGGGCAGGAATGTACATGTTGATGCTGACCTGGATGGCTGGAGCATGAGGGTGTTTCAGTACAGGGGCTGTCTGCTGGCGAGCCCTGCGCTGAAGCACCCTTTTGCCCCAGCCAGCACCTCCACAGCACATTGAGCTGGATCACAGCATCCCCAGGTTTGCAGGATGATCCCCTGGGTCCCCTGCCAGCCCAGGCAGCTCCAACCCAGTTCAACATACTGCGGTCCCAAGTGCCCATTCAAACAGTGCCCGGAAGCAATAAACTAGGACACATATTGTGTCGGAGTTCACTGCTGCATGCTAATAGCACGTGTAGACATGCCCACACCTACTTACCTAGGTAGTCCCACTGACCGTAAGCCATGTAGTAAAAAACAAAAAAACAAAACAAACAAACAAAAAAACAGGCTTACAAAATACTTTCAGGGATGTCAAAATGGATCATGACTTAATATGAAATCAAAGTGCACATAGCAGTCAAGCTGACAGGTTTCCAATGCACTTATATTAGTATCAAACATAATATTTTGTTTCTAATATTGTTGTGAGGGCTGGCATCTAGGACACCAGAAGGTTGGGCTGGAGGACCTTCTAAGCAAGAGCATGACCTGCTACAGCTTTAACTGGAGCTGGAGTTGTAAGACAGTCAAATCCTTTGGAGATCAGACAGAAAGGGAGTCTCATAATATACATCCAAAGGTGGGGTTACAGTAATATTTGGTAGTTCTAAAGCTAAATGCAAGCTATCTGAATTGGTAAGTTGTATCAAACTTAATGCAAGGTATCTAAATTGCTAAATTTTATCAAAGTATTTTTACAACTAGCAAAGTCCAAATATCAATATAAACAGTTAACACCTTATACACAAAATCATGGGTAAAATAAGTGGCTTCAAATACACAACATTCAATTTAAAGCCTACTAAAGGATCCCATCACCTTAGAAACGTTAAATTACCAGTAACTGAACTAAGCATGAGATGCCAGATCAGGAGGGTACTGCACTCAGCTATCCTCAGAAAGACCAGAAAATTAAAGAGTCCTACTGTTTTCATAGGTGAGGATATCCAAGAAAAGTTGATGTTCCTCTGAGGAAGTCATGTCTCAGATCAAAACAAAGATAGACAGTCTTAATGATCATGGCCATTAGCAGCAAGTTTTCATTCAAAAGTCAAAATGCTCCCCAGGCTTTATTGGTGAAGCTACAAAAAACATGATTTTGTAAGGCACAGCTAAGAGCTTACAAGCAGCATTCAACTTACTGCCCTTTTATTGTATAACTTCACGATTGATGTAGTACATTAAAAGATGGCAAAGTCTTCTCAGAAAAAAAACCCAACAACACAGAATGAGAAGAACATGCTTCTCAGCCTTCTGCCATTACTAGGGATATGGCTTATTTCAGATGGAAACTACCCTCACATTACTAGTGTTCTCCTGTTATGTTTGGTGTATAAAACACTGACATCAGATAATTTTGACCATGGAACTGAGGTTGACACTGCCATATGTTGTGCACAAGTTCATCTCACATTTTCTTATTGAAGAGTCCTACATCATCATTTTCTTAGTCCCTTAGTCCAGCATTTGGCCTTTGATAATTTGAGGAAGATGTTTAGCTTAGAGAAGGTAAGTGCTCTCTAGGTTACTTCATGTGTATTGTGTAGGGCCTCTGTTTTTGTACACGAATAGGACCATAAGGATTAAACTGATGATATGCTCAGCGTATCATGGCATTGAGAGAGGGAGATAAAAAAAAATATCCTTTGCTTAGAGGTTTGGGTAACACACCTATGCCTGCCATGAGCTTGCAGAGCCCACTTAACTGAGAAATCCCAGGGCCCAGTTTTCTGCATTAAGAGGTTGCCTTTGTCATAGCTACTGAGTGTATACAAGTCCAAATAGAAATGCAAAACTCTAGAATTCTTGGTTGAGAAATGATACCTTTTATTATACCAACTAAGAAAGGAAAAGATATATTTTTTGTGATTTCTTTTTTGGTCTAATAAAGGTTATAATCTCTGAACCAAGAGTTCTAGAGTTTTGCATTGCTTTTGTCTCAGACCAACACGGCTACCAAAATACACCCCCGAAACATAGAAGATGCTGAATTTAGCCAATTTGGGATTTAAACTTCATTGCTGAACAAGAAGAAAGATTTCTACACCTCCCTGCCTTCCTGCCATTTGACACCACCAGGGAAGAAATCCTGCCTCATCTGCACATCAAAGAACACCTCACAAAGACACTCTCATGGACCCAGAGGGACAGACTTCCACCTTCATCTTCCTCTGTGCAAAAATAGAGTTTATTTTCTACTTATGGGGACTTTTTGCCATCTTTAAATTTTCCCTGAGCTTGAGGAAGGGCGTGTGCCCCCAAAAACTTGCAGAAAAAGATTTTTTTGTTGTTGGGATTTCTTAGTTGGTCTAATAAAAGGTCTCATCTCTGAACCAAGAGTTCTAAAGTTTTGCATTTCATTTTGTCTCAGACCAACACGTCTACCAAATACATCCCTGAAAGTCCAATTGAATTCCATGGAAGTTATGGCTACTAAGGCTTTCTGGAAATCCACACTTGGCTGCCTCAGATTAGCATCCAAAAACTGGAAAATGTAAAATTAGTGGCCACTTAAAAACTGGAGCCTTCTATGTGCTGCACCTTCCTCTGTGGGGATAATAAAAAACAACTTACGTCATAGGTATGTTGCACTGCTTAATTATTTATTGCATCTGATGTGTTCAGATGTTAGGCTCTTGAGAACTGGGTAAATGCTAATATATATATTAAAATGAAAATCAAACCTAAGTTATTATATATATTTTATTTTTACTTGATAGGGCATTTTTCTACTACAGCTTCTGAGACAGAGATATTAAGAAGCATATATGCAAAGGAGAAAACAGAGTATGTTCCAGGAAAACTGATGAGGCAAAGAGGCAAGAGAAGACTTTTGTAAATGGCAAGATCTAACAAACAGGAACGAGAAGACTGGGCCAAGGGGCATCAAAGGGCTAGTGCCGAATGAGCAGAGTTAGTAGTTGAGGAAAGAACTGGAAATTTAAATGCATGTGATGACCATCTATTCAGGGGAGTTATTGAATACAATGATGATGTCTTCATGCATGTTACAACTCTGAAAGAAAGTAGCATTATACACACCTTGGTGTGGGCAGAGCTAGAATTGGGCATGTCAGAAAGGCGGCACTATTCTAGACACAAATAAAATGAAAGCACAGATGAAAATGTACATTGTGAAGAACAGGGAACCTGATTTTCTCTGATGTAAAAAAATCCCCAAATTTAGGTTTTAAAGACTCAGGGGTCCAGATAGTCTTCCTAATCGGGGGGTGCCACGCGCAGCTACGCAAGGCCTTAAATGCCTGTATACCAATGCTCGGAGTATAGGGGAAAAAACAGGAGGAATTAACCCTCAGAATAGCCAGTTCAAGCCCAGACATAGTAGGGATTACAGAAACGTGGTGGGATTCATCCCACGACTGGGCAGTTAGCATTAGGGGCTATAGGCTCTACAGGCTGGATAAAGAAGGAAGGAAGGGAGGGGTGTGGCACTCTATGTCAAAGAGCAATACACATCCTCTGCCAGCAAAATGGGGTCGCAGGAGGGGCAAGCTGAAGTGCTTTGGGTCAAGATACAAGGGGGTCGTGGGGAGAGGGATTTAACGGTGGGGGTCTACTACAGACCCCCCAACCAAGGGGAGGAGCTGGACCGGGAATTTTTGGGCCAGCTTGCAGAGGCACTTAAGGTAAGGGATGTAGTTGTCATGGGTGATCTAAATTACCCGGACATCTGCTGGGAGGAGCAGTCAGCCAGGTCAGACCGTTCCAGGAGGTTCCTGGCTGAGATACAGGACCTCCACTTAACCCAGGAGGTGCACAGTCCCACCAGAGGGAATGCCCTGTTGGACCTGGTGCTTGCCACAGGCGATGATCTGGTAAGGGGGCTCCAGGTTCTTGACCACCTGAATGATATTCCAGTGAATTGCTGCAATTCATCATCCAGTGCAGGGTGACATGGGCCTGCAGCAAGGCGGTAGCCCTAGACTTCAAGAGGGCCAACTTCAAAGAGTTGAGGAGATTGGTGGGAGAGGCGCTGGGGTTCCTGAGGGCAGGGGAACTCAGTGCCCAAGATGAGTGGTCGTTCCTTAAGGAGACGATACTCAGGGCACAAGGGGTGACAATTCCAACAAGAAGCAAGAGGGGCTAGAGTCACCAAAAGCCTCCCTGGCTCACCAAGGACATGTGGGAATGCCTGGTTGCCAAAAAGGTGGCATACACCCAGTGGAAGCGGGGGGCAATCTCCAAAGAGGAGTATATCTCCAATGCTTGGGCCTATAGGGGGGCTGTTAGGAAAGCTAAGGCGGACATAGAGCTAGGACTAGCGTTCAAGATCAAAGATAATAAAAAGTCCTTTTTCAAATATATAGGGAGGATGAAGAAGGCACCAGGAAACGTGGGGCCCCTGCAAGATACGCTGGGCAATCTGGTGGTTGTACCAGAGGAGAAACAAATTCTTCACCTCTGTTTTCTTGTGCAGTGACCAGGACTCCCCCACCGTGATTCAAGACGGACTCGAGGGGAACGCCTCCAAACCTAAGGTTGAGGAGGACCGGGTTAGAGTGATTCTGGAGGGGCTGAATGTGTTCAAATCAACAGGTCCAGATGCTCTCCACCCCAGGGTGTTGAGGGAGCTAGCAGGGGTTATTGCAGGGCCCTTGGCACAGCTTTATGAGCGCTCGCGGTGCTCGGGCCAGGTGCCAGATGATTGGAAGATAACCAATGTGGTTCCCATCTTTAAAAAAGGGAGGAGGGAGGACCCAGGCAACTATAGGCCTGTCAGTCTTACCTCAGTCCTGGGGAAACTCTTTGAGAAGACCATCAAGGAGCACATCTGTCATGGGCCAGCATCGGGGATGAAGTTCAAGGGCAACCAGCACGGTTTCATTAGGGGCAGGTCATGTCAGACCAACCTGATTGCCTTTTACGATCAGGTCACAAAAGCATTGGATGCAGGTGTTGCCATGAATGTAGTCTTTCTGGACTTCAGCAAGGCTTTTGACATAGTCGACCACCCCATCCTCATTAAAAAACTAGGCGACTGTGGCATCGATGCCTACACGGTCAGATGGATTGCAAATTGGCTGAAGGGTTGTACTCAGAGGGTGGTGGTGGATGGGTCATATTCAACTTGGGGGGAAGTGGACAGTGGCGTCCCCCAGGGCTTTGTCCTTGGGCCTGCCCTGTTCAATTTCTTTATCAGCGATTTGGACGACGGGGTGAAAAGCAACCTGTTCAAATTTGCTGATGATACCAACATTTAGGGTGAGGTGGGCACGTTAGCAGGGAGGGAAAGACTGCAGCAAGACCTGGATAGGTTGCAGGGGTGGGCTAACAAAAACAGGATGCGTTTCAATACTGACAAGTGCAGGGTGCTGCACTTGGGCAGTAGTAACCGGCAGCACACTTATAAGATGGGAAACTCCCTTCTTGAGAGCACGGAGGCAGAAAGGGATCTTGGAGTCATCATTGATTCCAAGATGAACAGTGGCCGACAATGCGAGGTCACGGTCAGCAGGGCTAACCAGACCTTATCATGTATCCACAGGTGCATCTCAAGTAGGTCAAAGGAGGTGATCCTCCCCCTGTAAGCGACACTAGTCAGGCTGCAGCTGGAGTACCGTGTCCAGTTCTGGGCACCCCACTTCAAGAGGGATGTGGACAACATTGATAGGGTCCAGAGGAGGGCCACCCACATGATCTGCGGACTGCAGGGCAGACCCTACAATGAGAGGCTACGGGACCTGAACCTGTTCAGCCTTCACAAGAGAAGGCTGAGGGGGGACCTGGTGACCATCTATCAACTCACTAGGGGGGGACCAGAAGGGTTTGGGGGAGACCTTGTTTCCCCTAGCACCCCCCGGGATAAAAAGGTATAACGGCCACAAGTTGTTGGAGAGTAGGTTTAGATTAGACATCCGTAAGAACTACTTCACAGTCAGGTCAGCTAGGATCTGGAACCGACTTCCAAGGGAAGTGGTGCTGGCTCCTACCCTGGGGGTCTTTAAGAAGCGGCTTGATGCCTACCTGGCTGGGGTCACTTGAGCCCAGTTTTCCTACTGCCCAGGCAGGGGGTCGGACCTGAAGATCTACAAGGTCTCTCCCGACCCGACTTCTATGATTCTATGATAAAAAAGAAAAGGAACCCAAAATCCAAATTTATCCACGATTAAAATGAAACACCATTAATATAAAGATATATTAATATAGATACCACTAATATAGATATATATCTCTATATATTAGTTATGTTTCATTTTAATCACGGAAAATGGGGATTTTGGATTACTTTATTAAAACCATAAATTGGGGATTTTTTTTTTAAATCAGAGAAAGCCAGAATCCCTGGTGATGAATGTGCAAACTGTCTAGAACAGGATCTGGAGAAGCAGGAATGTGTCACTGGTAGGAAAGTGGTTCTGTAAAAGTGATTATGGGCAAATGTTAAGTATTAGGCCCTAATAGGCCCTAGGGTGTTTGAGAGGGAAGGAAAGCTGAGTCAATGATAATGCCAGAGAGAAAAGAAAAACTGTTCAAGAATGGAAGGGAGATAGAGATTTACATACAAGGGTGCATGCACTTACCCCAAAAGCACTGCACCCTTGGAGACACTAAGAAAAGGAGAGCTCACCTGAAAAAGAGGTGGGAGCTTGAACTCTGGTTATGGCTGCATGAGAAGTCTCGAAAACTTCTTGAGTTCTGAGAGGAAGAACAGTTCCCTCAGTGGTAAAACAACACACAAAATTATTATTATTGATGTGCCAGCTCCTAGAGGCCTAAGCCTATACCTTGAACAAAAAAAGATTATATGAAAGAGAGCAGAAGATATAGGGAACATTTTTTTTCCAGAATAGTGCTAAAGGACCTTGGCATAATTAGGATTCTGGCCCTTTGCAATAAGGCAACGGAAATACTACCTGTGTTTTAATTATTATTATTACATGAGTACCATGGGTATGAACACACACTGAGAGCTTAAAAGGCTAAAACAAAATGGAGTGAACAGCCCCAGTGCAAAACATTGTAATTTATCACTCACCATTCATTATAGCTAGCTAGAGGGAACAGAGCCATAAAGGGTGGAGACAGGGATTTCTATAAATTGCACAAATATTGAAGGCCAGCTTTTTCTTGGAAACCCCAAGAGATTTGTCCTTTACAGATGATTTTCCTTCCCTTAAAATTATCTTTTTTTTTTTTTTTTTTTTACAGTTAATGCAGCAGCATAGACCAACTTGTAATAGAAAGACTCATAATGCAAACAGTTAGGTATGAACAAAATATAAGCTGCTGTCAAATATGCCCCTCCTCTTTCCCAGCCTAATTGCTAAAATGATTTGCCCACCAGGGAAATAGCCAAGTGTAGGTTAAAAGCAGTAACCAATTTCCTCTCTGCATTTAATAATAGTAAATAGCTCAGTATGAAAACTGGGTGTTTATTGAAAAAAATACACATAAGTGAATAAAACACAACTCTCCCCACATGTATAAAAACTCACTCAAGTTGTTGCAAGCTGGGAAGCTAGAAAATGCTTTATTTGTAGTTAGAACATAGGACTGGAAAATGGAGCTGAAACCTAGTTCCTCTACATGCATCTAAGTGCTTCCAATGCATCCAAATGTAGCTATGTAAGAGGCAATCTTGTTACCTTGGCAGATTTTGGATCCTGTTCCAAGTATGAAGCTAGATTTGTGCTCCAGAGCACACTTTGAAGGGATCCGCTATGACTGTGTTCATTTTATTTTTGTGGGACAGGTGTATAATTACACGGTAGTCCTCAAAAGTATGAACAGAGAGCAATCAGATAGACGAGGGCACTCCCATCTTGCAGCCCAGTAGCTTTAACTGTTAAAGTACTTGCCTATAAATGTGGAGCACCCAATTTCTAGTCCTCCTCAGCCAGAAGGGATCTGAGCTACCACTTACATACCTTTGTATCAAATAGGATTTGGCCCCTCTGCTCTGCTAGGCTCTTTGCATCGCTCCTCTTGAAGATGTGCTACTAGGCAAAATTCAGAGGTAAGAGAGGAACAAGCAAGAGGGAGCCTGTCATTTTAGTCCAGTGACAGAGGCACTCAGCTGGGAGAGGAGAGACCTGGGTCCCAGAGTCTGCTTTCACATTAAATAGCAATTCTGAGAAAAACAGAAAGAGGAAGGGGCCACCATCTCTTCCTCAGGACATCCATTAAAAGAAAGGAGTGACTGTGCTTTGAGAGGAATAAGTAACTCCAGGGCAGGGTGCTGGTCGAGGGAGCTCAGTCTTCATGGAGCAGGACAGAGCTGTGGTCTGGACAGTTCAGTCTTCATGGAGCATCCTAAGCACCCGAGAGGGGGAAGTCTGAATCCACTGCTTTCTCCATCAACTTCCCCTATTGGCAAACACAGCGGTTTCCATGTTGTCACTCTGCCCATACACTCTTTAGGAAGCCGAGGCACAAGATGCAGGGCTGTTGATCCTGCTCTGATAGCCAGTCACCTACCATTCCCAAAGACCTTATAAAGGGATACTTAAGATGACAGGCAGGTCCTTTAACCTCCCCAGACCTCCGCTGGTCAGCTTTAGGAAAGCCATGGTCAGTACTTATCATACTTCAGCAGCCCAACCTTGGGAAAACATGCATCAGAAAAAGCATCCATGACTTACCTTCAGGTAACCAGGCTTGAGATGAGTGAGGTATTAAGAAATCTTACCGTACAGTTTAATTCTATAATTCATAGATTCATAGATGTTAGAGTCAGAAGGGACCTCAATAGATCATCGAGTCCAACCCCCTGCATAGGCAGGAAAGAGTGCTGGGTCTAGATGACCCCAGCTAGATGCATATCCAACCTCCTCTTGAAGACCCCCAACCTCCTCTTGAAGACCCCCATTGAAGACCCCTTGAAGACCCCAATTCATTTCTTTCCTGATCAGAGAGCTGCATTCCAGAGACCAGTCTTGGGCCAGTTCCAGTGAACGTGACAAGCTTTAACAAAAGCTCTGGTCTGGAGTACAGCCACGACCTGGTCAATTATTTTAACTATATTTCATAATTTTTTGGTGCGATGTCCTGGAAGCTGGATGTCAGGATACCACTAGAAGTCTCTGTGAACCAAAACTCCCTGAATCTCACACAACATGAATGTCAACCTTATTAACTTTGTTGGGTGCAGTATAGAGTGACTGTATTACATATTTAATATTATTTAAAGGACAAAGTTTGTGTCATTAAAAAGCTTTGGAGGTCAATTAAATACCTTAGGAAACCAAACATGCATTCCCATGACAGCTTATACAGAGAAGCTACCATGAGGTCAGAAAGAATCAACGTTACTTCAAGATGGGAGCTAATATCCAAAGGGGACAGTCCCTTTCATATTGTCAACACAGTCCCTTTTTGTTCAGGGACTCTTTATAGCAGTCATTTATAATCTCCTTTATATGTAAACTATTCATTGTCATAAAGGAAGCACGAGAGAAATCTCATATATATATATATATTTTTTTTTCCTTATTCATGTCTAAAGACTTTTGACTTGCATTGGGAAGAAGTGTAGATGCTGCAGCTTTTTGAAGGCACACTAAAAACAGTTCCTGGGTGTTTGTTCTCAGAGAATAAAAGAGCCCCCATGAGAATCACTCAAGATTCAATTTTTGTGGGCAAAATTTGACTTTTAAACTCAGAAGTCTTAAAAATCGCTAAGGCTGATTTAAAGGGATAGAATGGAAAAAATATTTGGTTACTCTCCTGCACCCTCTCTCCTGGTTTGTTTTTTTATTGGCATGTGCACCAGCTAAAGAAGTGCTGATTACAATTCAAATGCAGGGTCTTCATTAACTGTTGACACCTCTCAAGGCAGATGTTCTGATCAGCCCAGAAACAGACAAGAGATTAGCTATGAATACACAGAATTAAAGAACTGAAAGCTGGACTCTTTACCATCCTAGGCCATGGCCACATTCATGTGTAGCATATAGAAATGGAGTACTATGAGAGCAAGCACACATGCACGACACGCTGGCTGGAGTGCTACGAAGCCACACTGAAGGCACTCAGTGATGTGAAGTCCAGCCAGGAGGTGACAAAGGCCACTGATAAAGGGCAGGGTGGCTCCTTTGCTTCCATTACCTCCATGAGAGCCAGTCAGTGAACCCAATCACTGACAGTCTGCCCTCATCAGCAGGGCACTAGGTTTGACAGTTGCCGCTGCTCCCAGGAGGAGTGATTCTTGCCTTTTTCCTAGTTAAAAAATTGCAGTTCAGTCATAGGTGAATCTGTAAAATGAACATAGAAACTCTGACTTATAGAGGTAATATATCACATGTGGGCAATGTGCAGAACACCCCAGATGTTCAATCAGGTTGCCTATGAGTCTATAACAGGGCAGTCGGTTCCTTTAAGAGTGAACAATCAGCCCTATTAAGAAAGTTCAACTGCAGGGTATTGGATAAGCAGGGAATGTCCTTCTAGGAGCTTTAAAAAGCTTCCAGAAAGCTTCCAAGGGAGGAGGCATAGCAAGCAGGGTTTGCACTCTGGGTAAACCCTGCAAGAGATCTGGGTGTCCTGGTCCTGAGAGTTATGGGGGCGGTTCTGAGAGCAGAGAGAACCGGGGGTGTGTGCGGTTTCAAGGAGTGGTGGCAGGGGGTGCAGGAGTCTTACTCATGCTAGGAACTCCAAAATAGTCCCCTGTTGCACTGCTGCCACGCACACTGCCAACCCTGGCTCTACTCTTAATGCAGCAGAAGCAAGCTATCCATGCACTGCCATGGCTGCCACAAGACCAAAGCTGTAGCACTGCTCTTGCTGCTGGGCTGCAAACTGTGCAGGGTACAGGCGGGGAGGAGGGGGTTGGCAATTTTGGAGGTCCTCTTAAGGTGGCATCCAGAGCTGGTGCCAGTATCACCCATTCCTCATTACACTGTAGAGAGAAAGCAGGTTGTAAGTACAACAGCTTGCTATGCTATAAGAAGAGACCAGGCTGCTGTGTTAAAGGCCAGAGTCAACAGGCACCCCTTCTAGAGTCTGGGACAGGGAAGAAGGGTTTGGTTTTGTTTGGTTCTTCGTTGACTGTATTTTATTTGAGAGGCCTGACTGAGCAAAGCCTACCTGAATCCAATAGGCTAGGTAACCCACTTACAGAGTCCACAACAGATGGAGCTCATATTGAAATTTTCCATCAGCTTGAGCGAGCAACCTCTTAGATGATGACAGTGGACCTAATTTCCACCAGGTTATAGAATGAGACTCAGACTCATCCCACAGTAAGATCTACACCTCTGTCTTAAAGATTTCATGATAATGATGAAGGCCAGCTTTGTAAAAAAAGGACAAAACAAAGCAAGGAGTAGAGGGAAACCAACAGAATAAGAATGTCTGAACCAAATAATAAGACAGCATAGTTTCTTGCAAATAATTCATATGCGTTTTTTAATTTTGATTCTGGGCCATGGCTAGCATAGTGATGGATGTTGGTTTACATGCACAGATGAAACCTGCAGTTCATATGCCTAGCTTGGCTAGGTACCACCTGTGAGGAATTCAAACCTAGGCGAAGAAATAATATTAGATTGAATTGTCTGAGATCTTCTGGAAACAATGGATGTGCAGCTGATTCTACTAGACCTTTGGCAATGGTGATAACAAGCTCTGATACCCTATTGCAGCAGGAGCCAAGATTTTTGGCAGGTTACATATTAGACCTCGCCCTTCTTGAGTCCCACTCCGATCCTCTTCCCTTGTCTGGTCTGCTTTTTGCTCCTTGCATTATATACTGTTTTTTTTTTGTTTTTGTTTTTTTTTTTTTTGGCTTCCTACTGTTGGGGGAAAAAAATCACTCTTTTAAAGCAAATTATAAAGCAGGCCCAAATAGCTGCTTCCTCTTGGATCTCTCCCCAGAAAGGTATGGTGGGTCTTTCCCCTGTCTGTATCTATCACCAGTTTAAATTAATAATCACTAAGAGAACTGCTTAAGGTATATGAATAGAATGGTTTATTAATTAACACACTTTGGGACAAACAGTAAAGTTAACTACAAAGTATAAACACACACAGTGAAAACTTCATAAATACAAACTTTGTCAAAGACCAGTGAGATTCAGAGAAAGATGTATTCATTGAAGTCTCCACCGGCTTTTGCCTCTGTCTCCCCTTCAACCCAGTACCCGAAGCTTACCTACTTCTGTGTGGGTTACCGGTCACTTACAGGATTTTTAGGACAGGGATAGCCAGTATCCAGTCCCACCTAGGCGTGGTGATACTTACACCAGGATCAGGGGAGCTGCTACTAGAGCGCTATTGTGCAGCTGACAGGGAACTGTCAGGAAGCTGACTCCTTCCTAAGCCAAGACAGCCTCTGAGAAGGATGATGCCCAGTGATGAGAGGAATCTCAGCTACATGCTGTGGTCCCACTCATGTTCCACCTTCACCCAGTCACTCGCTTCATCCCATCTATTACTCTGTCTCAGTCTATTTCTCAGTCTGTCCTATACTCAGTCCCTTTCTCACCCACTGTCTCTCTCCTATCCTTCCTGTCACTTCTCTGTCTCCTCACACCCAAACACATAGAGAGCCCTACCCTCAAAGGGTCTCTTAAAAGGCCTTTGTGCATGTTCCTCCAGCAGGAAGCACATGACACACAAATGTGCACCCGACTCTCCACTTCCAGAGCCTTCTTAGGTGATGACCCAAGGCTAAAGTCCACTGGGTCATACAGAGTGTATGAGCTGGCCTACTTACAACAAATATCAATGCAATTCCATAGAAACCATAACTATACTATAGCTATAGGTCTGTCCCAGTCTCACCCTCAACACTACCCTGTGCTCCCTGCCTGATCTGATACTCTTTTTTCTGTCCCTTTCCTTGTTGTGCAGGCTGTCCCTTCCATGCATGTGGTGTGCCACACAGAGGCTGGTTCATCACCCCTTTCCTACTACATACGGGAATCAAGAAGGAGTCTCAAGACACCAAACTATAATGCAAGTGCGTTCAAGTGAGCAATTCCTTGGCACATAAAGCAAGTGTAGCATGCTCAATATAATGTATTATTATCAGAATAAATAATAAAAAAAACAAGATATCTATGCAACTTAAAATATTCTTGAAACAAGGTAGCACAGAGCACTAATGCAATAAAATATAATTATACTGCTAAATTATATCTTGAATTATTGATGGAATATTGACCCATTTAGTATATCACTAATAACCCATTCCTAGCATACACACTTACAAGTTAATACACTCTAACAAGGGATTAACAGAACAGAAAATGGAACTATAAATTTAGTCTTTTTTATCACCCCATGTTTTATTAAATTCCATTAGATTCTTTTTTCTCTGTACAAGGTCAAAAACTAAAAGGTATCCAACATTAGTTTAACCAAGTTGTGGCAGAAGTAAAAACATCATGAAGAGTTTATCATGTTGTCTTCAAAAACACTTATTCTCAGCAATTCCAAAGCAAGTAAGGAAATGGAAGGAGCAAAGTATCTGTTGAT